>NC_134388.1:5868352-6178352 GCF_035582795.1 Mycteria americana | reverse complement strand
CTATTTCCTTGCTATTCATTTAACTCCTACTTGCTTTAACAGCAGATGCTCACCTGCTCTGACATGTCCCGAGCAAGGAATTTCAGGTGAGTGATTGCTGGGTATTTGTCTTTGCGGGCAGGGTCTGTGGTGCAGCGCATGAAGAGGGAAGGCAGGATTTCGGTGTCTATTTTGCATTTCTCATTCACCACGCTGACGCAGACTTTGTAGAACTGGACAGGGGAGGTGCTGCTGCCATCCGATGTGGCCACCACAATGTTCCCCCCACCAGTGAAGGCAACATCTGCCAAGGCAACGCGACAGCGGAGGCGGCACAGGCTCTCTGTGGACGTCAGCACCTGCCCGTTGGGCTTGAGGAGAGAGACCGTCACCAGCCCACTGATGGTCACAGCGATCCAGCCCTCCATGGGCTTCCCACCAAACAGCGTCAGCGACGGAGAGAACTTGACCCTGGAAAACTTCTCACCAAAGTTCGATGCTCCAGACTGTGAATGAAGATCAACAAAACAAAGACATTGGCACCCGATACCCACAGCACGCTCATGACTGCGGAGCTCCCCTCGTTAAGTCGCTGCAGCGCGGTCTGCAGAGCTGAACGGAGTCAGACGAGGGCACCGAGCTCACAGACCCCACTCTGCTACGTGATCCTGGAGAGGCCTCTTTGCCCCCGCGCCAGAGCAGTTCGAGCTGCGCAGGCGGCAGCAGAACACACCGGCCCGTCAGCGAAGCTCTCGGAGCACCCCAGACACAGAGCTCCAACCCCACTTATGTGGGCCAAACCTGGAAGACCAACACCCCCTCTCCCTTTCTGTGGCCAAATCCAGCTCCGACACCAACCCGCTGCGCAACCCTTTACATCCCTGTGCCTCGGGTTCTCTTTAGAGAGGGAGAGACTTCTCTCTGTCGGACACTTTAAGAGTTAATGTTTAAAAAAACTGTAAGTAGGTAACTTCTACTTGGCAGACTTGCTCTTTTTGAGTCTGACAGAATTAGACACGTTTCTAAACAAGCAGCTTATCTCCATACACATATGGCTCCCATTCCCAAATCCCTGGATCAGACCTCAGGACCTCAAACTCGTTTCTTCTGAACTACTACTGGTAGGCAAAGAAATGCATTTATCTCCATTTTACAGGCAAGGAAATTGAAGCACCAGACTAAGGAAGACGCATTTAAAGCGCCAAGAGAAACAAGGCATCCAATCTCTGCTGAAATTCAGCAGGAACTAGGAATCTGACTTTTCTTTTTGACCGGAAAAATTCCCCTGCTCGACTTGCCCAAGGCCATGGAGAAAGCCCAGAGCAGAGAGACCCAGACAGGGGTTTCCCACGCCCTTTGCTAACGACTCAAGCCAGCCTTCCCGACTGGATCCCCTGCAGAGCTGGGACAAACCTTTTCCACATGCAGAGCCAGCTTCACGCCATTGTGCAGCCAGGACAGGGCCACAACCGGGTCCCCTTCCACCATACTGCCCACGGTGTTCTCCCAGCTGTTGGCCAAGTGATCGGTCATGCTCCAGCACTTGATGTGGCCATCCGCGTCTGCCGAGAGCAGCCTGGAGCCTACGACAACGGCGCCTCGTAAGAACCAGGGGTGCAGCCAAAAAAATCAACCAAGAAATCAAACCACCCCAGTGCAGTTCGAATGGAGACGGACAATTCATGGCTGCAAAGCAACAAACTCCCTCCCCACGACAAATCGTATACCATCGTTTTAGGAAGCGCACGCACAGGAATGGCGCGACACGGGGATAAGAGAAGGGATCCAAGCTCACCTGACTGATCCCACTCCAAACAAGTGATGATTTCAGTATGGCCAGAGTTAACGGAATAGACGTCCCACGGATGCTCAGTGTCGATGATATGGACCATATGGGTGAGATCTACAGGAAAAGAGAAGTGAATCACTGTCCCTCCTTACCAGCTACCCAGCTGGCATCGCTAAACCCACAGAGCCTCAGCTGATGCAGGGGAAGACATAAAATATTTTCCATCAAGCAATTTTGGGAAGGACAACAACTGAGCTTGGCAACGCAGGCGAAGTACCAGAGACCAACGCAGAGCTTGCCTTGCTTTAGCAGAGTGAGAACCACTCCCCAGCAAACAAAACGCCCGTTAAACCGAAGGAAGGCAAGGAAAAGAGCACGAGTTTCTCATGCCGATTAGTGGAGGTGAGAGATGTTAGGGCCCAAGCAGAGCACAGGCCACCTGGCCCAGCGGTTCCTGATGGCAGGACTGGCCTAAACGCGTTGCGAGTTTCCAGGAGATGTTACCCAGCCTTCCACAAGCACGCCGTACCTTTTTCCTCCTCATTTTTGAGGTCTGTGGTGAAAGCGATGAGGTTGCGGCAGGACCACGCGCACACTAAGGGGATGGAAGGACAGTGGTTGCTTTTCGGCTTTTTCTCCCACTCGCAGACGTACGCCAAGTCCATTGCGCCACTGGCAAAGCCCCGGGGTTCCGCTGGCCCCGGGACCCCGCAGAGAGGGAAAAGGCGCTCACTCCTCCCTGGAAGCAAGAACAGCCAATTCCACGAGTCACAGACCGCAGGCGGAGGCCCGGGTACACCGGCTCCCCCAGCGAGACCCGCCCAGGCCCCGCCGCACCTCAACCCCCGGCACCGGGCGGGGAAAGGGCATCACCCCCCGGCTCCCCAGGGACAAGCGGGGACCCCAGCCCCCGGGGGGGGGTGTGTGTGGCGGGCGCGCAGTCCCCCGGAACACGGGTGGGGACAAACCGCGCACCGGGAGAAGCCCCGGCGGGGGCGGGAGCGCGGCCTGCCCCTCACGGCGGGGAGAAGCGGGGAAGCCGGGCCTGCCGCAGGGGTGAGGCGGGGGGAGGCCCCGCCGGCCCGCGGGGGGGAGCAGAGGGGGGCTGCCCGCCGGGGTACCGGCCCCACAGCGGGTGGCGGAGCGGGGGACAGGCCCGGCCCCTCACGGGGCGGCGGGAGCGGCCCCACTCACCGGCCCGCGCCGCCTCCCGCCGCGCACGAGGACCCCGCCCCGCCCCCGCGGGCTGCCCGCCGCGCGCCTGCGCCCCCGCGCGCTCAGGCACCGCTGCGGACACCCCGGGTCGGAGGCCCTCAGCGCTGGAGGGCGGTGCCGGTCCGTGGCCATTATTTGCATGGATGCCTACCCAGAACCCACCGGGGCAGCGGCAGCAAAGATAACCTGTGGATTTAGGCGATTTTTGTGAAGCCGAAGCGAAGCGACGTGTTAGAGGGTGGGGGCTTTTGGGGGGCCGAGGGAGTGGGCTCACAACGGATTTACTCGCGCGAGAGAGAGCAGTCGCCCTGTCGGGACTATATCTGCTTTCTGGAACGTTAAATACCGCCGAGGGGAAAAGGCACTCCGTGCTCGCTTCGGCAGCACATATACTAAAATTGGAACGATACAGAGAAGATTAGCATGGCCCCTGCGCAAGGATGACACGCAAATTCGTGAAGCGTTCCATATTTTTTGGGGACCCGCCCGTCAGCGGGCGGTGCCAAGGACTCCCCCGAGACCCCCCATCCCCGCCCGCCCCCCCTCCCCACGCAGAGACACAGCCGGAGCGTGGGAGCACCGTGGTTTATTGTTCCTGAACACCGCCCGAGTCACACAAGCAAACGGGGCGCAAGGACGGGCCGGGGGCTCCCCCCTGCCCCGGGGGTCCCCTCGCGTAATGGCGGTCGGCGTCTTCGTGGCTGGCAGGGAGCCCAGAGCCAAAGCAACCAGCAAAGACCCCCAGCAGCAACAGGCAGAGGCGCAGTCCTGGGCGGGGGGACCCCCCCTGCAGCGGCAGGGGCCAGGCCAGAGCGACAGACCCCTGCGAGCAGCCCGAGACACGGGGCGACCCACAAACTGCCCCACGGCAGCCGTGGGCAAGCAGTGAGAGCACAGGGGCCAGGCTGCGCTCCTCCAGCACACGCACACACACATATATATACACACACACACACACACATTAAAAAACACAGGCTATATTACATTTAAAAACAGCCCAGCACCCTGCGGTGCAGGCAGGTCCACGTGCCGCAGGCTGGCGTGCGAGGCAGGGGACGGCCGAAACACCAGCGGGTCGAGAGCGCCCGGGAGCTCGGAGGGGACGGTGGCTCCTGCCCCCGGGTCGCTCCCCACGCCGCACCCTGCCCCGCGGGGCTGAGCCCCCTACGACGTGCCTCCTCCCGGGCGCAGAGCTGCGGGTGCTGGACAAAGCGCTGCTGCCCCAGGAACGCGACAGCCCCGAGGCTCTTCCGCTGGCTCAGCGTTTGCTCAGCAGCTGCGAGGAGCTGTTTCACCACAGAAAAACGTGGACCGAAATCACCCCACGAGCGTCAGTGCCAGAGGTGGGTTTGGGCCAGCCCGATTATTTTTAAAAGCACCTGGGCTATAAATAGACACACAAACAGTTCCTGGGAGAGCAGCTCCGGCCGGGAAGCAGCGCCGCAACCTGGGGAACAGGGCAAGCACGACAGATAGGCACCCGCTTCGCCCGCGCCTCACGCCTGGAGCGTGGCGATATCTGGCAGGGCCACGCTGCCTGCAGCCAGGAAAGCGTGGCTCCACCAGCCGGCCGGGCGCAGCCGTGAGCCCCCGGCTCTGCACCGTCAAGCATCTGCTCTTGGAGGAGGGGAAGGGACGAGCCCCTCGGGGAGGGCGCGAGGAGGGGGCCGGTCCGCACCGCACCCCGCTTCGGCGAGGGGAGAGGCGGGCAGCGGGCCGGGCCCGAGGGGACAGCGGGGCTGGGAGAGGCCAGGAGCAGATGAAGGAAGCCTTCAGCACACGGAGCGAGGGGCAGGCGTCCCTCGGGGTATCAGCTCATCTGCCCCAGGTAGTCTGAGAGCAGGAGCTCGGGGGGCAGGAAGACGCGGTGTCTGTTGCTCACTTTCATTTGACGTTTCCCTTCGATGTCCGAACCTGGGGGCGAGAGGGAGCAGTTAGCGCACCACCGTCCCCCCCGTGGGTCCCAAACACGGCCTCCCCAGCCCAGCGACCTCCCCTCCCATGGCAAGCACAGGTTCCCCTGTGCTCTGCAAAGAAGGCAGCTGTGTCCCCCTCATCCCCAGCCCCCTCCACGCATCCCTGCCAGCACCACGGGCTCCACTTCACATCGTTAGCGCTTCTCATGCCGTTTTCCACAAGCAGCTGCTAATGAAACGCTCAGCAGCAAAGACTCCTCCGCAGGGACGGGGCCCGGTGCCTCTCCTCCCCTGCCTTGGCAACAAGACCTTCTAGGGAAACCCACGGCAGGGCGCGGGCACGGCCGCTCGCTGCGGGAGGAGGCAGCAGCCTCTTGCTTTGGGCCATCCAAACCCAGGAACAAGAGGAGAAACGGCAGCACTGCTGTGAACAGGACATCCCCAGGCAGAGCCGGGCCTGGCCATCACCCCGGCTGCTGGGCTTCAGCCCCTGGCAGCGGCTGATGTTGCCCACCCACCACTAGTGCTGGCGAAGCGGCGCGGCCACGGCCGAGGCTCCCGAGGGAGAGCAGGGTTATCTGTGAGCTGCAGCGCAAGGTGGGGCCAGGAGGAGGAGGGGAGGAAGAGGCTGAGCTGGAGAGGAGAGATAGCGATGAAGACAAGGGAAAAACAAAAACAAACACGAGGCTCTTACTGGCAGAGATGAGGTCCATGTACTGGCAGAGCGCGTGGAGCAGGAGTCGCTCGAAGCTGGGGGGAGATGGGGGACAGGCTCAGAGCCGACGCATCTCAGACCAGCCCCTCCCGAGTGCCGCCCTGCCACGGTTCCTCCCACGGACCCACGGATCAGAGACAGGGAGCGCAAAGTGCCACAAGCCCCTGTGCAGGGATCCCCCAGCGCATCCCTCCCTTGGGGACCCCGCAGGGGACAGGCCAGGCAAGTGTCCCCAGCCTGGGGGGCTGGCCGAGCCTGGCCGAGCGGAGGCTGAGGGGGTCTCCTCCGCTCCCAGAGCCCCCCTGCAGCCCACGGCGGCTCCCAGGGAACCCAGGCGGAGCAGCCTGCGTGCGTGGCAGCTGGCTCAGGCCGCGGTGAGCTGGGAACCCCGGCACACGGGGGGGGCACGGCTCAGGACCCCGGCCCCCGCTCTGTGGGGAGCAGCGACACCTGCAGAGCCCGAGGCGGGGGGAAATACCTGTTGTCCATCAGCGCTGTGTAGACGGAGTGAGGGGTGACGGAGAAGAAGGCCAGCAGCTCCTCCTCCATGCCCTCCAGCGTCCCCTGCAAGGAGAAGCAGGCGCTGTCAGCAAGAGAGGGCAGCGGTGGCCGGACCCTGCTCAGACCCTGCGGCAACAGGCGAGAGCAAGGAGCCGGGCGAAGGGAGCCGGCGCTCGCCGGGTGTACCCCGACGCCGGCAAAGCCACCTGCCCCCATACAGCTCTGCACCCCTCGCAGCACCCACATTTTGTCTTTGAGGAGCCACAGCCACGGCCAGGCAGAGCCACAGGCACTTTGTGACCACAACCGCCCTCCCCTGCCACGTCCGCACAGCCCCAGCACGACAGGGCCTCCGACTCCCGAGGAATTACTGCCAGCAGCTCCAACACAAGTCATCTGGATGCAAGACGCCAGGAAGGCACAAGGAAAGGAGACAACTCCCCTCTCCAGCCCCCGTGGCGGGGAAGAATCCGTCCCCTGCCAACTCCATACTTTGTGTGCCAAGGGCTGGCATCGTCCCTCATGTTCAGAGCGGCGGCAGCCAGGAAAGCCTCGTGCCTTGCATCTCCTTTTCTCCCAACAGGCAAAGATCAGCTCGATGCAGCTCTCCGGAGCACCATGACCCCAGAGACAAGCAGCAGAAGCCAGTCTCATTTGAGAACAAATTGAGCAGAAGCCAGCGGGCAGGAGGAGCCGAGACTGTTTTTAGATGCTCTAATTAGAGCAAGGAAAACAAACAGAGCAGGAAAACAGCACCATTGAGAAGAGGGAGCAGGAGCCAGGCACCCCCAGGGCCCAGGAGAGCAAGCGTCTGGGCAGGCAGCGCGGCGCAGGGGCTGCGCGTGCCAGCTCGGCTCCCCGAGCCAGGCGCCACGAGGCCACGCTTGCCTCTCCATCCAGGCTTAATTGTCTGCTCAGCGGTTTACGCAGTTTGACCCCTTTCAAAATGCATCTGAGTTTTTCCAAATAGCCTTGTGTGGACCATTCTGAAGACCCCAAAGGCTCCACTGCTGCCCCTGGGGGCAAACGCGCTGGATTTCCCCTGCCACCTGCTGCTTGTCGAGCAGAGACTGGGAAACGACCACATAAAAGTGTCCTGTAACTACCAGAAAAATCTGAACTGAGCCAGGAAAACCCATCTGCACAGGGAGCTGAACGTCTCTGCAATCAGCCACCACTGCAGCGGTCATACAAGAACTGGAGCACATTCCCCAGGAGCTCATCTGAAATTCGGCACTTGTCTGGCTCGGTGACCGCGCGCGAGGTCGGGGGACAGCCCTCGGGATACGGCTCCGGACGAAGCTGCACGCGGGGCGCTGGCAGCCAGAGCCCTGCCTGCCCCAGCCCCGCCGCCCTCCGGTAGCCCCCGGCTCACCATGGGGATCCTGCCCCGCTTCAGGGTGGAGCGCAGGCGGCGGCTGATGCGCTGGAAGCACTCCTTGGGCGTGTAGGCAGGGTGCTCTGGAGCCGGCGGAGAGAAGACAGAAAGGACTCGGACACGGCTCACAACCCCAGCGCCCGCGGGACGGCTCTGGCCGCAGCCGCACGGCATCACCTCTTGGAAAGAGCCCAAGGTCCCCCTAACCGCGCCAGAGGACCCCAGCTGGCCGCCTCCTTTGTTCACCGATCTGCACAAAGCCACCCCCAGCGCAGCAACACCCTCCCCAGCAAAGGAGCGTTTGGAGGGCGCTGAAATTTGGGGGTTTGCAATCAGGGGACGGCTGCTGCTGTGCCCATCGCCCCAGCCACTCCCGACTCCCACGAACCCTCCTGGGTCCCTGGGGGGGGTCTGCTGGGCATAACCCCCCCCCACTGCAGCACTCGAGGGGTCAGCTCAGTCGTCCCCCGGCCCCGCCGCGAGCGGATGGTGCAGGGAGCGGGATGCAGCCCACGGGGAAGAGCGCCCTTCCCAAAACGCATGCGAGGGAGGAAAGGGAGAGGCTCTCCCCACCCAGCGTCCCCTCCCAGCACCTTTCCACTTGTCTTCGTTCTTGACGGGCAGCTTCCTCTTGTGCTTCTTCCTGGCCTCCTCCTCCAGGTAGAGCAGGACTCGCTCTTGCTCTTCCCCTGATCGGTTCATGAAGTCGTTCCAGATCTGACAACACAAGCCACCGGGCCCCACTGCAGAGGTCTCCAGGGGGCACGCGGCGGTGCACGGCCACCCTCGGAGCCCCACTTGGCACCCCGCGAGCCTCCTCCTCACCCACCAGGGACAGCCCAGGCAGAGCAGGAACGGCAGCTCGGAGAGGGGGACGAACGGGGCTGGGCAGAGCTCCGCAGCTGCGACGCTGCCCCAGCCAGCACAGAGGCAGACCACGGCGGGGACAAGCTCCAGCAACAACGACCGTTCTCCCTCTCTCTCCAGCTCCTGATTGTCCATTGCCGCTTATAACAACTGCTTTGGGAGGAGATGCAGATTTAACACTTGGAGCCAACAAAGGTGTTTTTTTAACAGTTACTGGGAGTCCAAGTGCTGACACAACAGCCCATCCGTGCAATCCAGCCTCAAACCCAGGTCTACATCAGACTTCCTGAGCCTGGCTTGACTGAGAGAAGAGCTCTGCAGAGCCGAGAGCGTGCACACAGACCGTGCAGGTCGCTCTGCAGCCAAAGCCCTGAGCATCGAACAGGAGAGAAGACAAGTTTCAAAACACCCGTTTACAGAGCCGGAATCGCAACACCGGCTGGGCAGCGTGAAGCAAGAGAGGGGTTTGGCAAGGGGCCTGTTTCAGAGGAAGTGCTGCAGCTCACCCAGCGTTAGTCGCTCCGCAGGTACGACGCTGGGGCACTCGGCAGCGCTCCGGGCACTGCCGGGGCAGCACCAGCCTCCACTAAGCCGGCCTGGCCGGGCTCTGAGCAGGACCCAGCCCTTGCACCGCACATTTGTGCGGATCCTCCACAAGAGGATCTGCCCAGAGATCCCCCACCCCACAGGCTGCAGGACCAGGGGTCCCGGGACCCGATCTCCCCCCGGCACACACGGCGGCAGCCGGGCTCCGGGTGCACGGACGCCGGGTCTGACCGTGACACCAGGCAGGAGCTAGGGCAGAGCAGCTCCGGCGGGGAGGCAGAGGGCTCCTCGGGTCGGAGGAATGAGGTACGGACACCACGTACTGCCGCAACTCCACACGCCGTGCCAGGGCCTCCCCAGCGAGCCCCGAGCAGGCGGGTGGCCGCACCTACCTCCACGTAGGTCTCGTTGTTACAGGCCTCGGTGAAGATGCTCGGGGTGGCAGAGTGGGCGAGCTCTCCCTCGTCGCTCCCGCATTCGTCTCGCTCCAGAAGCGTCATCAGGTAGCGAGCTAGGAGGAAAGAGCAAAGCCCCTGAGAGGGGAGGCAGCGCCCTCAGAGAGGCCCTGCACCCCCAGCACCCCCCTGCTCGCCACGCAGCCCGGGAAGAGTCCGCGCCGGGAAGAGACCCTGCCCCGGATCCTTACTGTTCTCCAGCCTCTGCAGGCTCTTGCGCCCCTTGGCCCTGGGGATGAGGTCCGAGTTGCGGATGGCCTTGTTGATATAATACTGCTTTCGCTTGGAGGGGGAGAACCTCTTGGACGGGGAGTCCTCCAGTGGGGGCAGGCAGTCCTCGATCCTCCTGCAGGGACACACGGCAGAAGGGACTGAGCCCACCCGAGACCCCCAGGGTCTGGGGCGGCTACAGCAGCACGAGGACAGGGAGCTGCACGGGGAGAGCCCACGACGGGGAAGGCAGAGCATCGGCCATCAGCGTTAGTGCAATAAGCACCGCATCCTCCTCCACAGGGCCCTGTACGCCTCCGGTCACAGCTAACGGCCCCATGGCACGCTACGCTGCTGAACCATGGCTTGCTCCGAGGATTGGGTCTGTTTAAAGCAGCTGCGCATTAGCAGCTAGATGTTCTGGGTAATTAACTCCACCAGCACGCAAGGCAAGATGAAGAGATTCATTTCCGCGGAGGCAGAGGCTGGGGAGGGACCCCGAGGTGCCCCATGCACCCAGACACCCGCCGCACCTCGCATTCGCCATCACCCGGCTAGAGCGTGCCGCTGGAGCCGTCGGTGCCGTCCTGCCACACGGCCGCCGCAGCGATCGGCAACGGGCCCTATCATCTGATTATCGAAGGCAGCGGTAACGCCCGCCCTGGTCGTACCCTTACTGGCTGGGCTGGCTCTTCCCTCTAGACCGTTACGCTGCTGCGGCTGCTCCCCACCACCACCCCGGAGCCGGGCGCTCCCCTGCCCCACCAAGGGCTGGTTTCACTGGTTCTCCATCCTGCGGCGACGTGGCTGGCGTGTGGCACCACCAGCTGCTGTGCGGCACGAGCCGGCGGGGCCTGGAGCAGGCGCCAGCCGCCCCAGCACCTCCCAGAGCAGGCACCAGGCAGCGAGCCTGCCGGCCGCAGCAGCAGGAGCCTTCGCTGCCATAAAGCTACAGCCCCCGGGAGAAAGACTGCACCGCTCCCGGGTACTCTCAAAGGTGTTTGGCTCCTGTCAATAACATTGCTATGGTCAGGGCGTTACTTAGACATATGTACAGTTTCGGAACGACCATAAAAATTAGACGATTTCGTGTGAAAATCAAGCCAAGTGATGAGCGAGAAGCTCACTGGGCATTTAATGCAATCGCTTTTGTTCCAAAGTTCACTAAAACCCCGCCAAAGACAGGAAGTTTCACTATATTTTCGCTTGTTCTTTGCCCACTTGCTAAGGTCTCTGCATTGCAGCTTCCTCTCCGGTTTGTGTGGATTTCCTTTAGCGCAGCAGAGGGTGGGTGAGAAACCAACCCCACCAAAACAAACCACCCCCACGTGCCCGTACGGGCCGGGCTGGAAGGGGAGCTGCACCACCGCAGCAAGGAGCCGCGACGCTGACCGCTGCCCCCCCCCACGGCAGCACCACGGTCTTGCCCCTTCCGCGGGGCCGTGCCCACACCAGGCCGTGTCCCCACCGTGTCCCCACTGCGTCCGCTCCTTTCCAGCGCCCTGGGGCTCGGAGGAGACCCAGCACCGCAATCAGGCGCTGGCACAGCCATCCTCAGCGGCCGGGGCAGAGCGGGCTGTGCCGCCCGATTACGGCCCAGCAGCCCGGGAAGGCAGCCAGCTGCTTGCCCACGCCAAGGCCTTGATTTCCCCCCCCCCCCCTTCCCCTGGACAGGGGCCATGACGGGGCCTCTGCTGCTGGGGGGGGGGGGGAACCCCACCTCTCCCCGCTCCTGCTGGAGAGAAAACAGCCGCAGAGGTGGCCCTGGAAGAAATAAAAGGGATGCACGTAACCCCGGCAATGACTAACAGACGGGCGGGGAGCTGTAACCCAAGCTCGACACAGAGAGTGACCAGCGCTTGCGGATCAAGTTTTGATACAAAGGTGGTTAAAAAAAAATAACAGAGGGAGTCACCTTACCACCGGCCCCAGTTCGGAGCTTTGAGTACGCAGAGCTCGGCAGCCGTGAGCCTGGCACTACCAGGAGCCGTCACGGCTCACCGGCGGGGCCCCAGGATGGCTGTGCCACCGAAAAAGCCCTTCAAAGAGAAGGAGTCTAAGGCAACAGGCAGAAAATATTTCCTGAGCCCTAACTCAGGGCAGCGGGACAACAGAGAGGGCTCATCCTCCAGCCTCTGCTGGAGGGGGGAAAAAAGATGTTAGAGAGAGCTGTGCAAGTGTCACCAAGGTGGGAGCACCCCCAGGGACCCCCCAGCCCAGCCCTCCCCTGACCCGCACCGAGGCTTGGGCCTCGGGACAGGCGCAGCCCCAGCTCCTCGGCAGCAGAAAGGGCCGCTGAGCCACACGCACCTCTCGCTCCCCAAACCCTCCAGGGCCATCTGCGGCAGTGCCGAGGCTGCCCGGCGTGTGCTTGCGGGCCTGGCACCCCGCCTCGGCACCCTGCGCTGCCACGTCTGCCGTTTGGCACCGCTGCCTCTGCCCGCCGGCGCTCGGCAGAGCTGCGGGATTCATTTCCAAGCCGGGACACTCACAGGTGACAGCGACCTTAGGCCTGTGCCAGCAGAGCTGGGCTTTACAGGGTCGGGCGCCCAGCCAGGAGCGAGCAGCCGGTCTCGGACGAGCTCCACTTTCAGTCCTTTATCGGTAACTTCAGCGCCGGGATCCCTTCCCGTGCAAGCCGCAGCCGGGCTGCCACGGCCGCTGTCACCCCGAGGGAGCGGGGTCCCAGCAGAGCTCATTCCCCGGGGACCGGAGCAAACACCGACCCCACGGAGACGAGCTCCGCAACTCTGGGGCCACCGCACAGAAAGTTTAGCTGCTTCTCCCCCGCTTCTCATTTCCAGGCGGGAAACAAGCAGCCCCTTGTTCCCGGTCAGGAGGTTTTTAACCAGTTCCTGTTATTTATCGTTTAGCAAGCGGGACACGGCACCGACGCTCAAAGCAAAGCCTCCGCTGCCGGACGGCACCGCTGCATCCGTGAAGAGAAAGCCCCGCCGGGCAGAGCCGCCCGCAGGCTCCCCGGCTCCGGGCAGCCCCGTCCCGAGCCCCCCGCTGCCGCAGGCTGGGAGCGGCGGGCTCGGGCTCGGGCTCGGCTCGCAGGGCCAGCGGCCGCAGCTCCGTCAGGGCTCCCCGCCGGGGGACACAGCGGCCCCGGCCCGCCCTGGCAGGCGGGCCCAGGGGGACGCCCGCCGGGACCGGGTCTCCCGAGGGACCGAGGCCCGGCTCCCCCACGGCACGTCGCCTCTCCGCTGCCGGTGTCCCCAGACAGCACCCGTGACCTTCGGCGGGGTAAACGCTAATTAGCCCATTAGCCTAATCACGGCGCCTGCCTCTGACACAGCCACCTCCCGGTCCAGGCGCGTTCCTGCGCCAGGTCGACGGGGCAAAAGCTCCCACGGGGCGCCGCGGCCGCCCCCTCCCGCCGCCCCCCCCGGCCCCACCGCGGCCCTTCGGGGGTCCCCTCCGGAGAAGCGGAGCCCGCGGACACGCGCTGCTCGGAGGCGGCGGGGCGAACCGGCGAGTGCTGGGGGCGGGAGGGGAAGCGGGGACGGAGCCGAGGCCGCAGCCGGGCCCCGGGCGGCCCCTCGCAGCCCCACGGCGGGGCCTGACAGGCCCACAGCCGCCCCACGGGCAGGCCCCAGCCGCCCCACGGCCCGCCCGGCCCCGGGGCCCCGCACTCACGGGTAGGGCTCCTCAGGGCCCGCGCCGCCCCGCAGCACCACCATGGCCGCTCGGCCCGGCCCGGCCCAGCCCAGGCGGCGACACCGGGGCCTCTGCGTCCCCGCAGGAAGTGGCGTCAGGGGGGCGGGGCCGAAGGGAGCACCGCCCCGGGGCGCCGCGAGGGGCGTGGCAGGGTCAAGGGGGGCGGGGGAGGGGGTGCGGGGGGGAGCCCTTAGAACCGGGGATCGGCGGCTGCTGGGGCCGCGGCCCCTTTAAATCCCCTCGCACCGCCTCCGCCGCCGCGGGGCTCTTAAAGGGGCCGCGCCCTGCACGGCGGCGCTCCCCCGCCCGGCCGCGAGGCGGCGCTGCGGCTGCGCTCCCGGTCGGCCCCGCCGCGCGCGATATTTGCATGCGGCGGCGGCGACGGGCCAATGGGGAGGCGGGGCGGGGCGCGGCGGGCGCGGCGGGCCAATGGCGACGCGGGGCGGGGCAGAGAGGGGCGGAGCGGGCGCGGCGAGCCAATGGGGAGAAGGGGCGGGGCGGGGCCGGGCCCTGCCGCCCGCCCGCGGGGAGAGCAGCCGCCGTGCGGGCACCGAGCGCGCCCCGGCCCCGCCGCAGCCCGAGCCCCGGGCGGCCGCGGCTGCTATGTGGCTTCGCGGCGCACGGCCTCCACCGGGTAAGCGGGGACGCGCCGCCACACCGGCCCCGCGGCCGGTACCGGGACCCCCTCGCGGCCGGTACCGGGGGTCGGGGTCTCCCCCCCGCCGCTTGGGGGCTGGGCGGGACCGGAGCCGGGTACCGGCCGCGGCCCCTGGGCGGGCTGGGAGCCCTGCAGGGGTTGCTGGGCGGGACCGGGGCGCCCTCTCTCCCTGCGGCCGCTTATCGGCCGCTTCCCCCCCGCGGGGCCGGAGCTCCCCCTCCGCGGCCGCTCCCGGCACGGCCCTGCCCGGACCCTCCGTCCCCTGCGGGCGTTACTGGCCCGGCCGGTTAGAGCCCCCCGCGCCCCGCCCCGCCCGGGGGCCCCCAGGGGGAGACGGGACGGTGCCGCCGCCGCCCTGTGTCCCCGGCCGGGGCTGCCCTGGGCCCGCGGCCTCCCGGAGCTCCGGCCGGAGGAGGGGGCCGGGGCCGGGCTCCGCGCTGGGCCGGGTGGGAGCTGCTGGCTCGGCCCCGTCCCTCCGTGCCGGGGGCGGCTGTTCCCCCCCGGTTCGCGGAGCCGGCCCCCGCCCCCCCAGGCCCCGCCGCCCCCGTCCCCGGGTTCAGCCGGAGGCCGCCGGCCCCGAGCCGGGCGAGGCGCAGCCGGTGCCACGTGCCGCGGGGAGCGGGGCCGGGCTCTGCCCCGGGGACGAGCCCCCTGCCCGGCCCGGGGGTCCCTCCCGCGGCTCCCTTGCCCCGGAGAGCCCCGCGGCCCCCCCGGTCAGTCTTGTCTGTCCCCGGGGACGGGCACCAGCCGGGCCCGGGCTCCCCGTCCTCCTCCTCCTCCTCCTCCTCCTCGCCTCAGTCTGTGCGCCGCCCTCGGAGCCCCCTCCCGGGTGGTGGCCTGAGCCCAGCCGGGAGTCTGGGGGCAGCGGGCCGGGGGCGTCCAGCAGCAGCCAGGCCCGGCGTCGGTGGCACAAAGGCCCCGTCCGTCACACCCCCGCCCGCCGCCACGTATTTTTAGCCTGGCGTAGTCGCTGTCGCTCTCGAGCACCTGCCCTGTGGGACGCGGGTGCCGCCACCAGCGCCCGAAATCCCCCGCGCGCTGCACGACACCGCCCGCACGGTGGGGAGGCACGGGGCCCGCGCGGCCCGGAGGGACAAAGGGGCACAGCTCAAGGTCACCGCGGCCGCCAGGCCGGGGCCCCTCTGCGAAGGGACGGTCCCCTGGCTCTGGCTTTGCTGCGCCGGCAGGCTCCGGCTGCGCTTGGGCTTTGCTTCCCTGCAGGGACGCGGCAGCGTGGCCCCGGCACGGCCGCGGCCCAGGGTGCTTGAGGAGGCAGCTCCGCTCCCTGCTCTCAGCAGCACCGGTGCTGGCACTGAGTAATTTGGCGACTCGTGGCAAAGCAGAGCCACGGCGGAGCGGGGCCGGAGAAGCACGTGCCTGGGACGAGTCTCGCTCCGGTTTTTCCTCGTGGCTCTTGCAGGCGCGGGGGACGGGGTTCAGACGCGGCACGGGACGGCTGCACGGCAGAGAGCGCGGCCATGGCCGGCGAGTGGCCGCTGCTCCGGGGCAGCCCCGTGCGGACAGCCCTGCCTGTGCAGAGAGGGGAGGGTCCCTGCCCCAACGTCTCCCCTCCGCGCAGGCAAGATGGAGATGGCTGGCGTAGAGGAGGGGAAACTGAGGCACGGGCAGAGACTGGGCAGTGCCCGAGCGGCCGACCAGCTCCTGCGGCCCTGGTGCCGGCTCCTCTCGGAGGCGGCAGCAGCGGTTGAGGTGCAGCCGGCAGCCCCGGGCTGTCCGCAGCGGCGGCGCGTTCGCTAGCGAGAGCCGAGCCGAGCGCGGCAGGGCTGTGAGCGGATGCGGCCGCCGCTGCAGCGAGGCGCGGGGGAAGCGGCTCCGACTCAGCCGCCCAATCGGCGGCGGCACCGGCCCGTGCTCGAAACGGGTTCCCTTTCCAGAATTTGCAGGATCGCGCCATAGCTGCCGGCTCCCGTGTGCCGCCAGCTGTCCTGCCCCCGTGGCAGGGGCTGCCCGTGTCCCCGGGGAGCGTCCCCAGCCGGCCCTGGATCCGGCCCCGGGTGGGTCCCTGCGAGGGTCCCGGGGTGCGTGCGCTCCACCGGCCCCCGGGGCAGCAGAAACAGGGTGATTGCCCGGATGAGTCAATGCCCGTACATGGCAGTGCCGCGGCGGCAGCGCGGCGAGCTCCTTCCCTGCCTTCGGCACAGGCGAGGTCATGCCGAAGTTGTTGCCGCCAGAGCCCTGTCCGACCGGGGGCTGCTGGTTGCACTGGGGCTCGGGGGGCTCCAGGCCGGGCTGCCGGGGGTGTCGGCGGGGGTGAAGCAGAGTTGAGCCGCTCGCAGCCCCGCGTCGCCCCGGAGGACCCACCGCCCCCGGGAAGGGCAGAACTGCGGGGGCGGCTGGCAGCAGCCTGTTTGCCGAGGTTTCGAGGAGCGAGGCTCTGCCTGCCCGTCCCAGGGGAAGCTGCCCTGGAGCCCCGGGGACACGCGGATCCCCGCTGGGCGAGGGGCCTCTCTGCCGCGCGGTGCGGACCCCGGTGCCGCTCGTGCCCTGGTGCTGGCCTGGCAGCTGCCTGCTCCTGCCATCACGCTGGCCGAGCCCCCTCGCGCCCCTCGCTCCCCTTGCTCTCGTGCAGCGCGTCCCCGGTGTCCCCGGGTGGGCATGCGCCCCGTCCCCCGTGGGGGACGCGTCGGGCGGCTCTCCCCGCGCCCTCCCCGCGGGTCTGTTATCTGCGGGCGCTGGTATCCCGGTATCCGCTGCCTGCAGGGCCAGGCAGGGCTATCGGGTCCGGCAGGCCCCTTCCCCCTCCAGCAGCAGGGCCCGGCCTCCCTATCTCATTAGCTCGAGATTAATGAGGCTCTTGCGCTGTCTTTAACTCCTTCCTGCTCGCCAGCTCCTGCCGGCAGCTCCGCTGACCCTCTCCTCCGCTTCTCCCGGCAGGTTTGCGCCGACGCCTGCCGGAAGCCGAGCCGGCCGAGGACTAGAGACGCCTGGCCCCGAGCGGGGGACGCCGCGCAACCCCGAGGCTGCCGCCCCCCGGAAAGTGCCCGGTCAGCGAGGGAGGGGGCCATGCGCCGGGCTGCCGCCGCGGCCTGTTGAGCCTGCGGAGGTTTCGGTGCCTGCCCGGGGCGCGCTCGGCCGACGGCGGCAGCGCCCCGCTCCTGACGAGCGGCCTCGTGCCTGCGGATCCCGCCGGAGCCCTCGAGCGAAGCGGACGTCGAGGCGAGGCTGAGGGGGGTCGGGGGCACGTCCTTCTGCCCTGACCCGGCGGCGGCGATTCCTGCCCCGACAGCCTGACGGTGCTGCGGACGCTCCGCCGCCCTCGCCCCCCCCGGGCCCCGGCAGCCCCCTCGCAGGGCTGCCCCCCCCGCCGCTGCCCAGCCTTGGCCTCCAGCCCCGCTGGAGCGCGGCAGCGTGCCGGGCGCTGCCCCCCGCGCCTCCCGGGCGTTGCCCCCCGGGGGCCTCGCCCCCCGCCCCCCCGGGGACCCACCGCCCGCCGGCCGAGCCATGAAGCTGCAGGCGGTGATGGAGAACCTGCAGCGGCAGCAGCGCGCGCGGCTGCAGCAGGCGCTGGAAGCGCGGCAGCAGGAGCAGCAGCAGCAGCAGCAGCAGCGCTCCACGCCGCCCCCCGCGCAGCCCCCCCCGGCCCCGGGGCAGACCCCCGCCAGCACCCCAGCCCGGGGCCGCGGCCAGGATCCGGCCCCGGCGCCCTCGGAGGAAGGAGCGGAGCCCGAGAGCGCGCACATCCAGCGGGCGCAGATGGCCGCCCTGGCCGCCATGCGGGCAGCGGCCGCTGGCCTCAGCCACTCGTCCAGCCCGGGGCTGTCAGATGAGAGCCAGGCCTCCGAGGAGGAGGAGGAGGAGGAGGACCGTGGCGAGGAGGAGGATGGCGGGTACCAGCAGGAGATGGGCTCTGAGGAGGACGAGGAGGATCTGTGAGTATACGCTAGCACAGACTAGCAGCTCTTACGGGTTCGGGGAAGGAGCAGGGACGCGGTGTGGCCCCAGTGGGTTTTGGCACGGCCAGCTGGGGACACAGGCTTCCCTTTGGCAGGGGCAGTGGCGGAGGCTGCCGGGGGGCTGCCTGCATCGTGGCGGGCGGCCGGGTTCGTGCAGCTCGGGGCGGGTTAGCGCCGTTGGGACGTCCCGGAGCAGGAGGCACGGAGAGCCGCAGCTCGGCTCCGGCAGCCGTGATTCCTCATGCCGGGCTGGTGTGGGGCGACGTTCCATCTCTGCCCAGGGAGCCACGTGGGGCTGTGACAGAGGATCCTGGTCTGGCTTTAAATTATGCAGGACCCTCGCAGCCGCCTCCTCCCAGCCCGCGTCCTCTCCAGGGCAGGGAACGGGCTGAGAGCCATCTGGCAGAGCCCCGCTCGCCGCCGGAGCTGCTGTCTTGGGATGCCGGCGGCCGGCAGTGCCGCACGGGGCTGCCATCCGCCGACGGGGTGCGCCGGGGCTTCGCTGGGCTCCCCGTGTGCCGGGCTGGGGGGTGCCCGTGGGGTGGGCAGGCAGGGGAGAGGGATCGGCTTCGGGGACCCAGCCCCCTGCCTAGCATGGGACCAAATTTCTCCTCTGCCTCCTGCTCTAGGAAGGGCAAGTGGGATGAAGATGACTTTGAAGAAGACCTGGGCGAAGAGGAGGAGGAAGAGGAAGAAGAGGAGGAAGAGGAAGACTACGAGGAGGATGAAGACGTGGGAGAGGAAGGGCTCAGCTCATCAGAGGCGGTGCGGGTGGGTGCGGGATCCCTGCTGCTCCGCAAGCCCCCGGCACCCCAGCGCTACCGGGGCGAGCCACAGCGGCTGCCGGGCGGGCAGGAGCGGCTCCCCTCCGGACTGGGCCACGCGCAGCCCCCGCCGCCGGCGCCCGACCACGGCGACTGGACCTACGAGGAGCAGTTCAAGCAAGTAGGTGCCCGCCGAGACGCGTGTACCCCCCCGTGCCCGTCCCTTCCCTGCTCCTCGGCTCTGCCGCGCGTCCCTGCGTCCTCGAGAGCCGCGGTGAGATGCCTCTGGTGGTGCCGCCTCCGGCAGTGTTCTTCTCAGATCGAGCTGCTGCTAAGAAAGCGTGGGATTTTTCCGGGGTTTTAGCGCTTGGGCTCCGCCTCGCCCCCTCCCTTGTCGCTTTGGTTGGTGGCTCTGGTGGGATCCTGCGTCCCGGTGGGCACCGTGGCCTGGCCCCGGCGCAGGTGGACGGTGCGGTGGTGTTTGCCGCAGCGACCTGGGAGGATTCTTGCTGAAAATGGTGGAAAAAACACCCCAAACTTGCAAATCTGAATGGGACTCTTGGTTTTCCTCTTCTCTACCCTCCCCAAGCTATTTTTGGTGGGGACCAGGCTTACCTCCCCATCACCATCACCGCAGAGGTGATGCCCAACGGGACGGCTCCGGCCCCACGGATGCTTGGGGGCAGAGCTGCCCTCCCTGCTGCCACCAAAATGCGATTGAAGAGCGAAACGGGGGAGCAAGTACCCCGGCTGCCCCCCCTCCACCGCCTTCCCGGTGCCGGCTGAGCCGGGCTGGCAGGAGGCAGGCACGCTCCCGCTCTCTCCCGGCACTGGAGCTCGCTGCGCCCCGCTTTCAGCTAATAGAAGGAAATGTGCTGCGAGCTGGGGCTCCCCGGGGGCTGCTCGGTGCCTTTGATGTGTGTGTTTAAATACATCTGAGTTTAGGGGTGGGGGAAGGGACGGGAGCCAACAGCAGCAGATGGGACCCAGATGGAGCGGCCGGGGCACGGTGGCCTTTCGGGAGGGATGCGACGGACCCTGCCCCTGCCCCTTCGGGGCAGGGGCAGGGTCCGTCGCATCCCTCCCGAAAGGGGGAAGGGGCTGCCGGGATCTGCTGGCACATCTGGACGCGGGCAGCCTCGCATCAGGGCTGCTGGAGGAAGCACGAGCGAGCGCGGAGCGTGCGGCCGCCTTCCCTGTTGCGTTCCTGCCCGGCTGCGGGGAAAGAGGCGTGCTTCTGCGCCGCGCGTCCCTCGTGCCGCTGCACCCACGCTGCCTCTTCTTCTTGCGGTTTCTCTCTTTTGTGCTTCCTGCCGTCGGGGACTGAGGGACCGGGGACGTGATCTCGTATCTGTGAAAAGGCTTTTTTCGATACCGCGGCTGTGGTCTTCCTGTTTGTCACCGGGTTGGTGCTGTACTGGACCCGTGCACCCGCTCCCGGCGCCCGGCAATTCCTCCCAGCCCTCGGCATCCAACGGGAAAATCTGGGGCTGGCTGCGGGACCCGTGCTGCGGGGGCGCGTAGACGTGCCGTGGACTGTACCGTAGCCTCCGCCGAGTCCCCCGCCGCAGCGCTTGGGGACACCAGCCCGAGTCCCAGCGCATCCTCTGCCCCCTCCCCATCTCTTCCCCCTAAGCCGTGCCGGCGAAAGGGGCCGAGCTGCCCCTCTCCCTCCCTTTCTCTTCCCAGCGGAAAGCTTCCCGGGGTCGGCAGGGAGTTAATCGTGGAAGCAGCCGGAGGGGGGAGGAAAGCGGCTGCCACCGCTGTGCCGTGGGCGGAGGAGAAGAGGCGAAGCGCCCGGCCGGGAGAGGCTTTCCCCGGCACGTCAGCCCGCCAGCGCGCCGGCGCTTGGATCGCGGCCGCTGGCCCCGGGCCAGGGGGTTGCTCGGCGCAGCGCGGCGTTGGCCGGGAGCTCCTCCTGGCCGCCCTCCAGTGCGTGCCGCCGAGCGCCCCAGCCCCGGCCCAGCTGGCGCAGCCGGGCCAGCGCAGCCTGGGAAGGAGCAGCAGGAATGTAAACACCGAGTGCCGGCGTGGGGCGGCCACCGCGGCTCCGGCGCTGCTTGGCCGGGGATGCTTCACCCCTTCCCTGCCCCTGTTCCCACTGCTGCCACCCCTTCGCCGGGGTGGAGGCGCATCGGGGGAAATCCCGGCAGCGCCGGGGTGCTGGCGCACCGTGGCCCGATCCCCCCCGTGCGGGAGAGCCGGCGGGGACGCGGTGCCGCAAACGTGGTCGTGCTGGCGCTGGGCCTTCCCGCCGCAGCGGGGAAATGCTGCTCGAGGAAGGGGCTGTTTCGGGGTTCCTCTTTTTTTGCAGATGAGCTGCTGGGAGCACCTCTGCTCCCCACGAGGTTGCGGGGAGTGCGCAGCCTCCTGCGCGCGTCGGCTGAGCCGGGGCTCCCCGGCACCTCCCAGGGACGAGCTGCGGCTGCGTGGGCTCGGTTTGGGGGTGGCGGGTGACTCCGATTTCTTTCTCCCCGCCTCCAAGCAGGCTCGGGCCCCCCAAGGCAGCGCAGGGCTGGTGGTCCGGCCCCCACCACCTCTGGGGCTCTCCAGGTCTCCCTGCGGCTGCGGTTCGGGTTCAGCTCCGGATGTGCTGGCGTCGGCCTCCCTGGCCCGGCTCTCTCTGTGCTCGAGGACGCGGTGCCGGCTGGGCATTGCCGCCGTCCGAGTCCCCGTGCCCATCTCCACACCGAAACGCCGGGTGCTCCGTGCCTGCTGGGGGGCTGTCCCCGTCCTCCACCGCGGGGTTTTATTGACCCATCTGGGACAGATTCCCACAAACCGGGGCTTGGCCGGGTTGAGCCGCAGGGGGCCCGGGGGGGGGGGGGGGGGGGAGGAGGAGGAGGAGGAGGGGGCCGCCTGGTTCAGGGGGGAGGAAGGGGAGGGCGCGAGGAAGAGTTATGGAGGCTAGGGATCCGGCACGTGGCACCTCCCCGTCCCCGGGGACGGCTACCATGCAGGCAGAGGTCAGCTCGGCGGCTGACCCGGGGCGCTGCCTGCGCGGGCAGCAGAACAAAGGAGCCCCCGGCGTGGCGGGGGGCTCGGGGGGCTGCGGCTGCCGAGGGCGCGATAGCTTCTTGGGGGCAAAAGGGGCATTTTTGGGGCGGGAGGAGGCTCCCCGTGGGGAACGGCCGTCATGTCGTCCTCGTGCGCCGGCCGGCAGCGAGGGCAGGCTCTCGCTTTCGTTTTGATCTTGCGCCTGTTGTAGCCGCGCCGGGGGCGGAGGGGTCCGGTGGGATGTCGGCACGTTGCCCCGTGCTGCCGCCGTGCCGGGCTATGCGGCCGGGCCAGGGCCGCGTTAGCTCCTGTTTGGGTTTGGGGTTGTCTCTAACCTCACCCCAAAAGGCACGATGGGTCCCCGGGGGGCCGGGGCGATGCCGGCGTGTCCAGGCTGCCGGCCTGGAGCAGGGCTCAGCTGTGGGGGTCTCAGCTGGCCGTGGGCGGCTGCAGAGGGCCGTGCTCCGGGGGGCTGGGGGCGACCCCGGCATCCGTCCCTCAGGGCACCGCGGCCGGGTGCTGGGGTTCGCACCGTGGGCGTTTGCCGTCGTGCCGCCGCTCCGGAGGGTGATGCTCGCAGGGGGAGCCGGGCTTTGATGAGCTGCCAGAGCGTGAGCGGCTCGGCCAACCCCTGCCAAAAATCCGGCGCCGCTGCTGCGTGCCGCCACAAACTGCTGCGTAATGCCTGGCCGGCGAGCTGCTGCCGTTGGCGTGGGGCTGCCGGGGAAAAACCTGCTTTGATGTCTGCGCCCCAGCCCCGGCGGGCGAGCGGGGGGGGCTCTGCCGCTGCTCCGTGGAGAACCCCCCTCCTGACCTTTCTGTTTCGTTACCGCTATTACTGCGCCCTACTAATACCGGGAGCGTGAGTCCTGGGCGCAGCGGCAGCCCACGGGGCCGGAGTTTCCTGCCTCTGCCTTTTTTGGAGTTTCCTGCGCTGCCTGTGACAGGCAGCGGCTGCCTGCGCTCCCCTGGGCGCCTGCACCCCGGCACCCCGGCACCGCGTCCCGTGGGAGGGCGGCTGCGGCGTGGGGGGTCTGACCCCCGATGCTCCCTGCGCTCTGCCTGGCTGCAGCAGCCGCTGGGCTCCCTTCGGGGTGCCCCATTCGGGGTGCCCCATTCAGGGTGCCCCAGGCTGACGCTTAACCCCCTGTCTCTGCTCCCGCTCGCAGGAAGCGTCGGAGGCTTTAAGAAGCCGACGTGGTGCCGGGGGGAGGCTGTGCCGGCGGTGGGGTGGCAGCGCTTTTGGGGGGTGGGAGGTTTCTGAAGCTGTCCCAAATGGGGACATCTGAACCACGCTGGTGGCACGTGGAGGGCAAAAACCTCAGCCCTTATCTTTTGCCAAGTAGCGCTCCCCTGAGATACGGCATTTCAAAGTGCAACGGTTAGGGGAAAAAAAAAAAAAAAAAGCCGAAAGCAACTCTGCAACCTTGGCGGGTGGCACGCTGGGCGCAGCGGGGGCAAACCCCAGACACCCCCCCCCCCGCCCTGCTGCTCCCAGGCTTGGGGACCAGCCGGGGCCGCGCACGTGGTGGGGCCACGGTGGCTCCCGGGAAGATGAAGCTGGGATTTTCCTAGGGGAACCACGCGAGGGGCTGAGGAAAAGCCCGTTTCTCCTCCGGAGCCCTGGGGCTCAGAGCCCCGTGCAGAAACCCGGGGCTCCGGTTAAGGGGGGGATCCATCCCCTCTGCCCCCACGGGCGGCAGAGCCCCTGGTGTAGGGCCCTGAACCCCTTTCTCCTGAGGATTATTTTTATTTAAAAAGCCCAAAGCTGGCCGGGGGAGCGGGGCCGGGAGCGGGGGCCCTGCGGCCTCTTAGCGAGGGCGGGAGGGTCCATTTACTTTCTTTAAAATATTGATTAGAGCTTTATTGCATTAGCCAGCCGAGCGGATGAGCCGCCCCCGGGGAGGGTGAGGGGGCCCCTGCGCAGGGAAAGGGGCACCCGAGTGTCGTCGCCTGGCCGGGGGCTGCCGTCCCCCCACCCCGAAGGCGGTTTTGCTCCGGCCGGTGCCGCGGCACGGCAGGGGCACAGATAAAGGGGAGCGCCCTGGGCCCCCCGGCTGGACGCTTCTGCGCCGGGACGAGGCGATTGCGGCGCCTGGCCGGGCCGGCGGCAGATAACGGAGGCGAGGAGGGGACTGGAGCGGGACGGGGTGCCGGGGGCCGCGGTGCGGTCGCAGGTGGACCCGTGCCGGGAGAAGGGCCGCGTCCTCCCCCGCGACCCCGGCGCAGCCTGTCTCGCCCCGCGCTGCCGTCCAGCTCGCTGAAGGGTGTTCCTGGCCAGGGATCCAGCCCGGTAATCGGCTCACGGCGCTCAGGGAGCATTCCCGGAGCTGTAATCCTGCCGGATCCCCAGCCGGGGGTCAGGGACTTCTCCTCGGCGAGAGCAGCTTAGCTGCCGAGTGCCCCCCCAGCCCCACGCCTGGGTGCCCGCACAGCCGGCTCGGCCCGCGGGTGCCGGTCCCAGCGTCCGGGGTCTGCGTGAGGCCGTTTGTCCCAACGAGACCCGGGATAATTAACGAGGGGGGGGACAGGGGATGTGTCCCTCCTGCCCTGGGTGCCCGGCCAGCACCTTCGCCCGGCTGATTTTGTTTGCTCCTGGGGGGGACCTGGGCATCGCTGCTGGCGTCCCCCCGAGAGCCCCTGGCCCCGCCGGAGCACCGGGCCCCCGGGCTGATTCAAGGGCTGCAGAGGAGGCGGCCACCTCCCAGCTCCGGCACAGCTGAACTAACAGGAATGAGGGTTTATTTAAAAGAAAAAAAAAAAAAAAGCAGAGAGGAGAGCAGGTCCTTTGTCAGCAAAGCAAACAGCCGCCCGGCAGCGGAGCGGTTGGGCAAGGGTGCAGCATTGCTCCATCGCCCTATTTCTGGCGCAAACCGCAGGAGAAATGGCAGACGGTCCTGGGGCCCGGCCGGACGTGCCGCAATCGGGGGCCGGGGCAAGGGGCGGGTGGCGGTTCGGGGACGGGGGGAGCCCCCCGCTCTCCCCTGGGCACGTCCCTGACAGCGCACCTGCCTGCGCCGCCCGCTCCGCCCGGGCGGCCGCCCGCCGGGTTCTGAGCCTGCCGGGGCAGCCGGATCGGGGGGGTCGGGGCGCAGCTCCCGGCTCGGCTCCTGACCGGCTCCCTGACCCTTCCCGTCGGTCACTTAATCTGCCTGTGCCCCCGCTCCGGACGGAGCTGGCGATAATCCGCCCCGCGCTGGGGCTGCTCGGGGCCAGGGCTCTGCTCCCCAGGCAGGCGCGGGCGTGCCGGTCCCCGCTCCCCGTGTGTACCGCGGGGAGGGGCGGCCCTGTCACCGGTGACGGTGGTCCTTCGGGAAAGGGCTTCCTTGTCCCCCCCGAGCAGCCCTCTGCCCGCGGCCACTGTGGAGACCCCCGCTCAGGACCCCCCCCCCCCCGCCTGCTTTCGGAGACCCAAACACCCGCGATACGCTGCCCTGCGCTGCCACCCGCGCCGGTGCCGCGGTGGGACGGGGTCAGGCGGCAGCTTTGCCGCAGCCGGCGTTGCTCCGGTGCTGCGTCAGCGCCACGGCAAAGGAGCCGTGGCAGCGTCCCCCGCCGCCTCCCTCCCCTCCGTGGGTCGTCGGCAGCGCGAGGAAGCAGCAAGGTTTTGGCGGTGCCGGAGCAGCTCTGCGGTGATGGTTCCCAGGGCTGATGGCCCGCAGCTGGCTGCCTGTCAAAACCATCTGTGGCTGCTGGACCTCTTCCAGCTCCCACGGGCAGGGCCAGGGCGCGCGGGGCCGGCGGGACCCCCCCCCCCCGGGACCCCCACCGCAGCGGGGACCGCCGGCGGGGTCGGCGGAGCGGCCGTCCCACGGGCGGACTGAGGTGCGGGACCTCGCATTTCAGGAACAGATTTGCAATTAGACAAATCCCCGGTCGGGCGGTGGAAGCCCCGGGTGACTCATCTGCTCTGGCTTACAGCGATCCCCTTTCTAAGGCGATCATTTACATATGGTGGAATTTAAACCCTGGCTCGCCTGCAAGGGCCAACGAAGCTGCTGCTCCTGCCCCCGCGCCCGGGTCGGGTCCTCGCCCGGGGGTCTCGACCTGCCGGCCCTGTTGGGTGTCACCCTGGGCAGGTCTGGGGGCACACGGGGAGGGACAACCCGAGACGGGGGCCCGCTGGGTGCCCCAAGGGTTTGCACCGCTTTTCCGTTAGGAAAACCTTTGCTGCTCCGGCCGTGGTTTCCCCGGGGCCGTGCCACAGGGCTCCGGCTCGGCTGCCCACCCGGGGTCCGCCCGGCCGGCGGCAGGGAGCCGCGCCGGCAGCATGCGAGCCAGGCGCTGGCTGTTGCTCCCTGGGACGAGCTTTCTCAACACAGCCTGACTCCACTGAATTAATATTTGCACAAGGTCCGGTGCGATAGCGAGCATGTGTCAAGGGCATGCACCGGCACGCACACGCAAGGGCCGGGAGAGCCGCCGATGCCGGGCTGGCTCCCATCCGCCTGCCCCGGCCAGCGGCTCTCAGCCTGGCGGGGGGCAGCAGCTCCCCCGTCCCCCCGCCGCTCGGCAGTGACCTCTCGGCAGCCCGTGCCACACGTCGGCATTCAGACGCTGAACCGGTTTTTGTTTTAGCCGGAGCCCGGCAAGCTGCCGCCCAGCAGGTCCCTCTGAAACCGCCGTCTGAAATGCAGTTGCAGCAGGATTCGCTTCCTCCTCCGCGGGAAGGGGAAAAACGGCAACAGCGCAGCCTCCTGGGAGCCGGCATCGCTCTGGGCCCGGCAGCGCGCTGCACCAGCACGGCTCCGGTGCGTGGACGTGGATCCACACGGAGCATCCCGGCGGCTGCCGGCTAGCCGGGCGGGCACGGCCCCGCGGCGTGGCGGGGAGGGTGGCTGACGGCGTGCGGACAATGGGGGGTCAGGGAGGTTAAACGGCGACTAATTCGCCCATTCAACGTCCCCCTCCGCGGCGTGGTGACAGCGCCGACACCAGCCTGCGTCCCCCTGCGTCGCCCGTACGGCTGCTCCTGCCAGCCTGGCTGGGGAGACGGCGGGGCCGGGCGTGGGGGCTGCGCCGGACCCCCGTCCTGCCGGGGGGCTTGGTTTGGGATGGGGGCCCGCGGTGCTGCGGGCTCCCGCTCGTCCCTGTCCCCTGCCCTGCGTCCGGCGGGGTGGCTCCCACGGGACCACGGCCGGGATGCGGCTGCAGCGTGGCTCGGGGGGTTTGCAGGCGCTGGTGGGAGCCCAGGCGGTCTGGGGACCCCCGGCCCTTTGGGGCGATGGCCGGGGACCGGGACTGGGCTCGTCCCTGTGCCGCAGGAGCGCCCATGGACCTGCCGCCCACCGGGTCCCGCAGCCCCCAGCCCGAGCAGGGGGCACCGGCGGGGAGAGGCACCTGCGGCAGGGCTGCGTCCCGGTCCGGGCGGTGCCGACCCGCAGAAGGGACAATGCTGGGAACCGGCGGGAACAATAGTGCCGACGGGAAGCGTGGCGGTGAGGGCCCAGCGCTCCCCGGCCCCTTCCCCGGCTCCCCCCGCAGAAGCGGCCCCCTGCTCTGGGCGGCCCCGGCCGCGCTCAGGCGGCAGGAATCCCGCCGGGCCGGTCAGTGGACTCGGCCGCCGGCGGCAGGAGCCGGCCCCGTCCCGTCCCATGCGGGCGAGGCTCCCGGCAGCACCGTCCCATCATCCCCAGCCGGCCTCGGAGCTGGCGAGCGAGGTGGTGGGGGGCCGCCCCTGGGGATTTTGGGGAGGGGGTGCACGCCCCTGCCCCCTGGCAGCCCCTTCCCGAGGGGAGGGCGTGCTTTGGGGGGGCTCGCAGGGATTAGGGATGGGGACGGCGAGAGGTGACCCGTCCCTAAGCCGAGCGCTTTATCTGTGGCGGGATCTGTGCCGGGGCTGGAATCTCCCTTTGCCGGGAGGGATCAGCCCCAGCGAACCCGATACCCCCGTGCCCGGCGGGGGCCGAGCCGGCGCTGCCCCCCGCTCACCGCGACGGCCCTGCCTGGGGAAGGGGGCTGTGCGGACCCCAGCCCGGAGAAGGGGCTGCACGGCCTCGGGCAGCCCCAGCCCTGACTCAGCCACCATCTTACGGGAAACCACCTCACCAGTGTCACCCGAAACACTTCACTTCAGGGCTCGTCGCCAGCCCTTCGCTCCCGTTTTTACAAATTACTTTCTTCTTCTGAATAAGTGCCCCCTCCCGCGGCTGCGGGTCCTGGCTTGGGGGGGCCGGGGGGCTGCGTGCGCCGGCTGGGAGCAGGACGGGAAACACCACCCGCGTGTTTATTCTTCGTTAAATAACTCGTTAGCGTGCGCGGTCTCTCCCCCTCCCGGCGTCGGCCCTCGGCTGACAGCGGGACAAAGGGACGCGTCCCTGGGGGCCGCTCGCAGGAAGGAAGGAAGAAAAGAAAGAGGGAGAGAAGGAGCCCCGCTCCCGTCACGCCGCCCGGGCCGGAATCGATCGGCGAGGACGTTTGCCCTGCTACCTGCCGCAGGCGCCTCACCGGGGTGGGCTCTCCCTTGCGGCCGCCTTTGTTGTATTTTTTCCCTAAATACAGAAATTCGGGCCTTTTCAGCCCCTGCGAGGCCGTCGGCCCCGCTGGAGGAGTCACCGTCCCCCCGGCCCTGCGCTGTGGCCTTTGGGGGTCTGTCCCCCCGGCTCACGGTGTGCACGTCCCAAACTGGTTTCGAAGAGAAGGGAGGAAAGCCGGGAGTGTCGAGACTTCCTGGCGATGGAAAAGAAACTTGAAAATTATTCCCCGAGGCTTGAAAACCCGGAACCGAGCCGTGGGGGGGGGGTTAACTCGGATGCAGGACGCTGGCTCAGGACGCTGGGACGCGGACTCCTCCGCAGACCCAGCCCCGCACGCCCCTGCTCTCTGGTTGCGGGTCCCTGTGACTCCTGGTGGGGTGGGCACGGGGGCTCCTGCCGATGGGGAGACTCGCCTGGCTCCGGCATAAGCCCCGGCATTACCGGGGCTGGGCTCTCAGAGCCTCGTTAAATGGCGCTTCCCCTCCCTGCTTTAATTGCGCTCTTCGCCCCCAGCTGGGGGGTGTTCGCAGGGGAGCGGTGGGCTGCTCCGGAGGGGGGTGTTATCTCGGTCCCGCCCGGCAGACCCCCGGCACGCACCGCTCCCGTGCCGAGGGCTCTCTCCTGCATTCTTGGCATTGCCGAGGGGCCGCCTCCCCGCCAGCCCTTTGAAAGCCAACGGGTTGGGATTTTCCCGTAATCTGGTTTGAAACGTTAATCCGGTCATCCACACCAAACGCCGGGCCGGCATCCTGCCGGGGTGCTGGGGTGCGGGGTCAGCGCCGCCCACCCGCCCGCCGCCTTCCTAATTCCTCCTCCACTTAATTATATATCTGCTGGCAACGGCCATCTGGCACCTCGTCCTCAGCCGGCCGCAAGGACGGAGGGCTGGGGCCGATGGGGGTTGCACCGGCGGCGAGGCGGGTCGGGCACCACGGCGTGGAGCCAGCCGTGCCGGTGGCACCGGGCGTTTGCCCTGTGCTGGGTGAGCACTGGGAGCGCCGGCTGCACGGGGCCGGATCCCCCAGCCCGGGGGCTCTTGGGGAGGCGGGGGGCATCTCCTGTCCCCCCCACCGGGCTGGGGTCGGCCGTGCCGCGGCATCCCCTGGCACCGCGCTCTCACCGTGGGGACTCAGCAGGGCGGCGCGGCCGGGCGGCCTCCCCGCGGTAAGAGGATATTCTCAGGGCAGCTGCGTTACAGATTAAGTCATTTCCACCTCCCTGCGGCCTCCCTAATTATGAAATGTAAATCTATTGAGTCAGCAGCGGCAGGGCGGCCTCTCCCCGCGGCTCGCTGCCCAGCAGCCGGCGTTACCTTTGCACCGAGCCTCACCGCCTCCGCCCGCGCTTCCCCGACGAGGAACCGCGCTTTGTGCTGAGCAGAAGCCGTGCTGGAGCGTGGCGGGCAGGGCATCGGCACCAGCCGGGGATCAGCACCTGCTGATTTCGGTCCGGTGGTGCCAGCGGCAGCCGGTCCGTGCCGAGCCCGGCTGCATGCTCGGTTTCGCACGCTGCTGAAATGAGAACGTTTCTGTTCCTCAATTTTTATTTTGAGACGCGGTATCTAAGCTTTCCTATGATGCCCGTGCTGCCTTTCAGTGTTCGCGGGCTGCACGGCTCCTCTGCCACGTCCTCGCCAGCGCGGGAGCGCCGCGGGCTGCCAGCGAGTCGTCCCAGCAAACGCGGGACGCTGTCAACGCAAGGAAATCCTGCAAGGGGCTGCTGGACGTCGCTCGTCTCGGCCCCCTTCCACATCTCTGCCTGTGCCCGGGGGGCGAGGGGGGACGGGGACAGCTCGGCGGATGCCGCTTGGTCACGCAGCACCCGTCGCGGCGCAGGCAGGGCACGTCCCGGCCACGGCGGGGCACGTCCTTGCTTCACGGCGCTGCTGGCCAAGCTCCCTGGGAAGCTGCCCTCGCGCCGGGCGGTTCTGCTGGCATCGGCAGAGCCGGACAAGGGTCCAGGGAGGCTCCTGGGAGCGCAGCCGGGGAAGCGCCTGGCACAGGGGAGCCCTGGCCCGGCCGAGCCCGTCTCCCCGCTCCAGGGCGGTGGTGGCCGGTGAGCAGCAGCCGAGCGTGGCGGAGCTGTCGAAATCTCGCCAGTAACCACAAGTGGCAGCTTGCAAAACGGCCTTTGCCTGGCAGCCCCGGCTGGGTGTGCCCGGCAGGGCCTCGAGGGTGCCGAGCGGGAATGGGGCTCCCTCTGCTCGCCGGCCCTGGTGACCCCCCCGTGGCTTCATCCTGGCCGGGGCCAGGGAGAGTGGCCACGGCTGGTGGAGTTCGGCATGGGACCACCGGCGTTGGCGGGCGGTGGGGGGCGCGTGGAAGGACGGCACGTGGGGCAGCCACCCGCCGTCTGCTGCTAATCCCTGCGGCCCGGCCGGCACACGCTTTCCTCAGCTGACGGTTAATTTTCTTTCATCCTCTTAAACGTGTCCGTTCCCCTTGGGACGGAGCCCGGGGGGGCTCACGGCCGGGGGGGTCGCGGCAGTAAAGGAACCGGCGCGTTCGTCCCTTCCCAAACGCAGCCGCAGCTCCCCCCTGCAGCCGGGGGAGAGCGGCTTTATTTAAGAGCTGGCTTTATAAAAATTGAATGAACCGATGTTTTCATAAACGGCTAATCAATTTTTAGAGCTCTGCAGGTTAATAGGTTGCTCGTGACCCCCTTGTGCTGCGCTGGGCGCTGCGCTGGGACGGCTCCACGTCCAGCGCGACGCAGTCGTGCCGTGCCCCGCTGCGATTCGGGACCCCAGGCCCTGGGGACGGCACGGCACGGGGGCCGAGGCCAACGCCGCCGCCAGCTCCCCCCAGGGACGGGGGAAGCCCTGCCAGTGCCGGGGGCACGGCCCGTGCTGCCAGCACGTCGGGTTTTGCACATTTTCGTTTCTCCCGAGCAGGAGGGCGATGGTTTTCCAGCCCCCCCTGCCCTCTGCTGTGCCACGGCACTTCTCCCTCCCTGGGTTTGTATTTAATCCCCTGCTCGGGCTGGTGCCGCCCCGTGGGCTGGGGGTCCTCGTGGTGCTGGGGGTCCTCGTGGTGCTGGGGGTCCCCATGGTACTTGGGGTTCCCGTGGGCTGGGGGTCCCCGTGGTGCTGAGGGTCCCTATGGTACTTGGGGTTCCCGTGGGCTGGGGGTCCCCACGGTGCTGGGGCGCAGCATCTCTGCCGCGGTGCCGGTGCCGGGAGGCTGCAGCCTCTGCCCCAGGTGCTGCCGCGCAGGCAGGGCTGTCGCCCCGTTAGTGGGGTTAACGGGGCGCGGGGGGTTTAGGCTTGGGGTGAACCGGGGGGGGGGGGGGCAGGGGTGCCACGGGCCGTGGAGCCACAGGCTCGAGCGCAGCCCCGTGGGTGGCGGGGGGCTCAGCACCCCACAGGATCGTGCCGCGGCAGCGGGCACCGGGGAAGCCCTTTCTCCGCCTGCAGCTTTCGGAGCCTCTCGAGGAAACGGGGGAGGCTGGATTGGCGCCAGCCCCGCATCCCTCGGCCGGTCGGGAGCAGCCTGCGCGGCTCAGCCCGAAAAACCACGGCGGTGCCTGCTGCGCCACGTCCTGCCCCTGCCCCTGCCCCTGCCCCGCCGGGGGACACCGCTCTGCTCCCCCTGTGCCACGGTCCCTCCGGGCTCCCCCTGCGCACGCACCCTCGCTGGGGCGGGAGAGCGGCTTGGAGGAGTCTGGGCCAGCGGTGGCGGCTCCTGCCCCTTCCCGGGGGGTTTGCCAGGGGCCGGGCGAGCCTTGCCAGGCTTCCAGGGGTTTATGGCGTTCCTGCAGCGCCCTGCCCCTCATCGCACGGCCCCATTGATCCCTCTCATCGGTGCCGGTGGGCGAGTTCAGCCCCGCGGGGTCTGGATCCTCCCTGGGGGGCTGTGGCTCGCACCCCTTGCTCACAGCCGGGGCAATGGCCACCCCGCGGGTCCCGGTCCTGCCGGGGTGCCGTGCCGGGCGTGCCCGCGGGACGAGCAGGCGTATCGGTGACCCGGTTAACGTGCTGATGTGCCGCCGCGCGCTTGGCGGCCCCGCGGTGCGTGCCTGGTGAGTTACGTGGTAATATTTATAGTCCCCTCCTGGCCGCCGCGGCCGCAGCTCCGCTGGCAGTTGTTCAAAGTTGTCATTGAGAAAAGCGGGAGCCGCTCAGCACCGAGGGGCCGGGGGCGGCGGGGCCAGGGCGAGGGCTGCGGCGTCCATCCCCACGGCGTCTGGGCAGCGCCTGCCAGCCCTCCCGGGGGGGAAGGATTACCCGCCAGCCACCGCCTGCGGGCAGAAACCGCGCTGGGCTTCGGCTGCCAGCACCGGGGAGAGGCAGAGCCGGCGTGGCGTGCCTGCCTGCCTGCGTGCCGGGGCGCTCAGGCCAGCAGATCCTGCTGCCATAAATCAGGCAGGAATGTGCCGGGCTGTCGGGTGCGGGGTGGGGTCCCGACAAAAGCTGCCCGGCAGAACCGGGTGCTCGAGGCGCGGCTGTGTCGGAAGCCTTGCCTGGGTCTGCCTGCCCCGGCTCAGAAAGACGAGTCCCGGCTGTGCAGCGCGGTGCGGTGCGGTTCATCCTGCCGGGTTTGCTCCGGCAGTCGTGCCTTGAGCAGTGCAGTGGCTTCGGGGGGAGATGCTCTTGCAGGAGGAGAGGCTGCCAGCCCCACGGCCGCTGCCCGGTGGGCACGAAGCCTCGCCGGGGCAGCCTGTGCTCAGTGCCAGCCTCGCCGGGCAGAGGGGAAGAGGCTCTGCCGGGCAGCAGAGCAGCCAGTGGCGTGCCGCTGCCGGGAGGGCATCGTGCGACCGGGTCCAGCTCAGCACCCTCCTCGCCTCGTCGTGACCCTCGTTTGCCAGGGCCGTACCCCCAGGGATCCCCTTTGAGCACACCGCGGCAGGCACGAGCTCGCACCACGGCACACAAGCTCGCACAGTGGCACACGAGCTTGTGCCATGGCACAGGAGCTTGTGCCGTGGCACACAAGCTCGCACAGTGGCACACGAGCTTGTGCCGTGGCACAGGAGCTCGCACCACGGCACACAAGCTCGCACAGTGGCACACGAGCTTGTGCCGTGGCACAGGAGCTCGCGCCACGGCACACAAGCTCGCACAGCGGCACACGAGCTTGTGCCATGGCACAGGAGCTTGTGCCGTGGCACACAAGCTCGCACAGTGGCACACGAGCTTGTGCCGTGGCACAGGAGCTCGCACCACGGCACACAAGCTCGCACAGTGGCACACGAGCTTGTGCCGTGGCACAGGAGCTCGCGCCACGGCACACAAGCTCGCACAGCGGCACACGAGCTCACCGGCTCCCGGCGCTGGCTCCCTCGGGCGCTGCAGGTGCGGTGCGGAGGAGGGATCACACCAAAGCGTTGCTCCACTCTGTGCTGAGCACACGGTGGCTGCTAAAAATAACCAGAATCGGCGTTCCCGGGAGGAGCTGGGGGCCGATCGCGGCGCTTGCGGCGTGGGAGCCGCTCTGGCCCGCGGGCGAGGCGTGGGGCAGCGCTGCGATTTTGGCACCGGCGTTTTGGGGCTGAGCTCCAAGCGGGGCAGGCGGGGGATGGCACCGCCGTCCCAGGGCTTCCGCCGGGGCGTTGCCGCGGGTCAGTCCCCAGCCGCAGGGACCCTCAGGATCCCGTGGCCCCGAGCAGGGACCCCCGCCGAGCCGAACGGTGAGCCGAACAGCTCGGGCCGGCGGGCGCGAACCCCAGGGACGCTGCTTCGGGAGGGTCGGGGCCCTCGGGAGGCGGGGGGCAGCGGGGGGCACAGGTGAGGGGTTTTTCTGAGCGTTCCTCTCCTCTCCTTGTGCAGCTGTACGAGCTGGATGGCGACCCCAGGAGGAAGGAGTTCCTGGACGACCTCTTCAGCTTCATGCAGAAGCGAGGTGAGCCCCCCCCCGTGCGCCTGCCCCGCTCCCCCCCCGCCCTCCCGGGGCCGGGGGCTCATTTCCTCGCCCCTCGTTGCAGCCCCGAGGTCGCAGCTCCGGCCGCGCCGCTGGTTAATTTTTAAACCTCGTTGCGCAGCGGGGTCAAACCTGCTGGGCTGGATCCTGCGCCGGCGCCTGCGGCCCCCCCCCGCCCGGCCCCGCTCCCCGTGCCCATCGCATCCGGGACCCGCGGCCCCTTCCCCGCAGGGTCCGGCCCCTCCCGGGCGCGTTGCCCCCGGCTTTGCCTCCCCCCGCTGTCCTTTCCCCAGGTTATTGCCGAGGGGGAAGCCCCCCGCTGCCTTCTCGCTCCGCCCGGGCTGGCTGGGGTGGGGGCCGGGGGGCCGAGGGGGCGGAAAGGGCTGAAAGCCAAGCGTTCCCCTGGCCGGGGGTCTGGTTCCTGCGTGGAAAACAGCGCTGGAAATGCTGACGCATCGCTGCCTTCGGCCTTTTGTCAGGCAGGCGCTGGGGGAAGCACGTGTGCGGCGCGGGGGGGCCGGGGAGCCGCTGGCCCGGCAACGCCGAAGCCGGCTGCGCCCGCCGGGGTCCTCCCTGAGCCCCCTCGCCTGCCGGTGCCGGGAGGGCAGAGACCCCCGGGAGGGAGGAGGCGCCGCAGCCCCTTCCCCGTCGCCGCAGGGATGACCCCCGGCGCGTGCGCGGCCCCCGGCTCGGCGGGACCCTCGCGACCGGGAAGCGCCGCCGCCGTTATAAATAACTCGTGTTGCCGGGTGCCGCTGACCTCAGCCTGAGAAACCCTGCTCGGCCCCGTTTCGGGGGCTGTGGCTGAAAACGGCGAGTTTCTGTTTCCTTTGCGCGTGGGGCCGACGCTCGGCAAGGTGGCGGCGAGGCGGGGGGTCCCGAGGGGGAAGGGAGACGGCGGCAGGGAAGGGAGGAGCAGGAGCCCCCCGGCCCCCGCGCTGCCTCGCGGGGGGTCTCACCGGCTTCCCCCCCCCTTGCCGCGGGGGTGAGAAAGCAGCAGCCCAGACCCGCTCTCTCCTCCCCCCGCTCCCCAGGGACCCCCGTCAACCGGATCCCCATCATGGCCAAGCAGGTGCTGGACCTGTACATGCTGTACACGCTGGTGACGGAGAAGGGCGGCCTGGTGGAGGTGATCAACAAGAAGCTGTGGCGGGAGATCACCAAGGGGCTGAACCTGCCCACCTCCATCACCAGCGCTGCCTTCACCCTGCGCACCCAGTGAGCGGCGGGGGCTCGGCGCGGGGGGGGGGGGCGAATCCTCTGGCAGGCTCGGCGCTTCCCCTGCTCCCTCTGCCCTGCGCGGGATGACGGGGACGGGGACGGGGACGGGGGGGAGGGAGCGGGCGGCACGTGGGCAGGGGGTGCCCAGCCGCCACGTCACCGTCCCCGTCCCCGTCCCTTCCGCCGGCAGGTACATGAAGTACCTGTACCCCTACGAATGTGAGAAGCGAGGGCTGAGCAACCCCAACGAGCTGCAGGCGGCCATCGACAGCAACCGGCGGGAGGGCCGCCGGCAGGGCTTCGGCAGCTCCCTCTTCACCTACTCGCCCGGCGGCACCCACGGCCTTCTCTCCTCCCCCAAGCTGCCGGTGCCGGCGCTGGGGCTGGCCTCCGCCACCAACGGCGGGTCCATCGCTCCCGTCCAGAAGATCAAGAAAGGTAACGGCTGCCACGGGGTCCGGGCCGCGGGCTGAGCCCCCCCCCCGGCACCGGGGACGCAGGCCCAGAAGGGGCAGAGCTGGGTGCCGCAGGCTGGGGGTCGCGCTCCCGTCCCCCCGCCGGGCTCTGGGCGCCGGGGCTGCGTCAGGGACCCCGACTCCGGTCGCCCGGGGCTGGCTCCCCTCGGAGGGGCGGGAGGCGCTGGGCAGCCCCCGGCGCGGACACAAGGCACGGAGGGGCCCCGAGCCGGCGTGCCGCGGCTGGGGACGCCCCGGGGCGGTGGCACCCGTCTGTCCCTGTCCCCCGCGTCCCTGACCGCCCGCTCTGCCCCTGCAGAGGAGGACTCCCCCATCCCCATCTCCATGCCCAGCCGGCTCCCCGTCTCGCTGGCCGGCCACCCCGTGGTGGCAGCCCAGGCGGCTGCGGTGCAGGTGGCGGCGGCCGCCCAAGCCGCGGCGCTGGAGCAGCTGCGGGAGAAGCTGGAGTCGGGGGAGCCCCCGGAGAAGAAAATGGCGCTGGTGACGGACGAGCAGCAGCGGCTGATGCAGCGGGCGCTGCAGCAGAACCTCCTGGCCATGACGGCCCAGCTGCCCATGAGCATCCGCATCAACAGCCAGGGCACCCGCTCGCCAGGTTGGTGCCGGCCCCGACCCCCGCCCCGGCAGAGCCGCCGCGGCCCCTGGTCCCGGCGGGGTCCGTAACCCGGCTCTCCCCCAGCAGAGAACCGCCAGGACTCCGCCGCCGGCCTGAGCAGCAACGGCACCAACAGCATCAGCATGTCGGTTGAGATCAACGGTATCGTCTACACAGGTGAGGGACGGGCAGCGGCGTGAGGGGCTCCCCCCGGCGCCGGCACGGGCCGGGGGCTACTTGACCTCCGCCGTGCCCAGCAGCCCCCGCTGCCGCCGCCGCCGCACGCCACCCGGCTTCGCTCCTGCTGGCGTTCGCCCCGTTTCCGGCTGTGGACGCGGTGCGGGCGGGCAGCGTTGGCACGGCCGTGCCGCCTCCCGGCTCAGCCCCCCACTCTCTCCCCAGGTGTGCTGTTCGCCCAGACGCCCGGCCCTTCCTCCTCCTCTTCCTCCTCCTCCTCCTCACTCCCCTCCTCTGCCTACGGCAAAGGCAACGGCGGCGGCGGCGGCGGCCGGAGCGGCGGCGGCGGCGGCGGGGTGGGGAGCAGCGGTGGCGGCGTCCCCCCCGCGGCCCCGGCCGGGCTGGCTGTGCCCCCCAGCTCTACCTCCAACAACACTTCGCCTTAACGCCCCCGGCCCCGGCCCCCTCGCCAAGGCCGCGGCCGCGGCGGGGGGACAGAGCTCGCCCCGCCAGCCCTCGCCCGGCAGCGGTCGGGGCGCGGGGGGACGGGGTCTCACCGGGGTCTGGCCGGGCTCTGCCCCTGTTCTCGTCTTGGTTGGGTTTTCCTTTGCGAGGAGAAAAGCTTTAGCCCGGGGGTTTTGCCGGAGCCGCCGGCCGTCCCGCTGCGCCGCGCCGGTCCGGGACTGTTTACCTCACTCACATCACACTTTGCACTGTACATTTATTATTATTATTATTATTATTTTTTAACTCGTGTTACCTCCAGACAGACGCACGGACGCCTGCCGACGCGAGCTTTAGCGAAACCCCCCGGCACTCTCTAAAGGAAAAAAAGATAAAAAAAAATAATTGGAAATCGGGAGATATTTTATTCATTTAGATCCTTTTCCCTCCCCCTTTATTTTCAGAACTACACTCACTATATGGGATTTTAAGAGGTTGTTGTTTGATTGTTTTGTTGTAAATAGCTTCTATTTTATTCTCTAAAAAGAAAAGAAGAGAAAAGAATCGAACTTTAACATACAAATGATATATATTAGTGTTCATCAGGGAAACGGGAGCTTGGAAACCACGTAACCTCCTTTCTCCTCGCCTCTCGTTGCTGTCGGTGGCCGGGTCCAGCTCTGCTCCTTCCCCGGGGAGCCCCACGGGCGCCCCGAGACCTCGGGGGTTTGACGGGGCCGGGGGACCGGGGGTCCCGTCCCAGCTGGGCTGCGCCGGCAGCGGGCAGAGCTGGCAGCCCCCGGCGCGGGCAGCCCCCGGCGCGGGCAGCCTGCCTGTACCCCCCAGCCCCCAGTTTCCCCAGTCTCTGCGCCGGGGCTGGGGCTGGGGGTCTGTGCCCGCCTTTGGGGATGCCGCGGGGGGGGCACGCTGCCAGTCCTGCTGCCAGTCCTGCTGCCTGTCCTGCTGCCTGTACTGCTGCCTGTCCTGCTGCCCGTCCCGCCTGGCCGGCACATCCTTGGGAACCCGCTGCTTTCAGGCTGTTGCTTTATTTTCTCAGCGGAGAAAATCGAGCCAAAAGCCATTGCCCCCCCCCCCCCCCCTCCAACCCCCAACCCACGCCGGGGAGGGGGTCCGGCATTAAACCGCAGCGGCAACCCAGGCTTTACCGCGGAGCCGATTCGCTCAGCGAAGGCAGGATGCTCCCCCCCTGCGTCCCACCCGTCATCCCCACGGGGTCGGGGCCAAAAGCCAGGCAAATCTTTATTTTTATTCCCCCCCCCCCCATCATAATCCTACTGTGCAAAGCCAATTTGGGCATCTTTTCCTCCAAAAATAAGCAGCTTGGTGAGAGCAGGATCCGGGCGGTGTACGGGGGGGGGGGGGTCTAGAGGGGACCGGCATAAAATAGCCAATTTAGCAATGGGATGCAGGAGCTCGTATCCGTGATGGGGATGCTCGGGGGGGGGCTGCGGGATGCTCCGGAGGTCCCGAAGGACGCTCCGCGTCCTTCGGGACCTCCGGAGCATCCCGCAGCCCCAAGGATTTATTTTAAGCATCGTTATCTCTCCAGCCGGCCAGCTTTCAGGTTTTTGCAATTTTTTTAGACTTTTTTTTGTGGCCCCCCCCCCCCCCCCGCCCGCGAAACGTTCGCCCACATCTGCGTGAGACACAATCGCGACCCGATACCGAAACACCCCCCTGCCCCCCAAACTCGGTATCTCAATTCCTCAGGTTTCGACCTCGAGCACAGGGTTTTGGTTTTTTTTCCCCCCATTCCCCGGGTGCCCTGGGGTGGGGTGGGGGGGGGTCCGTGCTGGTGGGACCCCCCCCACACACCCCCCCCTTTTTTTTTTTTTTTTTTTTTTTTAGCTTGGGGAAGCAGCGATCTCAGGGGATTTGGGGTTTTTCCAGCCTTTTTTTTTTTATTTTTTCAGCCTTTTTCCCCCCCCCCTCTCCAGAGCTGGAAATGCCCCTTGGTGGCTCCGTGGACCCCGTCCCCTGGGGGGGGTCCGGGGGGGCTCCGTCCGGCTCCTGCTGCTGTTAGGATCCAGCCCAGCTCCCTGCAAGGAGAAATCCCGGGGGGGGGTTTCTCGTGCCCAGGGTGGGCGTTAGATTTTCTTAGTGAGTTTTTGCATTTGTACAGTCACTGTTTTGGGTTGGTTGTTTTTTTTTTTTTTTTTAAATTTTTTTTATTCCTTCCCCCCTTCTTCTTCCCTCCTCCCCCCCCTGTTTTTTTTCGAGAGCGTATTACCTTCCACTTTATTTTTCTTTTTGCATATCGATTTAAAAAAAAAAAGAAAAAAAAAAGAAAAAAAAGCCTAAATCAGTTTCTCTGGGGTTTGGAAAGAAAAAAGGAACGGACACAGCTGCAGACGCATTTACCCAGCGTGCATATCTTAACTCAGGTAAAAAACGAAAAAGAAAAAAAAACACAAAAGACAAAAAAAAGAAAAAGAATAAAAACCACATTCTACCTCTGAGAGCGGCGGCCTCGGGCACACCCGGGCCCCCGGTGAAATATTTCAGTTTTGCAAACATTCAGGTATTGAAACTTTTGATTATTAAAAAAAAAGATAAAATAAAATAAAAACACTGAAAGTTTACATTTTATAATAACATTATTATACAGATTGTATTTAAACTTCAGAATATTTAAGACAATTGTAACCCTGTAAAGTTGATGAAATATTAAAAAAAAAAAAAAAAAAGTTGTGTTGTCCGGGGTCTCTGTCCCTGGGGGTGTCCAGGCGGTGCCTATAGGAGCCCGTTCAGTGCCTATAGGGCTCTGGGGTGCTCATGGGGTTCCCCCGGGGCTGTGGGGTGCCTATAGAGCCGCAGGGTGTCCATGGGGTGTCCATAGGGCTGTGAGGTGGCCATGGGGTCCCCATGGAGTGCCTATAGGACTATATAGGGTGCTCATGAGGTCCCCACGGGGTGCCCACAAAGATACAGGGGTCCTATAGGATGCTCACAGGGTGCCCGTGGGGCTGTGGGGTGTCCATGGGATCCCCATGGAGTGCCTATAGGGCTATATAGGGTGCTCATGAGGTCCCCATGGGGTTATGGGGTGTCCATAGGGTGTCCATAGGGCTGTGAGGTGGCCATGGGGTCCCCATGGAGTGCCTATAGGACTATATAGGGTGCTCATGAGGTCCCCACGGGGTGCCCACAAAGATACGGGGGCCCTACAGGATGCGCACAGGGTGCCCGTGGGGCTGTGGGGTGTCCATGGGATCCCCATGGAGTGCCTATAGGGCTATATAGGGTGCTCATGAGGTCCCCATGGGGTTATGGGGTGTCCATAGGGTGTCCATAGGGCTGTGAGGTGGCCATGGGGTGCCCACGGGGTGCCTATAGGACTATATAGGGTGCTCATGAGGTCCCCACGGGGTGCCCACAAAGATACGGGGGCCCTACAGGATGCGCACAGGGTGCCCGTGGGGCTGTGGGGTGTCCATGGGATCCCCATGGAGTGCCTATAGGGCTATATAGGGTGCTCATGAGGTCCCCATGGGGTTATGGGGTGTCCATAGGGTGTCCATAGGGCTGTGAGGTGGCCATGGGGTGCCCACGGGGTGCCTATAGGACTATATAGGGTGCTCATGAGGTCCCCACGGGGTGCCCACAAAGATACGGGGGCCCTACAGGATGCGCACAGGGTGCCCGTGGGGCTGTGGGGTGTCCATAGGATCCCCATGGAGTGCCTATAGGGCTATATAGGGTGCTCATGAGGTCCCCATGGGGTTATGGGGTGTCCATAGGGTGTCCATAGGGCTGTGAGGTGGCCATGGGGTGCCCACGGGGTGCCTACAGGACTACACAGGGTGCTCATGAGGTCCCCACAAAGATACGGGGTGCCTATAGGATGCTCGCAGGGTGCCCACGGGGCTACGGGGTCCCCACGGGGAGCCCCCGGGGCTGTGGGGTGCCCACGGGGTGCCCGCGGTCTCCCATCCCGGGCCGGGCCGGGGCGGGCCCTGCTGAGCTTCCTGCCGCGTGCGGGCGCTGCGGCGGCTCCCGCCCCGCGCAGCCGCGCGGCTCCGGCGGCGCCGCTCTTGGTTGGCCGCCGCCACGGCGTCGGGCGGAGGGAGGGCGGCGCTCTAGGCGGCCGCCGCGCTCTCTCTGGCCCTGGCGGACCGCGAAGATGGCGGCGCCCATGGAGGTGGCGCTGGTGTCGGACGCCGCCGGGCCGCTCTGCAACTGCTCCGTCTGGGAGCTGCACTCGGGCTCCGCCCTGCCCGGCTACCGCGGCGGCAACAGCGGGCCGCGCGGGCTGGCGCTGCTGGGCGGCGAGCACCTTCTGGGGGCCCAGCTCGGCAAGAGCTACATCAACGTCTGGGAGCTCCAGAGGAAGGTACCGGCGCGGCGGGCGGGCCCGGGAGGCCTCGGCTCGGGGGGCGCCCCCGGGCCCCGCGGAGGGACCCCCCGGCCCTGTGGGGGTGCGCCAGGGCCTCCCTCCCTGGAGCCCCCCCGTCTCTGTGGTGGGGGCCCCTCTCCCCATAGAGACCCCCCGCCTCTACGGCCAGGGCCCCTCTCTCCGTGCAGGCCCCCCGTCTCTATGGTCAGGCCCCCCGGCCACCTCCTTCCATAACGACCCCCATCACCACGGGCAGATCCCGACCCCCTCTCTCCGCAGAGACCCCCCCGGTGACGCCCCTGAGCCCCCCGTCTCCGGGGGGACCTGCCTGCAGCCCCCTCCCCCCCCCCCCCCGGGTCAGGGATCCCCTAAGTCCTGGCTCCCTTCCCAGGGGTCCCGGCCGATCGCACGGGAACCGCCGGGAAAGGTGTTTTCTGCAGGAGGAACCGGCTGTCGGGCTCCTCTCCGGGCCGGTGTCCCCCCAGCCGTGCCCCCCCCGCGGCTCCCCTTCCCGAGGCTGGAAAGAAGCAGCACGGCTCCCAGGGCTGCCCGGGAACGCGACCGTCCCTGTCGAGGCAGAGCCCGGGGAGACGCGAGCGCCCCACGGCCGGGTCCCCTCGCCTGAAGCCTCCCGTCACCTCGGTCCGTTCTCTGCACCTTCCAGGCAAAAATGGAAGCCTAAATGCGGCCGGACAAACCTCCCCCGTCCCTACGCAGCCGTGCCCCTTCCTCCTCCTGCTAGCTGCGTCCTGCTCCTGCTTCGCCTGGGGCGGGACAGCAGCACATTCAGCCGTAGTTTCTCCGTTCCCTGTCGTTCCCCTCAGTTTTGCTGCAGAGAGCAGCAGCAGCCCGTGGGTTTCGGCACACGCAGCCCTTTCGCTGCCACAGCTCGGGGTCTGTGTTTTCCACTTCCCCCAAGCTGCGAGGAGCTGCTCTCAGACCTGCTGCTTGTTTTCCCAGGCTGTGAGCTCGCGTTCTCTTTTTTTTTTTACTTTTTATCAATGTTATTTTGCTGTAATCTTCTGCGCCTGTTTTCTGCTGAATCTCCAAGGTTCCCCAGCTGCGGAGCATAACTGCGTCCCGATCCCTTGCCTCTCGCTACCCTCCTGCTGCGTGTGGCTGGAGCTGTGTGGGTGGAGGAGGGTGGGAGGGAAATTTACCTTTTCCCTGCAGGGCTAAACACGAAGCAACTGCAACAAAACCGGCAACGTGCAGAGCAACCCGATGTGATTTGCACACGTGGACTGTGCTCTCCACCATCTTCCTCTTCAGCGTTGAATCTCCAAACCGCGGCAGGGCTGATGTGGGTTGAGGGCACGGCTCAAACACAGGCAGCCGCAACGCGTCGGACGCTGCCTGAGCTGCCTCTTCTCCCACGGGCCGGTCTCAAGGGAGCCGGGGTCTTGTTTCTCTCTCCCTCCCATACTCCAGCCCCTACTGAAGGGTCACTGTGTTCATTCTGCCCCCAGGACCAGCTCCAGCAGAAGATCATATGCCCTGGGCCGGTGACCTGCCTGACAGCTTCCCCCAACGGGCTCTACATCTTGGCCGGGGTGGCTGAGAGCATCTACCTGTGGGAGGTAAGGGGCTGGCGCGGGGAACGGGGACGTAGAGATCCGCATCCTGTACTGTTAGCGAGTGCCCCTGTCCCGTCAGGTGTCGGTAAATCCACGTTATCTGGGCTCCACGGTGGGGCGAAGGCTTTGCCGGGTCGTGTTCGTTACAGGTGTCGCTGGTGCGGTCTGGGCTCCGTGTTGCCCCGAGGGGCTGGGGCTGGCTGCACGGCGGCCTCCGTGGGCATGCAGAGCTCGAGGCAGCTCGGCAAAGCAGGGAGGAAAAGGAATTGTGGTGGGAGGTGCTGGATGAGACTTAGGTCTGTTCTTTCCTTCTCTTTCCAAGCTGCTACAGATGCCTCCGGGGTCAGGTGTTGCTCCCTCAAAGCAGAAACACAGGGCCTAGTTTCCCTTTAGCGCTGCTTCCACGTTTTAGCCTAATATTTGTATGTGACTTGTGATCTGGATGTCTGCAGAGACTGCTGCGCTCCGGTCATCATCCTTCTATTTTTAATTAGTGGTGTGTTTACGTGGGGATTACGCTACATTCTAAGCACTTCCCCAAGCAAATAAAAGAACAAGCTTGTTCTGAGCCCTGGGATTAAACACCGAGATGTCTAACCTGGAAAGCTCTCAGTCCTGGCGGTTGTTTCTGAGCCTTGTTATGTGGGTGGCTCTATCTTAATTCATCAGATTTTTCTTTTAAAAATGTGCTTGTGGCAATGTTGGGGAAAAAAGTCCTCACAAGGAATGCTGGGGCTGAGACTGCAGCAAGTGGGAGTTACTCGCTCGTGATGCTCTGAGCTGGTCTCTGCTCTGCTTCATCTGCAGAACGTGGCCCTTTCTGTCTGCCCCCAGCTAGCCTTGCCTTGCAAACGCTTCCGAGCATCTGCCTGGAGTGGGTGACGGCACCGTCCTCCTGGCAGAGGGAACAGGCACCTTGGAGAGGCTGCGTGGAAACTGTCGTAGAGCTGGAAGTGGGCCCAAGAGCCCTAGTTTTGTGCCTTGTTCTCCATTGAACTGCGGTTTGGTTTTATTTTTAGGTGTAATTCAGACAACGAGAGGGAGTAGATTCTGTTCTGTTGTACGGGGCTCCCTCGCTGCCTCCTTGGGTCCCTCCCTGTCTGCGGTGTTGCCTTTCAACAAGAAAAGCTCCGGGTTTAGGGAACTCCTTGTCCACCCTACAGCCGCCATGGGCCCGAGACCACGCAGCCGTGCTGAAGTGCAGCAACCCCTGGGGTGGCACGCAGCCTCCTGCGGCTTTCGTAACCCCTGCAGCCACCTCGTTAGATGTCGTGGGAGGGTGGAAGAAGCTGTCGGAGTAATATTAACAGTAAACAGGAAATCTTTACCGCACGCTTGTGTCTCGACCAGAGAAACGGCACTGGCATCGCTAGGTTCCAGAGTTAACATTGGCAGGATCTCTTCAAACTGCCTTCTGCTGCATCTCAGTGCTCCTTTCTTAATATTCTCCTGCCCTTGCCCTTGCCCTAGGTCTCCAACGGGAACCTCCTAGCCATCCTGAACCGACACTACCAGGACCTCACATGCCTCTGCTTTACTGACGACAGCAGCCACTTTCTCTCGGGGGCGAAGGACTGTCTGGCCCTGGTGTGGAACCTTTACAGGTAACGGTGGCCCGCGGGGAGGTCTCGGCCCATTCGTGCAGGGGACGGGGAGCATCTGGGCGAGGAATATGAGAACAAGAGATCGGCCACCGCTTCCCGGAGGCGGAATCAGCTGTGCCTAAGCCTGCGTGTCCAAGCTGTTCGTAAAACCCGCTGGTGATGACGCGTCTGTGCCCTCCTGAGGCGGCTGTTCCACTCGTTATCTTCGCTGCCAGAGAGTTTTTTCCTAGTGTCTCATCTGAGTTTCCCAAGCTGTGGCATATGGCTCTGACTACTTTCCTGCTTGACGCAGAGGGGATTGTGCCCTTTCCCTGCTGATAGCAGCTGAGCTCTCTGTGTCCTCTGGGATGGGGAGCTCGGTAGCGGCCCTCGTCCTCGGTATCACACGTGCTGTGGCCGCTGACGGCCTCTGTGTCCTGCTTGGTCCTTGCAGCCAGGAGAGCCATCGCGGAGGAAGCACAGCCTTGGCCAGCTCTCCTCACAGCCGCTTTGCTCTGGCATCCCCAGCGTTGCTCTTGCTGGCCTCCCACGCCAACCTGTCTCTCTGTTCTGCCCTACAGCGTGCTGCAGGCAGAGCCCTCCCAGATCCCCGACCCTCGCCACGTGTGGTCCCGACACAGCCTCCCCATCACGGACTTGTGCTGTGGCTTTGGAGGGCCCTTGGCACGAGCTGCCACAGCCTCCCTTGACCAGACAGCGAAGGTAAGGCTGGGCTCAGCCCCACCGAACAAGAGTCCCAGAGGTGCGCAGGCCCCGGAGGGTTAAAGCAGAGTTTCTGCTGGGCTGCAGCAGAGCTGTCTGTGAGGGCTGCAGTAGCTGAATATCTTGGCTGTCTCTGTGATGACTCAGAGCTGCCAGACCTAATGGGCTTTGCCTCTCCAAACACCAGCAGTTTCTCTGCACCTGCCCTCAGGCTGGGCCTCTTCGTGCTTTGCAGTCCCTCTTCTCCTGGGGAATGTTGGGGTCAGCTCCTCTGATTCCCCTCACTGATGCCCTTTACTCTCAAGGGCAGGGAGCAGAGCAGGCTGGAGCCCGCAGCCCGCAGCCTGCTCCTCCTGCCCTGCAGGGAGGGGTCTGCCCTGCGGGGCGGGACGGGCACACGAGGGGGTTAAGGGCCGTTTCGGAGCTGCCTGGGAAACTTGTTGTGTCACGGTCACGAAGAGGCTGATCCTGGGCTCTGCCGTGGTTATGCCTTGGGCTCGGTTTCCCCATCCGCAGGAAGGAGGGGATACCGGTACGTGCTGCCAGCTTGCCGCTGGGCAGGTGCTGATAAGCAGCAGCGTGTTCTTCCAGTCCTGCCGTTAGCATTTAAGCCCCTAAATCTCCTGTACCCTCTCACTCCAGCTCTGGGAAATCTCATCTGGGGAGCTCCTGCTTTCCATCCTCTTCGATGTGGGGATCATGGCTGTGACTCTTGACCTCTCCGAGTATCACATGTTCTGCGGCGGCATGGACGGATCCATCTTCCAGGTTGACCTCTGTGCCTGGGTGAGTGCGTGGGGCTGCAGGTCTGCTCGGTGCTGCTGTCGTGCAGCCCAGCCTTGACGTGGCACCCTGAGCTGCTGTCACCTCCCCGCATACGTGACTGGTGTGGCCTGCCAGGGCGTGGGAGGGCCTGGGTTCCCCTGTATCTCCTCTGCCCCCTCCAGACACAGTGATGAACCTGCTGGCTTCGGTCTTCCTGAATTTAAACTGCTCTCTCCCTTCCTTCCTTCATTTCTGCAGCCGGTCCAGAGAGACCGGACCTTCCAGACAGAGCGGGAGAACGGGAAGGTCTTCAAAGGGCACAGGTGAGGGACCAGACATACCTGCCAAACGCCTCATCGCCCCCGTCCGCCCGCCTCGCCAGTTTCTGGCAGTCCTCGGGTCATCCTGAGTTTAAACTTCTTCTTCCCCATTCCAGGAACCAGGTGACGTGTCTGTCGGTCTCCACGGATGGCAGCCTGCTGCTTTCTGGCTCGCACGATGAAACGGTTCGGCTGTGGGACATCCAGAGCAAGCAGTGCCTGAAGACGATGAATCACAAAGGTAGGCATGCCCTTATCTCCAGGATCCTTTCCTCCTCAGCTGCCAAAGGCCGCTGCTGTCTCACTTCTGCTGCTCTGATGCTGCCCTGGGCACTTCAGGCATTTCTCTGCTACTTGCTTCACACCTCCAGGAAGGGTAGAGGCATTAGAGGGACGCCTTAGCTGTCTGGAGTAATGTTTTGACCTTGCCCATGTCTGTTAACAACCCCTCTGTGCACTGTCAGGGAGTGAGTCATAGATTTCACCCTGTCACTGAGGTCATCCGGGATCTTCCTCCGTGTTTTCCAAAGGGAGCAGTTGCCCCACACGCACCCTAACGCCTGGGGAGGCTGTGAGAGGGGGAGGATGTGTCTGGAGAACAGACTGTCTCTGTGACCCCAGCAACTAGCACCCATGAGCTCATGAGGCCTGAAGTGAATCCAATATAAGCAGTCGTCTGGGATTTCAGTCTAATGGCTCCGATAAACCGTGCAAACAAACCTTTACAGGCTCCGATCAGCAACTGGGTACCTCAGGGCAGCGGGCGATTTAGCCCTTCCGTTGCATTTGAGCTGTTGCTAACAGTGGATTCCTTCTATGACTGTGGTGGTCTCCGGTCTCCTAACACCGCTCTCGCCGGTGGGGCTGGCAGCGCTGCTCGCCGGGCACTGCCTAAAACCCTCCCAGAAGGCGACGGTGGTGAAAGTCAGACCCTGTTCCTCTGCGAGGCTGCCCCTGGACAGAGGTGGGCAAGCTGCTCCCCAGGGCAGTCGCTGAAAGCCAGGCTCCCTGCAGACCCTTTCCTCTCTTCCTTTTGCTGCCAAGGACTGTTTCTAATGGGGACCTACTGCAGCACCCATCCATCCTTGCTCCACTAGCACTGGAGGGGCGAAAGCAGACAAAATCCGAGCTGTGTGAGTCATAAGAGGAGGGGGGGCCACACTTTCACTGCGAGCCAGGCATTAAAACCCTCCTTGAGGCGGCAGGGGAGTGCCGATGGGCACAAGCTCTTCCCGTGAGGGGCAGGACCAGGCTGACCGTGCCGCTGGGTGCCGGGGCCATGAGGTGCGGGTGCTTTCTGCAGCCCCCGCTGGCTCGCTTCTTTCTGCGGGCAGGGATTTGGCTTCCCCGGCAGCCCTGGCACCGGTAGCACCCTGCTGCTGCTGTGTGCTTGATCTGAGGCCGGCAGCGGGGTGGGAGCGGTATTCTGGATCAGGAGCTGCCATCCAGGGGAGCCCGCCACCGGAGAGCGGTACCGCAGGCGGAGGGTCCCCGCACAGAGCGCAGCCTCGCTGCGTCAGGGGCTCTGCGGCTCTTCTGTTCCAGCGCTGCCTCTCTTCGGCAGCCGTGCCCTGTCTTAGCGGGGCAGCGAGTTCCCTGCAGCGCTGGTTTCCAGAGGGTCACCATCTCCCTTTGGCCTTTCTCACCGCCTTTCCGAGCAGTGACGTGAGCCTCCCAGCAAGGTCTGTTCCCTGCTGCCGCCTTGCTCGCCCCTCCAGCGCGTTCCCTGAGCCTTTCCCTTCCCAAGGCAGGGATGACGTGGGCTTTTCTGCCGCGGCTGACGTGACAGCAACCTCCGGCCTGGTGTGCTTGGGAGAGCAAGGTCCCTCTGCTCGCAGGGCGGAGCGGGTGGCTGGGGGCAAGGCAGGAGCCACTGCCCTCCCCCCATGATGGTGCTGCAAATAGATCGGAGAGGTTGGAGCGTGGCTCAGGGCTCGAGAGGAGCGTGGCTGTGCAGGCAGGACAGATGCAGGGGGCTTTTCCAGCAAGGTTTGCTTGTCCTTGAACGGGGGTGGGCAGGCGGGGGGGCAGAGCATGAGCAGGCGGACGGACTTTGAGAAATTGGGCTGCTGCTCTCGGGTAATGAGCTGTGACTGTGCCGGGCAAGGCAGGGCTGCTCCCGCTCACCCAGCGTGGCTGGCACCGCTCCGAGGGGAAGGAGGGGACCTCTGGGATGGGGAGGCCAGTGCTCCCCAGTTCTCCTGCCAGCACTGCCCCAAAATCCCTCCAGGCCTCGGTTCCTGTCCTGTCACACAAGCTCCATCCTTTTCTCCGCAAACACCGTGTGGCACAGGCCGTCCCCAAGGGCTCCTTCGTGCGAGGCCACTCCGGGGATGCTCCAGCCCATCCGTCCTGCCGGCAGCTGCCAGTGTTGGGAGCCGGATTATTTATTCTCCCCCATTTGAGCCCGGTCCCTCTGCCCACGCTGGCAGGGTGTCACCCACCGCCTGGTGCCTGAGCCGTCGTGACGAGGGGGGTTGGATGGGGGCAGTGGGGCCCGAGAGCGGCTGGGGGATCTGTGCCTGGATGGTGACCAGATTTGGAGATCTGTGGGCTAGTTCGTGAGATTTTCTCCTCTCCGCCTTTCTAGTCCCTTCCTTTCAAATTGCTCCTCGAATTGCCAGTGAACCAGCAGCGGTAATCTCACTAATGGATATTTTCATAGGCAGCAGCAAACGTCTTGTCTTTAGGGAAGGAGCAAGAGTAGAACAAATGGTTTGTTACAGCAAAGTGTTGGCAAAGAGCAGCTTCGGGGCCAGCCTGGGACTGCTGGCAGAGCAGCTTCTGGGCCGAGTATTCAGCGGAGCCTTTGCTTCGCCAGTGGGATCCGGCCTTGGGTGCTGGGAGGGTCAGGCTTCGGAGCAGGCTCTGGTCTAGCTGGAGGGGGAGATGATGGCGAGGGAGCCCTCGTCCGCATCGGAGGTGCTTTTGTCCATCTCCTCCGCAGGGACCGAAAGCCTCGGGTGGCTCTGAGCCCCGGAGGGGCCCCCCCGGGCTCCCTCCCTCGCAGCCCTGCCTTTGGCGGGGACACTGGGCGGGCGCTGCGGCAGCCTGCCTCGCTCAGGTGCATCTGGATCCTTTTAACCTTTCCCTTCGCGCTGTCGAGTTTGGCCGGGGGAAGATGGATGGCCGGGGATTTATTAGCGGTGGCTGAACCGCTCTGCTCGCACGCAAGCCCGCTGGCTGCTGGAGAAGTGCCGCAGGCAGTGCGGGGGGCTTCGGGGGGCTGGGGGTCGCCGTGTCTGACGGGGAGAGGTTTGGGGCGTGGGGAGCGGCGGTGGGAGTTTGCCAGCGAGCACGAGTTCGGAAGGGGGGGCGGAGGGGGCCGCTGACAGAAAGCAGCAGCCTGTGTGGGTAAATGCAGTAATTAAAGCGCTCATTAGCTCTGCCAAACGAGAGCGTGTGATAGATCATTGCGGGAGACAGCTGCGAGAGCGGCAGCCGCTGATGGATGGCTGGCTCTGCGGAGGACGGCCGGGCCGCCCCGCTCCTCCCTGCCGGGCCCAGGCTGCGGAGCCGCGTCCCCGCTCCCTGCCAAGGACGGGGAGAGGGGCTCAGCCTCTTCCAGGTGCTGGGGAGGAAGGCGGGAGTCCCGGCAGCTGCCCGTGCCACGGGTTGTACTCTGTTCCCGGGGCTGCCCGAGATGCCAGGCAAGAGGCAACCCCTCCGAGGGGAAGTCTGACCCATCCCCTCCTCTTGTCCCGTCCCAGGTCCGGTTACAAACGCCTTCATAGTGCTGGCCCCAGCCAACATGTTCAACCCGGACGGGAAACCCAGCGTGCCTCTCCCCAAATTCAGCAAGCACCTCCACGGCACCGAGAGCAACGACGAGCAGGGAAGCGAGGGAGTGACGCTGCGCCTCGGGCTCCACCAGCAGGTACGGGGCGGGGGGACCGGCAGGCTGCTGGGGAGGGGGAGACGGAGGTCGGGCAGGGGGTCTGTGCCGGGGGGTGCAAAATTTCTCCTCCGGCCAGAGCAGCGGCGGTGGCTGGTCGGTGCTGATGGGCAGCAGCTCCGCAGCCTGTTCTCATCTTCCCCCGTGCTACTAAACTTCCCCGAGTGCCGTATTTAAAGCGATGGAATGGCCCAGTTAACTGCCTTGTGGTGGGAGCCTTGCAGGCAGGCCCGGCCGGGAGCAGGCGGGCTCTTCCCTTTCTCTCAGCTGCGTCTGGGCTGCTCTCGGCGGGGGGAGAGGAGCCCCCAGACCGCGGTCTCCAAGCGGAGCCGGGTCCTGGCTGGGGCGCAGGGTGTCACCCTCAGGCCACCCCAGCGTGGCTGTCCCCAGGCAGGGGGGTTTCTTGCACCGTCGGCGATCACAGGCTCGCTGCGGGCCGGGCCGGTCCGTCCGTCCCCTGGCCTCTCTGCCGGCAGTCCCAGAGCCGCTCTCCTCTGTCGGCGTCTGTCCCCTGCCGCGGCTGATGGATGAGCTCCCTGTAGGGGAGGTGTCAGCCGGTCCAGGAGGGGCCGTTTGCCCCCTGCTCGGCGGAGGGGATGGCACGCCGGCAGCACGGGGCCAGCTCGGGTGCTGCTTTGGCAATGTCAGTTCTGCAGTGAGTCGGGCTCCTCCGCTCGCAGCACGATGCCGGGGAGAGCGGCCTGCGGCACGGCGAGCCCAGAGCTTCCCCCTGCCCAGGCAAAGGGCTCTGTCCTGCTGCGAGAGGGGCTTGGCAGACCCCCGCACACGGCAGACTCGAGGGGACCGTTTTGGGCCCCCTCTCCCTGCCCAGCTCTGGGCGCAGACCTTCCATTTTGGAAAGGGGCTGCAGCTCCAGCCAGGCTCTGCCGGTGCCGCAGTGTTTGCCTTACCCCGCTGGAGTCTCTGCTCGCTCACTGCTTCAGCCCGCGCTGGCAGCCGGGGGGGTTTCTTTGCCTTCTCCAGCGGGGAACCCTGCCCGGAGGTGCTGGGAGAGGGCCTGGGTCTTCTGTATTGACGTCTCCTCTCTGGTCCCTGCAGGAGTCTGGGGAGAGCTACCTGGAGAAGGCTGAGAAGATGTACTCGCAGATGTACTCAACAAGGGAAAAGGTGAGAGCTGCTCCGAGACGGGGGAATCGCGTCCTTCTGGTAGAGATCCCTTGGGGGGGTCCTCTCTTCAGCTGAGATGGTCCTTAGGGCGTTGCGCAAAGCTGGGGGGAGGAAGGAGCCCTGGAATTTGCTGATGGGGTAGGCAGGAGGGGCTGCAGTTTGAGTAGGAGATGGAGGTGGGAGAGGACAAGAGTTTGGGATTTGCTGTTGTCCGGGGGAGCGCTCGCCTCCACTTGCCAGAGTCTGAAGCTTTTCTGTCGCCTTTTTCTGTCACAGAACCTGGTGGGAGACCAGGAGCATCTGACGATCCAGGTGAGCGAGCTGGAAGAGGAGGTGAGCACCCTCCGGAAAATCAACAAGAACCTCTTTGACTTCTCCGCTCGCATCATCACCAAACCAGCCAAATGAAGAGGCACCCCCTGCCCTCACACCCCTCTGCCTCTCCCTGCCCAGCTCCTGGGGAAGAACCAGCCCGCCCTCGGGCACCTGCACACGCAGACGTGCAAGCACGCCTGGCTCGCGTCCCCGCCAGCGCCTGTCACGCGGCACACGCTGGAGCATTTGCCTGCCCGGCCTGGCGTCCGTTCCGTGACACGGGACTGAGACAAGCGCGGGGGCTGCAGGGCTGCTGCGTGCGGGACAACACAGGGACCGTTTTCACCCCGATTCGCTGCTCGGTGCCGGCGGGGGCAGACTCGGGGCGGCCGGCTGCAGGAGGAGCGTCGCCGGCTCCGAGGGAGGGGTTCAGGACGCAGCTCCTGCTCTTTCCCTGTCTCTTCCCCTGGCCCTTTTTTGTTTCTTTTCGTTACTTAACCCTGCAGTGCAGACAGAAAAGTGTTTTTCTCTTAATACCGGTTTGAGATTGGATTTTAGAGACCCCTTCCCCCCATCCTGCTCTGGGAAACGCTGCTTGGTATCGCCAAACCCCTCACAGCCGGGACCCTGCCGTGGGCTCGTTCCGCTCTCGTGACAGCAGGGGCTGCGTGGGGACAGGCGGGGGGTCCCCGGGGCGCTGAGCCCGAAGACAGGACTCCCACACCGCCCCATCCGTCCTCCTGGTCCGGCGGGCAGGAGGGCAGGGGGCTGTGGAGGGGTGTCCTGGGGCTCAGAGCGTGGGTGGTGGTTTCGGGGTGCGGGGCTGACTCCTTCGGGGAGGGGCGGGGGGGGCCAGCAAGGTGCTATTTCCAATCTCGTAAATTGACGATTTATATATATTTGGATCCAGCTACTTTGTTTTCACGGTGTTCTGGGGAATCGGCCTTTTGTATTGTCACGAGCATGGCAGCGGGGGTTGTGGGTTTTGTTTAGGTTTATTTTTTACATAAAAGATTTGTTTTTTATAGTGAAAGATGCCTGAGGTTTTTCTTTAACACCCCGCTGCTGGCCACAGATCTCAGTAACCCCCCACCGCGTCTCCGGCGGGCGGGGATGCGATTTCTCGTCCGGGGGAAGCTGCGCTGCTCGGTCGTCTTTGCTCCCTGTCCCCAGGGGGCTGGAGGGGGGTCCCCTGGATCTCGGGGACCGTGGCCGTCCCTGTGTGCACCCACCAGAAGTTTAATACGCCAGAAGTAAGCGCAGTTGATTTAAAGTGCACTTTAATAACGCAAGCGTCCGTGCAGACCACGCTCCTGCCAGCTTGCTGAGATAATGCTTTTAGCTTAATAAGCGGCGTTTCTCTCTCCTTTTGCTCCCCGCCTTCCCCCTGACAGTTTGGATCAACGTTAATCGGCCGCGTCGGGGAGCCTCAGCCCGAGCCGGGGGCTGCGGTGGGAGCGTGTCGCTGCCGCAGGGAGAGCCCCGAGGGCCCCCCGGCAGGGCGGCAGCCTGCGTCCCCCCACGCCCGGACCCCAGCCCTTGCCCCACGCTTTCCCAGTCCCCGCAGTGGGGTTTGTGGCGGGGCGCTGTGCTTGGGCAGAGCAGGAGGGGGGACGGAGCTTCCCTGCCAGCCCCCTCCTGTGCTGCACCCGGGGGGGGGGGGGGTGTTTCATGCCAAGAGCCTGCCAGCCCCCCCCTCCCCAGCTCCTGCCCGGGGCAGGGGGTGCACAGCACCGCACCGCTGCAGCGGCCGGGGGCCCCGGGGTTGGGATGCTGCTCTGGGGGGACCAGCACCCCCTGAGAAGGGGCCACCAGCGCTCCCCATGCCCTGGCGGGATTTGCTCGGACGGCCTCCCCCCTCCGGGCCCATCTCCGACCAGGGAATTCATTAGCTGTGACTCATTTAATTTGTCTGGTGATCAATATTTTTTGCCAGCTGGTATTTGGCTCCGTTGCTCCCTTTCTTTCTCTTATTAATTTAGCGGAGGCTCTCTGTCTGCCTGGCAGCTGATGATTGTGCTCCTGGTAGCGAGGAGCCCCCGTGCCTCAGTTTCCCTGGCGTAGACCCGGAGGGTGACCCCGCTTTCCCTCCCTGCGGAGGAAGGCTGCAAAGCTGCTGCGTCTCCGGCTGCGCCGCAGGAGCCCGAAGCCGTTCGCCCCTTCCCCGCGCAGCGGGACGGGCCCTGCGGCCCCAGGACCCCCCGATTTTGAGGCTGCGTCTCTGATGGTGGAGGGATGGAGGGATCCGGTCGTGGCCTTTACCGGGGGGCGGGGAGGGGCCCTTTGCGGCTCCGAGCCCGGCTCAGCAACCGCCTGGAGGGGCTTTTCCCAGCCCGGGCGCTGGGGGGGAGCGCCCGGCCGGAGGAGGAGGAGGAGGAGGAGGAGGAGGGGGAAGGTCCCGGTGGTCCAAAAGCCGCTGGGACCCCCCGGAAGCCGCGGGGGTTCCGGGGCCGGGGCACCTCGCGCTCTCTCCCGGGGACCCCAGGGCCGCAGCCCTCGCACCGGCCGGGCGGGGTCCCCGCTCTGCTGCGGGGCGCGGGGGGGGGTGGACCCGCGCCGCGCGTGGGCGTGGGCGAGTGCCAGGCCGGCGTGGGCGCGGGCGGGGGGGGTGCGGGCGGGCCTGGCGCTGCGTGGGCCGTGCCCGGCGTGACCCACCGGGGGCTGCGGGGGCCGCCCCGGACCCTCCCGCTCGGCTCGGGGCCGGGGCGGGCGCCGCTGGCCGGGACCAGGGGCCGGCGCTGCCGGCGCCGCGACGGGCGCTTGCCCGCGGGACCCTGCCGGTCCCTGCCGGTCCCTGCCCGCCCCTGCCGGTCCCTGCCCGCCCCTGCGGGCTGCGGAGCCGGGCGGGTCCGCACCGGGGGGCGCTGCCGTCCCGCCCGGAGCCTCCCCCGCCCCCGGCCCGCCCCGGCGGGGCGCAGAGCGGCGGGGCCGGTGGCGGGGCCCATGGCGGGGCTGCGGGCGCTCTGGCTGCTGGCGGCGGCGCTGGGCGCGGCGGGGGGGCACCCGCAGCCCTGCCGCGTCCTGGCCCGGGCCGGCCCCGCCGTGCGCCTCGGGGCGCTGCTGCCGCCCCCCGCCCCCGCCCGCGCCCGGCTCCGCGCCGCGCTGCTGCGAGCCGCCGGCCCCGGCCCCCGGGGCGGCCCCGGGAGGAGCCCCGGAGGGGGCCCCGGCCCCGGCCCCGGCCCCGGGGGGCCGGCGCTGCCCTACAACCTCAGCCTGGAGGTGGTGGCGGGAGCCCCGGCGTCGCGGGACCCGGGCTCGCTGGCGCGGTGGCTCTGCGGGGCGCTGGTGGTGCGCGGCGTGGCCGCCGTCCTGGCGCTGCCCCGCTCCCGCCGGGAGCTGCTCCAGCTCGACTTCCTCGCCGCCGCCCTCCAGATCCCCTTCGTCAGCCTCCTCGACACCCGCGGGCCCCTGCCCTTCCGAGCGCAGGTAAGACCCGCACCCGCACCCGCACCGCCCGGGCGCGCCTCGCCGCCGGGACGCTCGGACGCGGCTGCGGGGACCGGGGCCGCCGGGACGCAGCTCTCCGGCCCTGCTCCCGTCCCCGCTTGCCGTGCCGGCTCCGTCCCTTCTCCGTCCCTGCTCCCATCCCGGCTCCATCCCGGCTCCTAGCCCGATCCTCCTCCCGGCTCAGTCCCGGCTCCTATCCCGATCCCGGTGCCAGCTCCAATCCCGGCTCTACCCCAGCCCCTCATCCTCGCTGCATCCCGACTCCCTCCTGGCTCCATCCCGGCTCCCATCTCGGCCCCGTCCCACCCCCATTCCCACCTCCATCCCGACCTCCATCCTGGGTCTATCCCAGCCTCATCCCGGGCCCCATCCTGGCCTCATCCTGGCTCTATCCCGGCCCCCATCGCAGCTCTGTCCCAGCCGCTTCCTGGCCCCCATTCCAGCCCCTCCTGGCTCTATGCCAGCCTCCGTCCCAGCTCCGTCCTGGCTCCATCCCAGCCCCCCTCTCAAATCTCTCCTGACCCCCTGTCTGGCTCTATCCCAGCCCCATGCCAGCTCCCACTCCAAGGCAACTTCCCTGGCTCCCCCGGCAGCCCCACGCACCCCCAGCCCCAGTCCCAGCCCTGGTCCAGCCCCAGAAGGGCTCCGGGGACATGCCTTGGCACTGGATCCCCGCAGGCCCCTGGGCCGCCCGGTTCAGCCCCGCTGTCCCAGGAGCGATGTCCGTACGCGCCGGTGCCGCGTTTCGCAGCCCAAACCCTGCCAAGCCGAGACCTGGATTTGTCCCTCTCCCTTCCCTCGGCCGGTACCTTCTGGGAACAAACCACCTCCGCATGGGGCTGTACGGCATTTGGGCCCCTCCACGTGCACGCTGGCCCTGGGCTGTGCCTGGGCAGAGGTGCCTCCTCTCCTGGCACATGGCAGGACCGCGGTCGCCCCTGTCCCGCCAGCCTCCCCCCGGGCAGGCGGTGAACGCGTGCAGGCTGCGGTGCCCTCCACACGTGCTCGTCTGCTGCCTGGCGAGCGGCGTGTCCTTGGAGCGCGCCGGCTGCGGGGAGCTGGGGCAGCGCCTGGCTGGGAGCGTGAGACCCTTGTGCGTGGGCAGGGGGACGCACAACCCCCTGCTCGGGTGCCCACGAACCCTCTCGCCCGCCCAGCCAGGGAACCCGCGGGGGTCTCCTCCCCGGGGCTCTCCCTCTGGTCCCTGGGCATCCCGCTGGCTTCGGGGATGGGTGCACGGCCAGCACTGGGTGGGGGGACCATCTACCCGGGCTGGGACGGGGCTGGGAGCAGGCAGGAAGCAGGCAGGGAGCGGGCAGGGAGTGCAGGGTGGCTCCAGGGCAGAAGGGGCAATGTCTGGTGCTGCCTCTGGGCTCTTCCCACGGGCAGGAGCGGGGCGGGGGGACAGCCACAACCCCTGTCTGTCGGCAGAGCCCTTTCCACTTCCACATGGACCGGCAGAGCTCGCTGGAGACGCTGGTGGACGTGCTGGTGAGCGTCCTGCAGGCCAATGACTGGCAGGAGACCAACCTGGTGCTCTGCCACCCCTGGGACGTCGCCGGCTTCCTCGGCCTCTGGGCCCGCCGCTCCCAGCTCTTCCTCCGCACCATCCTGGACCTCGGCTACCTGGACGAGCCCGGGGCCAGCCGCTACCTCCGGCAGCACGGGGAACGCTTCAGGGCCCTCTCCAGCCCCGTGCTGGTGCTCGGCTGTGACCTGCGGCGCGCTCGGCTCGTCTTCCAGGCGGCCGAGGAGTTGGGGCTGCCGCCGCAGGAGTTTCACTGGATGCTGGGCTCCCCGCTCAGCACCAGCGAGCTGCAGACCAAGGGGCTGCCCCTGGGGCTGCTGGCCTACGGGGAGGTCAACCGGCCGCCGCTGGAGCTCTTCATCCAGGACGCAGTGGAGCTGGTGTCCCGGGCCATCGGCAGCGCCGCCCGCGTCCGCCCCGACCTGGCTCTCCTGCAGACGATGGTGAACTGCAATGACAGGCGCCGGGCGGGTGCCGAGTCCTCGGGGCTCTTCCTCTCCCGGTAAGGGAGGTGCTGTGGGTGCCCCTTCCCCCGCCCCGACTCCATTGTATCGGGATGCACAGGGGCTGTGCCCCAGCCCCGGGATGGGGGTGAGGGCAGAGCTGGGGGAACCCAGGGCTCAGCGCACGGAGCCCAGCGCAGTCCCTGGTGTGTGCAGCCGCCGCTGTGGGGCTCAGCTCCCCCCCCCCGGTCCCCGCTGCCCCCCCGGGACACGATTTGTGCTGGCTGCACGGGGGGGACGTGTCACTTCAGATCTCCCTAACGCTGCCCGAGCACACTTGCGCTATAAATATTAATAACACTTGGCCCTGCCAGCATGGCGAGCTGCAGGGTAGCGGCAGCGGGGCTGGATCCTGCTGCTCCTCCCTGCCCTTGTCTATCCCCGAGTCAGGCACCCCCTGCTCCTGGGCCCAAGCCCCGTCCCTCGGTCCCTCACTCCTCCCGGCCGCGGCCCCGGAGCCGGTGACGCGGGAGCTGTGACACCCCCCACCACCACTCCCCCCCCCGCCAGGTTCCTGGCCAACACGTCCTTCCACGGCCGGACGGGGCCCGTGCGCATGGAGAACGCGACGCTGGTGCGCCCGGAGCAGCAGTACCGCGTCTGGAGCCTGCGGCGGGACTCGCGGGGCGAGCCCACCTGGGTGACGGTGGGCACCTGGCAGCACGGCAAGCTGGAGCTGGAGGAGGGCGCGTGGCAGAGCCACCGCCAGCGCAAGAGCCCTGGCGAGGGGGCCGGGGGGGCCCGCATGAGGCTGCGGGTGGTGACGCTGGTGGAGCACCCCTTCGTCTTCACCAGGGAGGCGGATGAGGACGGGAGCTGCCCGGCTGGGCAGCTTTGCCTGGACCCCGGCACCAACGACTCGGCCGTGCTGGACGCCCTCTTCGAGGAGCTCGGCGCCAAGAACGGCTCGGTGCCGCGGGCGTACAAGAAGTGCTGCTACGGGTACTGCATCGACCTGCTGGAGAAGCTGGCCGAGGACGTGCCCTTCGACTTTGAGCTCTACATTGTGGGCGATGGGAAATACGGGGCCTGGAAGAACGGGCGCTGGACGGGGCTGGTGGGGGACCTGCTCAGCGGCGCGGCCCACATGGCCGTCACCTCCTTCAGCATCAACTCGGCGCGGAGCAAAGTCATTGACTTCACCAGCCCCTTCTTCTCCACCAGCCTGGGCATCCTGGTGAGGACCAAGGACACGGCCTCGCCTATCGGGGCCTTCATGTGGCCCTTGCACTGGACCATGTGGGTGGGCATCTTCGTGGCCCTGCACACGACGGCACTCTTCCTCACCCTGTACGAATGGAAGAGCCCCTACGGCATGACCCCCCACGGCCGCAACCGCATGAAGATCTTCTCCTACTCCTCAGCCCTCAACCTCTGCTACGCCATCCTCTTTGGGCGCACCGTGTCCAGCAAGACGCCCAAGTGCTGCACCGGCCGCTTCCTCATGAACCTCTGGGCCATCTTCTGCCTCCTGGTGCTCTCCAGCTACACGGCCAACCTCGCGGCCGTCATGGTGGGGGACAAGACCTTCGAGGAGCTCTCAGGCATCCACGACCCAAAGGTAGGAGAGCGTCCGGGCCGCTTCAGACGGGGTGAGACGGGGCTGAGGTCCAGGGAAGGGGGCAGAGGGGGGCGGGGGGTGTCTGTCCTTCCTGCTGGGATGAGCGTGAAAGGTCTCCCCAGCCCCGGTCCTGCAGCACAGCCCCTCCCGAGGCTGTGGGGGTCTTCCCAGGCCCCCAGGAAGCTTCGCGTCCCCCCCACCCCGGCGTTTAATCCTGGCCTCAGCTCCAGGGCGGGGGAGAAGTGGGGTGTGCTCCCGCTGAGGCCGCCCTCGAGGGGCTCTTTGCCAGACACCCCGCAAGAGCTGCTGCTGCGTGTCCTCGGGCTGCCCAGAACCACCCCCCTGCCCGGGGCCGCGCAGGCTCAGGGCTCGGGGACGCGTCCCCAGGGAGCCGGGGGCTGTTCCCGCCCGGGCTGGGGGTACTGATGCTGGGGTGCCTCCTTCCAGCTGCATCACCCCTCGCAGGGCTTCCGCTTCGGCACGGTGTGGGAGAGCAGCGCTGAGGAGTACATCAAGAAGAGCTTCCCCGAGATGCACGAGCACATGCGACGCTACAACGTCCCCGCCACCCCCGCCGGCGTCACCATGCTCAAGTGAGGGGCGGGGAGAGCGTGGGGGAGAGCGTGGGGGGGGGGGTCCCCTCTTTTTTACCCTCCCAGGGCAGACATTGCCCCATCCCTGCAGCCTGTGCACCCCCACCCCGCGCACACACGTCCCCCCCCCACCCCAGGGAGGGGTGCCAGGTTGGGGGGACCCTGGGGAAGGGGGGCGCAGCCCCATCCCTGAGGGTCCCCCTGCGTTGGTGCAGGACGGAGCCCCCCAAGCTGAACGCCTTCATCATGGACAAGTCGCTGCTGGACTACGAGGTCTCCATCGACTCCGACTGCAAACTGCTCACCGTGGGCAAACCCTTCGCCATCGAAGGTTGGGGGGGCTGCGGCGGGCGGGGGGGCTCTGCGTGCGCGTGTGTACGCACGCGCGTGCTCCGGCTGCGGCCGGGATGGGGCCGGGCCCTGCTGTGGCGGGGAGGGTGCCCGCTCCGTGGCGGGGGCTGTGCCCCCCTCGCCCCAGCGCTTCCGCTCTCTCCCCCCACCCAAGGCTACGGCATTGGCCTCCCCCAGAACTCGCTGCTGACCTCCAACGTCTCCGAGTTCATCAGCCGCTACAAGTCGGCCGGGTTCATCGACCTCCTGCACGACAAGTGGTACAAGATGGTGCCCTGCGGCAAGCGGGTCTTCGCGGTCACAGAGGTACGGGCGGCCGGGCCCTCAGCTCGGGGGGCTCAGGGAGGCTGGCCCCCCTCCCAGCCCAGCCAACACCCCCCGTCTCCCCGCAGACCCTGCAGATGGGCATCTACCACTTCTCGGGGCTCTTCGTGCTGCTCTGCATCGGGCTCAGCGGCTCGCTGCTCACCTCGCTGGGCGAGCACGTCTTCTACCGCCTCGTCCTGCCCTGCATCAAGCGCAAGAAGAAATTCAACTACTGGCTGCACACGAGCCAGGTGGGGCCGGCGGGAAGGGGCTTGCCCGGTGCCCGTAGACAACCCCCCCACGCCGCTGCTCCCTCTTCCCTTGCACAGCCTCTGCCCTCCTCCGGCCCTGGGCCATCACCCCCACACCATCACCCCCCATCTCACTCTTCCCTCGTTGCCCACAGAAAATCCACCGGGCTCTGAACACGGGCACGGAGGAGCAGAAAAGCCGGCGGCTGAGCTTGGAGCAGAGGTAGGGCTGGGGCTGGGCAGCTGCCCCACTCTCCTCCTCCTCCTCTTCCTCCTCCTCCCTGTGGGCGGCCACGGTCCTGGGGGGCCACGCAGGGACCTCCCAGCCCCCAGCTCAACCCTTCTCCCCCTCCCCAAAAAGGTGCGACCTCCAGCCGAGGCAGGTGCCGGGGCAGCCCTGGAGCGCCCTGCGGAAGGAAGCGCGGCGGGTGCGCTTCCAGCTGGACAAAGCCCCACCCGAGGGCGAGGGGTCCCTGCGGCACCCCGGGAACGGGCGGGCGCTGCGGCCGCCGGACAGGGCGGCCAGCGAGAGCGAGCTCCGGGAGCTGGAGGAGAAGATCCAGGAGATGCGGGACCAGCTGCGCGCAGCCCTGGTGAGGAAGAGCGAGCTGGTGGCCGTGCTGGGCACAGCGAAGAGCGGCCGGGTGCTGCCCACCCCGCCGGCCACGGAGGAGCCCCAGGAGAGGTGATGGGGGGCGGGGGGCCGGGGCAGCGCTGGGCCCGCTCCTGGGTAGGGCTGCTCTGCAGGGAGGTGGGCAGGGCAGACCACCCCCCCCGCCCCTGGCTCGGAGCAGGAGCAAAGAGATGAGGGACAGAAGGAAAAAGGCCCTTGGGGGGCAGGATGGAGGGGGCCACGTCCTGGGGCTGCCTCCCTTCCCCAGCTCCGGGCCTTCGTCTCTTCCTCACCTCCCTCCGCCCCTCCTGCTGGCAGAGGGCTCTGGACTGCAGCCGAGGGGGTTATCCCGGGGGGGGCAGCGGGCTGAGGTGCGAGGAGACGCCCCCGCACCAGGGCAAACTGCAGCGAGCTGCTGGCAGACCCTTCAGCAACGCTGTGTTTTTTAGACCATGTAAATAAAGATGATGGAGAAAGATCAAGTCTGCTTTTTCTCTTCCAGCTGCAACCTAAATGCAGCAAGGCTTGGGGTGAGGGTAACCCTTCCCCTCCCTCCACAGGCACATGCCAGCCCGGCCCAGCCCACTGCAGGACAGCAGTGATGAGGAGGAGGAGGAGGAGGAAGGTGAGTAGCCCTCCTCCCACAGCGCAGGACAGGCCGAGACCCCAACCTCCCCTCTGGGAGAGCCAGCTCCAGGGGTGCAATGCCGGGCTGATCTCCAGAGCCCCCCTCAAACCAGAAACGGAGTCTTCCTCGGGCAGAGGGTGAGAGACGGACATCACCGGTGCTGGCCCATTTCTCAGCGCACTCCCCTCGCCCCTGCCAGCGGAGGGGATTCAACATCCCACAGTCCAACTGCGGGTGACCGTGGGCGGCCGTAAAAGGACCGGGGCGAGAGCGCAGCGAAAGAAAGACCTTCCCTCCCCGCAGCCTTTCCACTCGCACAAAGAGGCTGCCGAACAGCGGTGAGCACAGCCGCAACGGGGACTTGTGCTCGGCCCTCCCTGCCCTGCCACCACCCCCCCTCCGAGCCGTACCGGGGCAGACGCTGGCACCCCAGGACGGTGGCAGGGGCCTCTGAAGTACTGAGTGCTCGACTTGCTGCGCTCGCACCCAAGCCGCAGGGATCCTCACACCTCAACTTCCAGCAGGAACCCAGCACAACTGCTAGCAGGACACCAGAGCAGCACCGCAGCAGCTGTTAGATATAATATTTATTATATACAAACACTTTTTGTACATTAATTAAATAGTATGAACTCTACTCTTCATTCATCAAATCATTTGGTTTGTTTCCCCCCTTCCCCTCCCACCCACCCGCTCCTCTTCAAAGCCTACGATTATTCCTTGCGCTCTGGCACATCCACACTGCGGGCAAGAAGCCAGTTGCCACCGAGGGCCCTTCCCAGGAAGGCTGGTTGCAGAAGGATCTGACATGCTGGCCACGAGCAGGCTCCCCCATTCCCCAGAGCAACACCCAGGGCTCCTTGAGACAAAAAGAAAAAAAAAAAGGGGGGGGGGGCACCTGGGAAATGCAGAGAAAGCGAAGTGGGGGGCTCTGAGCCCCCACGGTGCTGACATGGAAACCCTTTCCTGGTGGAAGACACCGAGATGCACACAAGAGCCCTCCAAGGGAGAGGGACTCCACAGAAGCTGCTCAGCTGTGGGGAGACGAGGCTGAACGCGGGGACACCTCTACAGCGACCCAGCTCCCCCCCAAAGAGCAGAGTGCCCCACGCGCCGCCTGCCAGCGCTGCCCTTTTCCACCACGATTCTCCCCGAGCTTCTCTCTCCTCTCAGCCCCACAGACACGACGCACTCCTGCGCACTCCGCTCTACCTACAAGCGTATCCCCTCCTTCCAGCCATATCCTTGCGTGGGTCCAGCCCGCCCTCAGGGGCGGCCAGTCCCCGTCGCAGCCCCCCAGCTCAGCCCCGTGGTACCAAATCAGCCAGCTGTACCGCAGAGGCATCGGGTACAGCCAGCTTCACCTCCGCTGCCAGGGAAATGAGGGAAAATAAGCTGAAATGTCTCGGCTTTAGTGTTTTGGTTCTTTGCTAAACCATCTCATGCAACAGTTCAGCCAGCGAAAAGCCGATCTCTCCTCTGGGATGGGGCTGATCTTAAATGCAAACATGTCCCACTGAAGGGACAAGGCACTGAAAAGCAAACTACATCACTCACAGCGGCAGGCGCCGAAAGCAGAGCTGTGCAGAGACAGAGCTGCCGTCCTCCTTGTCCCAAACGTCGCTACAGACACTGACGCTACAGATCAGCTCCCAGCAGATACTACTCGAGACCATCTGCCTGTGCCAGGAGCTCCCATTTTATGCTGGCCACATACCCGAAGAGAGGCCAAATTCCCGAAGTCCCCGCAGAGGTCACCAGCAGCAGAAGGGACAGCATTTCTCCAGGGCTGACCAGCGCAGGAATCGACCCTGCTGCTTCCAAGCCGAGCGAAATGCATCTCTCCTGGGATGGAAGCTCTAACCTGGACACAGCAGCTTCTACCCCCCAAACCCCCTGACCGAAGGAAGTTCAAGGACAGATAAAATGGGGCTGAACTGCAGTTTCTGCTTTGGTTATTGCCCAGCTTTGCCCCGGCATGAGCAGATCTAGTGTTCGGGGAAGGTCTTAAGCTCCTCTTCCCCTTAAGGAGAAGGAAAGCTTACCAGGTTTCTCCTCTGCCCTCTGTGGCTCTCCCAAGGGTGTCTGAAAACACTCTCCCTGTTCGCATGCAGCTGCTATTCTAACCAGAAAGTTGCCACACACACACACATGGTCTGTCACAAATCAGCTCACACTTGTGAACAGCACCTGGACTGCAAACACGACTGCAGGGGGCAAAGCTGGGGCAGCCGGGGGCAAGGAAAAGCCGGGGCACGGAGCTGACCGCAAGGCTCGAGCAGGCAGCCCGCTCGCCTGCAGCCACGGCACGAGGCCCCAGAGCCTCGCAGGCTGTGGGAGCGAACGCCTCCTCCCTCCCTCCCGGCAGTCCCACGCACATCAGCCTCTCATACACAAGCGCACACGTGCTCTTCCCAGGGGTGTTCACTGCAGCACCTTTTCTCTCTGTCCCAGCCGCTCTGCCTCTGCTAAGAGGAATTCATGGGTTAAGGATGATGGTGAAGTGAGAAATAGTAACAAACAAAATCCAAATGCCTTCCTGGCAGTCCACAATTACAGTGACAGGGACTCAAGACTGGCTCCTCAAGTCTGGCTCCGCGCAAGGTTTGGAGCTAGGTGTACTATCTGCCGGCGCTGGGCAAGGGCTGCTTTCCCCCCGGTCCCCGAGAGCACGACCCAAGCATCTGTCCTGATCAGCGTCCTCCACAAAGGCAGGAGGGGTCTCTGCCACGCTGCTGTTTGCAACGCAGTTCTTGCCACTAGGTTTTGCTTGGCTGTCTGAGCCCTCGGCAGCCTCAGTCTGCTCAGGAAGGGAAGGGCTGGGGACGGAGGCCCCCTCCTCCTGCAGCGGGACGAGGGGCGCAGCTGGTGCCGCCTCTGCGGCGGGGGGAACATCTGCTGCAGCCACCACAGATGTTGAAGTGACTTCAATGGTGATGGAGCCCATGGCCGTCTCCGGGTGGTCGCTGCTGACCCTGATGCGGGCAACCAAACTGGAGGCAGCGGCAGCATCCGGAGGGTTCCTGTTGGCCACGGCTTCGTGTACCACGTTTGGCTCCAGGAGGGTAGTGCTCAGGTCGGAGAGAAACGAGGCTTCTGTAACGATGGCGGCTGTCTCAGCTACCCAGTTCAGATCGCTGCCAACTGAAGCCGCTGTGGCAGCGGCGATGACGCTGGAGGCCTCGCTGGGAGTCAGGGCAGCCGGGCTGCTGCTCTCCCCAGAGGGCCCGGCGGCCAGGTGGGGTCGGCGGCTCCCCACGTCAAGGGGGGCGGCTGTAGTGTTGTTGTTGAGGTTGTCTTGGAGCGTCGTCTGAGTGCCCTGGCCCACCTGCTGGTTCTGTAACAGCATCTCCTGGATCCTGATCTGCTGGAGAATGGCCGGCAGCTCATAGTGATGGAAGAAGTAAATCATCGAATGCTAGGGAAGGCAAAGGGAAAGGAGTCACTCATTGGGCCTGGGCTGTGAGCCCAGACGTACCTTAGAAAGCTATGCTTTCCTCTCGCTGTAAAGACAGTGACTGGAGAATTCGGCTGCTCTGACAGCCAAGCGGTTATCTGAAATTTTGGAAAGATTTATCCCTTCTACTACGATTCCTGAAAGCTGCTTTTATAGTTTCTCTCTGAAGACAGGCAATGGAGTACAACCCCCCTTCCCTTTTAAGGGCTGAGAACATGAAGGATAAAGGCATTTCGCTGGCCCATCCTCAGTTCCCCGTCTCCATCCTGCAGCAGAGAAAGGGGCAGGTCAACAGCCAGAGACACGCAAAAGGTTTGCTTGAACCAGGATACTGGAGACATCAATTTGGAGCTGGTCTTGCCAGCACCTTCACTGCACAGACCTGACCAACTCCTCAGCCTCTGCATGGGAGATCCGCAGTGGGATTTCCTCCAGAAAGACGGGACAGAAATCCTTCCCTAACCCCTTCCAAAACTCACCTGACACCAGCCTGCTGTCAGTCACGTGGCTGGATTTGAGCCAGCGACCAAAAAGTCCTGCTGTTCAATAGCCTCCTTCTGCTGTTCCGTTTCCAAACCAGAGATTATTTCAATCTCTTATAGAAATAAAGATCGCTACTCAAACTCAGCTTGACAAGAAGTTTGATAAAAACCAACTGCGGTTGATTTCCTTCACTTTTTAGCAGCACAGGCAGCGTGAGCAATCAGCAATGTAACAGTTTAAAGCGCAGGCAGCCAGACCCCTCTGGGGCGGGTGGAGTGACCAGGACTGAATTCACAGGATGGCACTGGCCTCCACGCGGCTGCGTGCACCAACGTGCAGCAGAAGAGGCAGCTACTGACCTGGATGAAGAGCCACGAGGTGACGAGAGCCAGGCTGCTGTACTGCCCGTTGAATCGATAGTGGTAAGCATAGAAGGCAAAGTGGTACAGATAGAAGAACCTGGACAGAAAGGCAATAAATATCAGGATACGTCAACGGACAGGACAAACCTGAGTTTCTTTCCACTCCTAACTCTGTTCTGAGCTGGGGCACCTTGCACAGGGTGGTGCAGACTCCCATTAACAGGTAATTAGAATTGCCTCGCTATGAACAGGACTTCAACAGGGCAAACCAAAGGGCAGGCAAAGGACTGAGGTGATTCTCGAGAGCCAGGCATGAGACCCAAAGTGGAAGGGATTGCACTTTGGCCCCTATGACGCGTAGGGCAGCTCCCGAGGAGACGTACAGAAGCTCTCAAGAGCGGAAGCCCTCCTGCCCGGGAGGGATCCGACGCAGCCTCCCACCAGAGAACGGGACACGCAGTGAGAAGGCGCAATACGGGAACGGGGTCGCAGCCAGCTCTTACCTGAGCCAATGCCTCTTGCTCGTATTGGTGTGGCAACAGATAGCGTCATACTGGTCAGCCAGCCACACGATAAGGATGATGTAAAACGCAGTTGTGGTGTCGTTGAAGAACTCTGACATAATGGCCTCCATACCTACAGGACAGAGGGTGTCCGACATCAGCACGCTGCAGGGCACAGACACCAGTTCGGCAAAGGGCTTCCCAAAGGGGCACGCGAAGGAATCCTGTGTCGTGTCCAGAGCTGGGGCTGTGCGACCGTACAGCAGAGACCACAGCAGGGTAAGTTAGCTCTGCTTAAAGCAGCAGCCGAGGGCAAACACGTTTCACTGCTGACTACAGTCACCACACAGGCCAGAGGATCAGCTGGCCAGGACAGCGCAGATTTTGGGGGGTTTTTTGTTGCTTGTTTTTTAAATTCAAATTGTGCTAACGCAACGTGGTCACAGGAACCGTGAGTCTGAAATGAACTAAAGTGTCAGACAAAGCTTCAGTTTACGTAATTTCCAAATGAACGGCTTTTCCAGGGGACCCAGAAGGACAATGCAGCTCACTGTGCCATCAAATTCCAGAGCCTTCCACCTTGTGATGTGTGGACACACTAACCACCTGCCGTGGCCGGGTCAGAACAGGGAATTATACTTTCTGCAGACCCCAGAGGGACTTGCTGCACGTACACAAGAAGCAAGCTCACGTCCTTACCTACTAGAGCCAGAATGACAGTGAGGAGGGGAGCTGCAGGGAACGCAATTGTCATGTTCATTTCCAGCATCTGTAACAAGTCAACTGCAAGAAGGAAAACATACATAACACAAAGTGGATGTGGGGGCGCAGAACCCTCCACCCCCACACTACTCCCCATGCACAGCACCGCAACGTGCAGTGAAGCCCACTGTCCCAAGTCCACCGTTCCTGATACTCGTCAAGAGACAGAACAGCTCTCGCAAGCACGGTGACAGGGGTACAGGGGGGATGTATTCCCTGGGCAGCTGCATGCAGGACCCTTCTAAACAACAACAGTCAAGAGTATATACGTGATACACTGTGCTGGAGCAGGCACAGTGCCCTGTACACCCTAAATCCCTTAGAAAATCCTTACCAATGAAGACAAAGATCTGATGGTGCGAGTAACGCAACAGCATCGAGACGGACAGAGTCTGAAATACGAGAAGAGAAGCCAGCGTTAGAGCCGCACAGGTCCAGGGAGTCACTTTCAGAATCACACTACAGCAGAGGCCTGGACAGGCAAGTTTGGACTCGCAGTGCTGCACAGCGTGCTGTGCATACGCCACGTTTGTTTGTTTGAGCTACGCAGACCGATTTCCCAAAGAGTAATTAGGACTTCACAAACAGCAACTAATCTTTGTATTACTGCAGCAAAATAGACAGTACGTAATTTGGTTGTGAAGAGACTGATTCTGAATATTTGAGCAGGGACCAAACCAAACAGCAGCAGCAGAGCTGGAACTAGGGTTTCTTCCTGTCCTACGTCTGTGCTCCTCCCAGCGGCTCATAACGCCTCTCCGACAACGGTCACCCAGCACTCCTTTCCTCCTCTCTCACTGGCCACAATATTGTTGTACAAGTTGCTGCATCAGTGGACGGTCAGGCACAAAGGGAGACAGTCACCCAAGACTACGAACACAGGCTTAGTTATCACTTGGGATCTTGGCTAATACTTCTCTGTGATCACCTCACATAATCACAGGAGACTCGGTTCTGTCTTGATGACTCCTGGCAAATGAGTTAGACCTGTTCTTAAAAGTCTCAGAGGACAAACTTCTGCACGTCATGCCTTGGCACCCTGAGTGTTTAACTACACTTAGAGACTCCCGAACCTGAATCTCCCTTTTGACAAAAAAAACCATTATTTCATTCTATTTCAGCTCCTCTGTTTGTTTCACTTCTAGGACTTTAAGAACCTGCATTAAAAAAAAAACCAAAGCACCAGAGTAGAACCTCGTACTCCATCAGCTTAGCTTTAAAAGCAGATGAGAGCTCAGGCCTGTACTGTAACATCAAACATATGCTGACAAGCACCGGGCTCAGAGTCCAGGCAATGCCTACTCCTGTCGACTTACAAATATGACCATGATGACAAAGGCTGCCAGATATGAAGTCCTGGCCATCCACATGCTGACAAAGCGATAGTGCTCCCCAGACACCACATTGCGAAGGAAACCTGAAAAAAAAGCCACAAGCTCAGTGTGATTAACCCACAAACTAAGAATAAACTTCCAGTGCTTTCTAAAGAAATAGGATTTAAAGCAAATCTATGGCGACACCTCCTCATGGCAGCACTCTTGTTGTTATGCAGTGCAATAAGGCAGTAGGAAATCGCATTTGCAGACATCTCTCACCTCCCGCTCGTTTCATTTTGTCCTTGACAATAACATCCCTACACAACACAGGGAACTGTTCCCTGCATAGAGATTAATCAATAGTCAGAAGACGATATTCATGCATCCATCACAAAAATATCAACTGCTCTGCACAGTTGCTGAAAGCGATTCCTCCAAGCCTTACCTTTGTTTTCTTCGTTTTCAGCTAAAGCTTTGACACTTGACATCAGGATGTCATCATAACCCAGGAACTCATCCAGCAATAAGCGACTGAACCTGTCCCCAAAGCACTGATCCCTGGTAGGATCTAGAGAGAAGACAAAAAAACCCATTCAGAGTGTTCATACCTTAAGCCACAGAGGCGGCAAGGCAAGCACACAAGTCTTCTCATCACTCAAAAGGACACATTTGCCAGCAGACCTGCGTCTGCACTCGGACCTTTGGCAGTGTAACTAAATTGCGCAGGACTGGGAGGGAAAATGTCACACCCTGACAAATCTAGCCACGCTGTCAAAATGCTAATGTCAATCAGGCCTTAAGAATTACATCAGGGCTGTCATACACTCTGTTGGCACAGACATAAAGGGAGCTTGCCTTCTAGGCTTGGACTATCTCCCTAGGCTCACCCCAACTAATGGCCCAGAGAAACAAGTTCTGGTAAGACTCAGAGGGCCAGGTGGAGACTTTTTAACCATCAGCTGGCCTCAGCATGACATGCTGGGGTCCACCATCCCCATCCCCATCCCTCCTCCTGCAGCGGAGGACACACGAACACCTCCCCACAGCTCTGGGCACTAACGAAGGCTGCTCAATTCCATCTCATGAAGCTGGTACTACATGCTACTGTACAAACACTGATCAGCTTGTAAAAATAACCCAAATCTAAGCAAAACAGGAAGCAAGAACACAAATAATTTTTCAGGAAACTACTAAGATACTTCTGAAGGAGTTTGCCTAGCTGAATTGGAAAACCCAGGTCAGTAAATAGACATTTAACATGGAAACTGCCCATTACCTATACGAGATCACTGCTTAATACTCCAGCCCAGCTGTACATCAGTTTGATTAGGAGTAAGTAACGAACTCTAGTCTGACTGCTGCACTACAGCTCGTTACAGATCAATTATGATCACAGGCATGAGAAAGTTTGAGACCATATTTCTGGCCTGGACAGCTTTTAATGGAGCAAATACCAGGAGAAGAGAATGCTGTTCCAGGAAAACGGTCTGCTGGTGCTAACCGGGGCACAGAAATACGTTGAGACAGTGCCAAGCAGATCTGCTCGGCATCGTCCCTGGCACATGCGCAATTGCTCTCGCCACTGGTCTCTAACATTGTGCTGCTGCTGCTCCGTGCTGAGCCTGGATCTTCGGTACCATGAGGTTCTTCCTTCCTCAATGAGAAAACTGTGCTGGACATAACATTAGGAGTCACTGAAACAGGCTCCACCATTTCAGACTACTCCTCTTTGAAAGGTATGAAAGCAATAAGGACTCCATAAAGAAGCCCTCCCACGTGGAAAATGAGCGCCATCAACTGTTATAAATAGTTTCCACAAGACTAAAGAGGAAACGGTGCGTGGGTATCTCTGCAGAGGACTCACCACCCCTGCACCAGAGTGGGCTGGCTCCCTCACTCACCCAAAGTCACCACCATGACCGGGATGCTGAGGCGCTGGCGAGTGCTCTGGGACAGGCGCAAAAACCCATACTCCAACGAGTACTCCACAATGTACTCTTCCTGCGGCCACACTGCAAGGGAGGGTGGGAAGGGAGACTCAACAGCAGGGTTTGCAAACAATTACCAAGAAGAAATAGCACCTCTGGATTCCCTCCCTCGCTCCCACCACGTTCTGGAAAAGAGAATCCGTTGCAAACACAGGCTTCCTCCAACTAATTTAAAACAAATCAATACAAATTCGTTGAAGTTGCAGCCCATTGCCTTGATGTTAGTCCTTAATGTGAAACTTCTGGGAAAGCTTCAGGGCAGTGGTTCCAAGCTCTGTCAAGTGTTCTCCAGAATCTGCCCACATCTTTGCTTGGTGAGCCCTAGACCACTTGTTCTTGCTCTGTTCAATTTCTGCTTTCTACGTTGTTTAGGAAACAGCAGCAAAATACACTTTACACCTGCTGAACACCAAGAAAACACTCCACAGGGCAAGAGCACTGCACTTCTCGGGAGACAGAGGTCACTGCTGCAATTACAAATCTCAAAACTAGACGCAGGAGCAATTATGGCTTTCCAAAAAAATGTTGGTGCCTGAAGTTTCCTTGATTTTTTATTTCCTTATTTTTTTTAAAGAAAGGTTCAAAACAGATACTTTTTGCTGCATCACCTCTGAAAGGACAAAACCTCCTGCTTAAGTCAGAGCCAAGCAATTTAATCCCTGATCTTTCAAACCATCACAGCGTTATCTTGCAAGAGGCGAGGGCAGGCAGCTGTCAGGCATGTCACAACAACACAGCAAAAAAGTTAAAAGGACACAGTAACTTAAAAGAAATGTACCTGCCTCTTCTGACTTACAGCAACACATCACTGACAGAAATGCCCACTTTACCTCCCCGCCTCTGATCCCACTTCTTGGGCAGCAAACACAGGCTGGTGTGTTTGCTTCATCTTTTGTTTCCATTATAAAACAGGTTGAAGCTCAAATGGAAATAAAGTGTTTAAATAGCAACAAGATAATTACTTCCTTTGTGTCATAAAACCTTTTTCCATGGTAAAATATTCTGCCTAAACATCAAATTTGGTGTACTTACGGCATAAGAAACCTGGAAAACAATAAAAACAGGTATTTGGGGATTTGGGACCCATTTGAAAAAGATGAATTTTTAAACTATGTTGGGAAGCAGCACAATTCTCTCTCCCACCACATTGCTGGATCATTTCCCACCAGGCGTTCAGCAAATCAAGGCACAGCCCATCCGTGCACACAGCCCTGTACAACGTGACTCTCTTGCAGAACTTAGGCAACTATTAATAAAGGTATTGCACCAAAAATATTTACTGCTCTCTAGTCTTATGTGACTTAATGGTCTTAAATTCAGGATTAATGAGTTCTGGATCAGCATCAAGCAAAACCACTGCAAGACCAAGGGAACAGTGCCATTGCAGCGTCCAGTCTCACAATCCTCCACAGCTAGAACACCCAGTACTTCTGAACAGCAAAGAATTCCAGTCTTTCCAGGGACAAAAGTGTAACTGAAAAAGGCAAATTAAATAAGAATCCAATTACCATGTTTCTATTTTAACATCAATATTTTTAAATGGATTTCCTCCCCTAACCACTAGAAACAGAAGTTTTCCAACACTGGAATTCCATTTTAAATAATACAAAGCCACTAAATCTCCCTCTAGAGTTTATGAGACACTAGCAGCTTCAGTCATGCTGGAACAAGGGGAGGGATAAAGCAGGATGATATCCTGAACGATGCAGAGCAGCAACGCTGTATCTCGCAATCCATTAAAACTTGCTCAGTGGCTTTCAGGATTAATTAGCTATTCCAAGTACTGGTGTTGACTCAGGCACTCAAAATACAGCCCAAACCCTGTTAATACAAGGAGAAATGTGCGCTGTCAGTGGGATCCCTGCAGATCTCAATAGGACAGCGAACTGCTCAGAAGACGGAGGTTCACATTCATCTGAGATACGTGGCACCCATCACCGCAGAAACGTGATGCCAGACCAAGAGGCTTCAGCAAATTTTATAGCCCAGAGAACCCCCGACTCCCAGCCTCCCTCCAGCCGAAGGAAAGATCTTGCTGTGGATCTAGTGTTAGTATTGACAAGATTAACCACGGGTGAATGCATCAGGGAAGACATTTAAGGTTACTGTGCACGTGCCCGAAGAAGCCAGAAGGAATGAGACGTGCAGGGAAGATGCACGGGGCAGGGGAAGGAGAGAGCACAGATAGCAGTGGAAGTTGTCTTTACCTGCTCTGGCTAGCATCTCAAACTCGGACACAGTCTCCCTCAGAGGCTGCATACCTTTAGTGGCTGCTTCACTAAACGAGAACTCCTGGCTTTCGTTGTGGGTCAGTGCCTCGGTGCTGCTCACCCGGGATGGCTTGAGGAACACCTTGGGCTCGATATCCAGCTCAAACTGTGGGAAAATCGTGGCAGGGAAAGTCATGTTAGCAGTCACTTCAGTTCCCATCTTCTGTGCTCCCTCTGTGCCCCCAGCGAAGGCCTCCACCACCAAAAGGAGGACAAAAGAGGCCGCTTTCTCCGGCTTTACTTTCCATCTTAAACCATCAGAGGCTAACGTGGAGATTCAGGAAAAGCCAAGAACACACACACACTGTTTCCAGGTGACCAAGGGATCACAGAGGGACTGTGGCATACTTAAGATTCTAACAAACCACTTCTCCCCAAACCAACATCCAGGTTCCCATCTCCTTCTGTGTACACAAGGAACACGTCTTTACCTTGATAGAGCTGTTTTCAAACATATCCACAGTCATTTCCTCCTCTTCTTCCTCCTCTTCCTCAGCTGTGGACTCAACTACCATTCCTGGGAACTTCTCAACACCACAGAATTGCAGGAAGATGGGGGCTCGGCTCGAGTTGCGCTGTATTTCCACCCGCAAGATGCCATCGCGCGGCCATTTCTCTCGCACATGTTCCAAGCAGTTAATGGGTGAGCGGGAGAAGGCGATGTGAATGTAAGCCAGGATGAAGAGCACAAATAGAGCCTACACACAGCAAGAAACAAAGCAGAGACCATCAGCCCAACCAACCTTGACCTGTTTACAGACTCCCCAGTTCTAACCATCTCTTCTTTGCCCATAAAGACACTGGGTTAATTTAGATACATTAATTTGCAAGTATACAAGAACTTTTATGCTTTCCAACCCCGGTGGGTCTCTGCATCAACAATAAAGCAGCCCAGAATCAGGCAATTTCAGCACTGCTGTGTCAACAGGGGAACACAGCAGAGACAGCAGCAAGAACAATTTCCTTCTTGTTCACAAGACCAGAGCTGCCACCGATACCTGTGCAGGACACGTGTCCTGCTGAAAGCACAGGTCACACGCACAGGCCCCAGCGCCACGCAAGGTCCTGCAAACCAACACCATCCCCAAAACGACTGCACCGCAGGCAAACCGATCAAACCCAGCACCAACATGTGATGAGGCTCCAAAGCACATTGAAAGAAACGGAAACGCATCTGTGGCTTTCAACCATTCCCTCCTCGGCACAACGTTGTTTCCTGTTGAAGCCCAAAGACTGCCCAACTTTACAAAGGCAGAATAAAGCAAACCTCAACAAAAGACAACCCACCACAAGAGCAGGACAACACAAACCCATGGCAGAACTGCCAGCTCCACTTTCAGATCTGCCACTCGCCACTGCGAGGTACGGACTCTGCCACAGCGGAGATCGAGCCGGCCTGCCGAGGCTGAGCTTGTGGAGCATCACCACTCCCTTGCCCTGGCTCAATCCAAGGAACAGCTATAAAGTCACAGCAAAACAAAGTGGACTAATAAAATTCGTTCCCTATAGTGAGGGTAGTAAATCCAGCACAACATTACCCAATGCTGTCCACAGTTCACAGCTGAAAGCTCTGAGAAACGCTGGTGCAGTAAGCAGTACAGCTGAGTTTCATACATTCGCTTTCCAACTGCATTCAGATGCTCATTCCTAATTAAACTAGCTGTCCTTGCTACATTTCCTTCTTGACCTATTTGCTATGAATAAACAGACTGGTAAACATCACATCTGCAGAGGAGCTGCATCGGAAGATGCTAGGGAAGGTAAATCAGAAACACCTCCCTCGTCGCAGGAGGGGCCACGACGAAGCCGGCAGAACCACAAGGAGTGCCGGCACTCCGTGAACTCCGAGCACACACAGGACCACGGTCTCTGACTTCACCTCCTACCAGTACCCTGTGCACAGAGCCGAGACCAGGCTGAAGTCTGGCTGACTCCTAACCCTGTGGGCGGGAGCAGGCTGTTCTCTGCAGATGGCCTGCGAATACTCTTACTTCCTCGGGAGTGCTTTGATCAAAAGCAGACAGCAGCAAGGACCGCTACCAGCCGGACCACTCACTCTGCCCGAAAGCCTCGCCGTTAGCACCATCCCTGTTCCAGTCTCCCTGTCTGCCTGAATCCAGTTATACAACGGGGAAAAAAAAGACAGAGATGTTAAAACCTGGAACATTTCTTGGGAGGGGAGAAAACGTATATGTGCAGTATGAGACAAGTTGTCCTGAATGTTTTCTTGCTTTGAGTGGCTGTTTTCTTGCTTTGAGTGGCTGAATTTTAGAAACCCAGAGCAGAAGTGTGCTGTTGTCACCTGGTAAGCTCCTCTCCCCCCTTCCCCTTACTCTAATTTCCTGCGCTGGCAAGAAGTGTCAGCGTGTGCCCTGGAAGCCGCAGTGCAGGATTTAACCTACGGGCAGTTCACCCCACAGACAGTGACAGGCCCCTCTGTGGGTCTCCAATCCTGCACCCACATCGATAAGAAAGCAGGCGGGTTTTTACCCTGTTACGCAGAGGTTTGATGCAGTGCAGGCACAGCTGAGGACACTGACTGCTAAAAAGAAACGGGGTTAAAATGGGGTTGGGCATTAATCGCTTCCAGAAAAGACAAGACTCCAGCAAAACTCCAGCAATCAAATATCTCACGTATGCAATATATCCAAAAAGAGTGATTGCTTGGAAACAGAAATAGAAATCTTTCATGCCCACATCCCTGGAGCTGACCCACACCAGCCTGGCTGCCCAGCAAGCTGGCTCAGTGATCCCCTTTTTATTTCCAGATGTGGTACCAGAGCTCTGGTGGTGTCGGGACCACCGCAGCTCAGTGCACAGCTTGGGGTCGGTGGCCCAAACACAGGCTGTGACCTCTAGCAGAGCCAAGCTTTTTTGTGTTTATAAGGACATTTATGCCTTAGCGCCCGACTGCAGGCTAGCAAGAGGAATGTCCACTCCTCCCCATAAAGCCCCCGTAAAGCTGCCCCTCACCTTGAGGAGGATGAAGAACTCGAAGACGCGGCGGAAGGAGGGTGGGAAGAGGCGAGCATAGGTCACTGCCATCTTGAAGAAGAGCGCGTGGAAGAGGCGATCACGCACATTGATCAAGGGGTTCTGGTTGAGGTTGGGATTGCGGACACCCCGGTTGTTCCCCCCGCCAGCCCCGCCGCCCCCGGTGTTGTTGGCCGGGTGGTGGTTGTTGGCGTTCGGCTGGTTCTCGGACATCCTGAGGCCTGCGGCCGGGAGCCGAAGGGCGCTGGTGGCGCTGACCTGGGCCGGAGCAGCCGTTCCTCCTCCGCAGAGCGCACTCGGGGCAAGGCGGTCGCTCCGCAGGGGTCCTCGGGGCGAGAGTCAAGCGCTGCCTCCGAGGGGGCCGGGAGAAGCCCCGTGCCGGGAGCTGCGCGGTGCGGGGCGCCGGGCGGGCCGGGCAGGCGCTGCCGCCGTCCCGTTCTCCTCAGGGGTCGCCGCCCCGGGCCCGGCCCGGCCTCCTGAACACAGACGCCTCCTGAGCGGAAGGCGAGTCAGGCCTGGCGGAGCTTGGGCCAGGCTCCGGGGCTCAGCGGGCCTCTGCCTCGGCGGGGCCCGGGAGCGGCGCGGCCCGAGCAGGCCCAGCGGGGACGCGGCTCCTGGGCCGGCCCTGCGGCCATGGGGGGGGTCCGTCACCGGGGCGGGGCGGCCCGGCCCGGCCCGACACGCACCGGGCGCCTCGGCTCGGCTCGGCTCGGCTCGGCTCGGCTCGGCTCTCCTGGCGCGGCGCGGCGCGGTGCGGTGCGGTGCGGAACGGCCCAGTCCCGTACCCTCAGCGCCCCGCCGCCATCTTCCTCTGCCGGCACCGACGATGGCAGCAATGCGCCTGCGCGAGCACCACCGGGGAACTCTGGGACGGTGGAGGACAAGCACCGGCCTCGCCCCGCCCCGGGATGCAAAGTACGGGCCCTCCCACCATGCACCGCGCGCTGCCGGCAGCTCCGCACGGCAGCTCAGCCATGAAAACGCCAAAATTTCTGACAAAAAGGAGATTTCGAGTATAGAAATGGACGGATATCGCTTGGGCGTATGACGCCGTGAGGAAAAGCGCAGGAGTCGGAGGAGGCACTCGCCATGATGTGAAAATTACAACGTGAGAGAGCTTTAAATAGTGCTGCGGGGGGAGGCAGATTCGTGCTCGCTTCGGCAGCACATATACTAAAATTGGAACGATACAGAGAAGATTAGCATGGCCCCTGCGCAAGGATGACACGCAAATTCGTGAAGCGTTCCATATTTTTTCGGGGACGATCGCAACCCCCCCAACCCGGGGAGCCCTTTTTGGCCCCCGCTCCGTGCCCGGGGTGTCCCCAGACACGGCCCGTGGAGGCGCGGGGTGCAGCGGGCACGGGGGGGCGCAGGCAGAGCCCCGGGCGGAGCCCGCCAGCCCTGTGGGGACGGTCTGTGCCCCCCGCCAGAGGAGAGGGGTCCCAGGGGTGAGGGAGGAGATGGGCACCCTGAAACCTTTGCACCCCACGGTCCCAGCCCTGCTCAGGTCCCTGCGTGGCACAGACCCCCAGGGGACACGCGGCTGAGGGGGTGAGACCCCTGCCCCACGCCGGGGCACCCCAGAGGGGGAGAAGGTGGAGAGGAAGGAGCCCCAGGGAGGGTGGCAGGCAGGGACCGCTGCCCAGCCCGCTGCCCACCCGACCCCTGCCCCTGCCTGGGGACCATCCAGGGTGAGGAAGACCCTGGCTGGCCTTCGGCCACTCGGGGAGCCGCGGGGAAGGGGCTGCGGGGCGGCAGCAGGGCAGGGGGCCACAGCAGCCGCTCCGCGCCTCTGGTGCGAGGGCCACCTTGCTGCCACCCGCCTGCCGTACCCCCCGCCCTGTGCCCCGTGTGCCCCTGGTGGGGCTGCAGCGGTGCGAGGGCGACCCAGCCCCCGGGCAGTACCGCGGGTCTTTATTTAACTGGTCTCTTACAGCAGGCCCTGCTCTGGCGGCGAGCAGCCGGGGTCCGGGGTCCAGGGCCAGCCCCAGCACCCGGCCCCGCCCGGGCCCAGCGCGGACCCCCGCGTCCAGCTCAGCCCCCCCGAGCGTACGACCTGCCGAGGGGGAGCTGGGGCCAGCGCTGCCCTGGTGCTCCGGCCCTCCCCAGTGCCCGGACTGTCCCACGGGGACGGTGGCCCGGTGCCGGCAGGACGGATGCGGCCAGCCTCTGGGGGTGCGGGGCGGCCAGAAGCCCCGGGCCCCCGGGTCGTGCTGCGGTGACGGCTGGGGAGGGGGTCCGTGGGGCACCGTGGCCCCCGCTCAGACAGCGCTCTCCTGGCAGCCGTCGTCCTCCAGGAACAGCGTCAGCCTCCTCCCAGGGCTGGGCACCGCCGGGGCCGCATCCTGCCCTGGGGCCGCGGCCCCCCCGGGGTCCTCGTCGCTCTGCTCCCTGGCAAAGTGCACGAAGACCTGCGGGGAGAGCAGGGTGAGGGGCAGCGCCGGCGGGACCCCGGCCCCCAGGCCCTCGTGCCCCGCGTCACCTGGTCGAGGGTGGTCTGGGACACGGAGTAGTCCTCGATGTGGCAGGGGCCGCGGTGGGCTGCCAGGACGCTGAAGACGCTGGCCAGGGAGCCGGCGCGGGAGGGCAGCTGGTACTGCAGCAGCCCCCCGTGCCGCTCCTTCAGCACGATGCCGGGGAAGCAGCGCTGCATCAGGCTCTCCACCGGCGCCGGCCCGGGGCCACCCGCCCGCACCACCACCGTGTAGCCGTCCCCAAACCTGCGCAGGAGAGGGGGGGGCATCGCTGCAGGGACCGGCCGCGTCCCCGTCCCCGCAGGGTGGCTGCCCCTCGCTGCCGGAGCCCTCCCCGAGCCCCCAGTCCCGTTACCTGTTCTTGAGGTGCTGGACGCTGCCCAGGCAGCGGAACCGGCCGTTGACCATGATGGCCATCCTGGTGCACAGCGCCTCGCACTCCTCCATGCTGCCGGGAGGGAGGCGTGAGGCCCCGCGGGTGCAGAGGGGTGCTCCCCTCCAGCGCTGCCGCGGACCCCGGGGGGGGGGGGGGCTCACCTGTGGGACGTGAGCACCACGGACCTGCCCTCCCGGATGACGCTGAGGATGCGGTCCCACAGGAACCGCCGGGCTCGCGGGTCCATCCCCGTCGTGGGCTCATCCTGCAACGGCCCCGGCGGCGGTGTCGGCCCGGGCAGGGGCCGGGTGCTGCCGCGGGACCCCCCCGATGCCCCCACTCACCAGGAAGACGACGGGCGGGGAGCCGAGGAGGGCTATGGCTGTGGAGAGCTTGCGCTTGTTGCCCCCGCTGTACTTGCCCGCTGGCCGGTCCGCGTGTGGCCCCAGCCCCAGCTTGGCGATGCCCCACTGAGCCACCTGCGAGAGACACGGAGGGGATGAAGACGGGGGTCCCCTGGGATGGGGGGGCCAGGGCGCGGGCCCTACCCTGGGGGTCTCCTCCTCCGGGACGCCACGCAGGCGGCTGTAAAACTCCAGGTGCTCCCGCCCCGTCAGCAGGTCCGTGATGGCGTCGAACTGGGGGCAGTAACCCATGTGCTGGTGGACGGACTGCAGGTCGGTGAGCACGCTGCGGGGATGAGGATGAGGACGAGGATGAAGCCGAGCGCAAGCGTGCTGCAGGGACGAGGGCAAGGAGGAGCACAGGGCGGGGACGGGGACGACGGCACGCGTGCTGCGGGGACAAGGAGGGGGGAGCGGCGGGTCGGCCGTGGGGTCCCTCCGTCTCGCCCACCTGTGCCCTTTCAGCCAGGCCTCCCCCAGCGTCACCTCCGTGTCCCCCGTCAGCATCTTGAAGGTGGAGGTCTTCCCTGCGCCGTTCACCCCCAGGAGGCCGAAGCACTGCGGGGCGCGGACCGGGGTTACGGCGGTCCCGGCCCTGCCCGCGGTGCCATCTGTCCGTCCGTCCAGCGCTCACCTCCCCGGGGGGGATGGCCACGCAGAGCCGGTCCACCGCCGGAGCCCTCCTGCACCGGTACACCTGCGTGGCAGAGCCGAGGCAGCGCTGGGTGCTCCCCGCCCGTGACCCGCCAGTGGGACTGGGGGCTATGGGAGAGGCTGGAGCCCCACAGCGAGGACGGGGCAGGGTCCGGCCCCACGGCACGCACCTTGGTCAGGTCCTTCAGCAGCAGGAGGTGGCCGTGCGGGGGGGTGCTGCCCACCCTCGCCCGCTCCCTGGCCACGTCCCGGTCCTCCTCCCCCAGCGAGGGCAGCTGCAGAGCCCGCGGCCTGGGGGCAACAGCGGCAGGGGCACTTCCAGGGCTGCCTGCCCCACGGCTGCCCCACAGCCGCCCCATGGCTACCCCACGGCTGGTCCGCACCCGAGCCGCAGGAAGAAGCGGTATTGCAGCAGGAGGGTGAAGAGGAAGAAGATGACACCCTCGACGGCCATGGCGAACATGTTCTTCCCTGCCAGATCCCAGGACATGGGGGACACGAAGTGCTTGTCCCCTGCGAGTGGCAAGAGGGGCTGCAGGAGGGGGGGGACACCGGAGAGGGCCCCCGCGCTGGCCGGGCTTTGGGGAGGGGGAGCAGCCCCGATGCCCCCGGACTCACCGAACCTCTCGAAGGCATCGGCCATCGCCTGGTTCTTCACCATGTCGATGAGGCCTCGGCCCAGGCAGAAGTGGGGGAAGATGAGGAAAACTTTCTTCAGGACACGATTGATGTTGTTGAGGTTCTGCCAGGGCAGCGAGGAGAGGGGTGAGGGAGCTGGCACCGGCCCCACGGGGATGGGACGGGGGTCCAGGGCAGCCCGGGGGGGTCACCTGGTCCACGAAGAGCTCCAGCACGAAGGTGGCCACGCTGCCGTTGATGCCGACGAAGAGGTTGATGCACGTCAGGGCCACGTAGGCGGTGCTGGGGATGCTGAAGAGGAAGGAGGCCGGGTACATCAGGGGGGTGATGGACCAGCTGGAGGGGCAGAGAGGCAGAGGCTGGCTGAGATGCACCCCCTGTCCCGGGGGGCACGGCAGGGCGAGCCGGCACCCGTGCCCCCTCACCACGACCCCCCGAGCCAGGGCTGCCCCCGGTCCCGCTCAGAGCCCCCTGTGCCCCCCCTTCCCCGGGGTCCAGCCCCAGGGCGGGGCCGAGCCCCGGCTGGGCTCCGCTGGCCCTTCACCCGTAGAGCAGCAGCAGCAGGACCAGGGAGGGCAGGTTGGCGGAGGACACGTAGGACTTCTGCTGAAAGCAGAGGAAGATGAGGACGACCAGCAGCGCAGGGACCAGGTAGTTGCACTGCGGACACGGAGAAGCCGGGGGGGGGGTCACAAATGGGACCTGGCCCCCCGGGAGCTGTACCCCATCCCTGTCCCCATCCCTGTCCCGCACCATGTCCCAGGCGAAGTTGCCCAGCCAGTAGGTGACGGGCTTCATCCCGCTGACGAACTGCAAGTGCTTGGCCTTGCTGACCCGCTCCTCGATGAGGAAGAGCACGAAGCTGGCCGGGACGAAGGACATGGCGAAGATCACGCAGATGGAGACCAGCACGTCCACCGAGGTGGCCATCCTGCCGTGGAGGGGAGGGCTCAGCCCGGGACGAGGGGGGACCCTGCGGGACCCCTGTCCCCGGCACTCACAGGGCGGCCTCCGAGAGCTGCTCCTTGGTGAGGTTGAGGGGGTGGTTGGTGGCCGTGATGCCGTAGAGCGCGGGGTCGGTGCCAGCAGGCAGCCGGGCGCGCAGCAGCGCGTTGCTGGCCACGTTGAGGAAGGAGACCATGGCGTGCCAGCCCTTGTTGTTGAACCAGACCTGCGGCCCAGGGGAGCCCGGCAGCTCAGAGCCCCCCTGCCGCCCCGGCACCCGCCCCGGCACCGCTGCCGGCTGCGCCCGCAGCACCCCGCACCCCACGGGCTCCCGCTGCCCTCCGGCCCCGGCTGGGCTCGGTCCTTCTCGAGCCGCTCCAAGCCCCGATGGGGACTCGGGTGCTGCGTCCCCGCTGCCTCCCAGCTCTCGCCCCTGCGGGACCCCCAGCCCCGGGGCTGGGCGCACCTTGATGTTCCTGCGAGCGTCCAAGCCCTCGATGAAGCGGCTGAGGTTGCCCAGGAGCCGGTCCAAGGGGCTGCCCTGGGCGTGGGAACACAGGGTGAGGAGCGGGCTCGGGCCAGAGCCCTCCCAGCGCCGGGATGCCGGAGCCGAGCCGGGGGGAGCAGAGCCCCGGCCGTACCGGGGTGACGTTGAAGAGTGCCCGGAGCTCCAGCACCGCCTCATCCACCTCCGCCACCGACGGCAGGGCCTGAGAGCCGCCGGCGCCCAGAGAAAAGCCACCGTACCTGCGGGGGAGAGATGGGCGCTTCCAAACCTGCCGTCCCGTGGAAACCCTCCCGGCCCCTCCATCCCTCCCTGGGCACCCCACCCGCCCAGCTGCCACGGTGAGGGACCCGCAGCGAGGGGCTGACGTTGCCCAGCCGAGGACTCTGCCTGTGGATTTCTCAGGCTCTGTCCAACCCCGCAGGGGAGCTCCCGCCTCCCCCCGCATCTGCACGAGACCCCAGCCCCTCCCCGGCCTCACCTCTGCTCGTTCACCCACTTCTTGTTCCTCAGCCTGAAAGAAATGGGGTGGGGGGGGAAGACCCCCCTGAGGAGATGTTACGGCAGCCCCTGCCCGCCTGGCCACGGGCCCCCCCCGCGCTTCCCCCTTACCCTGCGGTGCCCTCGCTGCCTCCAGCCCTGGCTGGGTTTGGTCCCCAGCGTCCCTCCCTGCTTCCAGCGTGGTGGCAGCTTGTGCCAGAGCCCTGCCCCGTCTTCCCCCGCGGTGTCCCCGGGGTGTCCCCGCGGTGGTGTCCCCGGGGTGTCCCCGGCCCCAGCACTCACCCTCGGCGGATGATCTGGGGGTAGGTCTTCACCAGGTAGTCGGAGATGTTTCTGCCCGTCAGGTTCTGCAGGACGTCGCCTGTGCCCCTTTGCATCTGGGGGGACGGACAGATGGGCTGGACGGACGCCTGGCCCCGCTGGCCTCCCCAGAGCGTCACCTGCACCCGCACCCAGCAGCGCCGGTGCCCCAGGGCCGGGCTGGCCCCGCTGCGGGCTGGGGGTTACCTGGGGCGGCGGGAGCCCCCCGGCGCCCTCGGGGCAGTCGGGCAGCATCCTGCGAGCCCCCGGCCCGCTGCACAGGCAGGGGGGGGACGGCTCGGCCCGCGTCCAGTTCCCACGCCGCAGCGCTTCCAGCAGGGCTGGCGGGGCCGGGGGGGTCAAGAAGCCATCGGGGTGGGAAGCTGGGGGGCACGGCGCCGTCCTGGACCCGGCACCGCGGGGGGAGAGAGACCCCCGTTACCAGCCTGGCGCGAGCCAGAGGCATCGGGACCTGCCCCCCTCCCGCGGCTGCCATCGCCCCCCGCCACGGGGATGGCCGGGGGTCCCGCGGCGTGGCACGGGCTGGCAGGGCTGCTCCCGGGGGAGAGGCGGGCGCCGAGGCGGGGGCCGAGCCCAAGCTGCCCCCTCGCAGCCCCTCCAGCCCCCCGGCCCCGCGGGGCGCAGGCACTCACGCCTCCCCAGCGTCCTTCATGCACTTAGTGCCGAAGCCCGGCTCGGCCAGGAGCGCGTCCAGGAGCCGAGCCGTGTCGGGGTCCCCCGGGGCGTCGTTGCTGCCGGGAGATGCGGGAGTGAGCCGGCGGGGGCTGCGGGACACGGGGGTGGGGGACGTGGGGGGACACAGGGATGGGGGCCCACCTGAAGAAGGTGAACTGCTGCCCGTACATCCAGGGCTGGAGGCGCAGCGGTGGGTACTTCCCGAAGGGCGGCACGATGAGGCTGAAGAGCAGCGCGATGCAGACGAAGACGGCGGGCAGGACGATCTGCCGGGGGCCGGGGGTCAGGGCCGGCTCCGCAGCCTCCTGCCCCAACCCCTCCCCACCCTCCGCGCCACGGCCCCGTCCCATCCCCGTCCCGTCCCTGTCCCCCGGCCGTACCTGCGCGAAGAAGCCCCGGGTGCTGCGTCGGGCGTGGAGCATCCTCTTGATGAAGAGGGCGCGGAGCTGCTGGCGGGTGAGCGCCCAGCCCCTCACCCTGCGGCAGGCCTGCTCGGCCGCCCCGCGCAGCAGGTCCGTCTCCCGGGGCTCCTCCGCTGCAAGGGCAGAGAGGGGTCCGGCTCCGGCCCTGGCAGAGCCGGCGGCGAGGGGCAGGGGCTCACGCCCGGCGTGGGGGGACGGCGTGCTGGCAGGGGCGTCCCCCCACCCCGGCGGGGACGGGGCGCCGAACGCGGGGACGCGACGGGAGCCCCCCCAGCCCCCCCAGCCCCCAGCTCCTACCTCGCCGGGCTCCTTGGGCTCAGTGCAAAGGAGAGGAAAGAGGGGTTACAGCCACGCCGGCGCCTGCCCAGCCGGGGTCAGCACCGACCCAGGGCAGAGCCGGCTCCCCAAACTATCGCAGCCCCCCCAGACTCCCGCAGCTGCCCCCACGCCAGCTCTATCTCCAGGAGAAGGGGCCCGGACACGTCCCCTGGGACTTCATGTCCCACCCCGACCCCTGTACAGAGCCGGGCTCCCCCAACCCCACCACGAGCGTCCCTGAGCCCCCCCTGCCCGCTGCCTGCCCAAAGGGACGCGTGTCCGAAGGGATGCCTGCTTGGATGGACGCGTGCCCGGACGGACGCGTGCCACGGCCCCAGCCCGGGGGTGGAGGCAGGGGGCACCCAGCAGCAGGGGCTGGGCAGCTCGAGGGTCCCAGGTCTCAGCTGCCCCCTCCTTACCCAGCTCCCCGTCGGCTGCTTCCGCGTCCCCCCCCTCGCCGGGGGCTGCTCCTCTCCTTGTGCCTGACGAAACGGGGGTGAGAGTGCCACGGTGGGACCAAGGCCACAGCCTGTGACACCTCCCTGCACCTATGGGTGCTCCCAGCGGGAACCCCAGCCCTGGGAAGGGCGAGGGCCACGCGGGGTGCTGGGGACACCCGCGCCCCTCTGCTCCAGGCTGCTGAGCATCTCCCTCTGCCCCCCCCGCACCCCGGCACCCCGAAGGCCAGCTCCAGCCAGCGCAGAGGCATTTTACCTGCCCTGCCAGCTTCCACCCCCGTGTCCTGGGCCACCTTCAGAAAGATCTGAGGGCGGGAGGGGGCTGGCATTAACCACGGCCGCCAGCACCCACCACCCTGGCGAGGCAAATCCCCCAGGTCGCGGGCAGCCCCCGGCAGAGCTCCGGGGAGGGTGGGCACCCCAGGCGCCGCAGCTCCTCCGGGTACCTCTTCCAGGGTGGTGTCGGAGATGCCGTAGCTGGAGATGCCCAGTTCCCCCAGGCGGGCGTCCAGCTCGCGGAAGAGGTCCCCGAAGGCCCCGTCCTTGGCCCCGCTGTAGGGCAGGACAAAGAGCACCTCGTGCCCAATGTCCTCCACCAGCCGGGAGCCGGGGACCAGCTTCTGGATCAGCGCCAACAGCTGGGCCACATCTGGGGGGGACGGGGAGGGCTGGAAACCTGGGGCAGGGGCCAGTGGCCGGCGCGGGAGCTGGCCAAAGTCGGCACGTGCCCGGTCTGGGGGTCCTCGGGGGAGGTTTGCAGGGGGCGGAAGGGAGCCCCTTCCGCCCCACGAGTGCAGGGGGGCCAAGAGCCGGCGGCAGGGCAGGGCGCGTGGCTGAATGCACCCACGGGCCCCCCCCAGCTGACGGGGGACGCGTGGGGAGCACCCGGGGGGTGACGCCGCTCTGAGGGCGCAGGGAAGGACGGGACCCTCACCCACGGCGCTGGCCTCGCTGCCCCGCTCGCTGCCCAGGCCCGTGTCGCTGCTGCGCTCCGAGTCGCTGCCGTCCTGCGGGAAAGGGCGGCCGGAGCCTGGCACCCCGCGACGGGATCCGACCCCGAGCCCGGGGCTCGGCACTCCCCGATACCCGTGACGGAGGCGCCGGCCACCCTTTCGGCTGATGCTCGGCGGGGCGGAGGGACCCACCTTTTTGGTGGTGCTGGGGATGGTGCCAGTGCTCCCGCCCGTCCCGACCTGCTCCCGCTTCACCAGGGTGAGGTGGTAGCCGGTGCCCAGCCTGGCCTTGAGGAAGAGCGGGGACCCGCAGCAGCAGAGCCGGCCCTGCGAGATGATGGCGGTGCGGTCCCCCAGCAGCTCCGCCTCGTCCATGTAGTGGGTGGACAGGATGATGGTGCGGCCTGGGGGGCAGGCAGCGGGCTGGACCCCCGACCTCCTCACTGGACCCCCCTTTGTGGGCATCTCCCCCCCGGCACGTCTCCCTGCTCGCCCCATGGGCCCTGCTGCCGGTTCTCCGTGGCTGGGGGGCCCAGACGCACGGAGGGGGAAGCGGCATCCCCCCCGTCCCCCCAGCCCTGACCTTTGCGGTACTTGAGCAGCAGCTCCCAGATGCTGCGGCGGGAGTAGGGGTCGACGCCGGCCGTGGGCTCGTCCAGGATGACCACCCGGGAGCCACCCACGAAGGCGATGGCCACCGAGAGCTTCCGCTGCATCCCGCCTGCAGGACAGCACGGGCAGCGTTGAGGGGGGCCCGGGACCACGGACCCCCGCCCGGGTGCTGCTCCTGCCCCCCGCACGCACCCGAGAGGTTCCTGGTCTGCTCCTGGCGCTTGTGGGGCAGCCCCATGTCCTGGATCAGCTGCTCCATCTCCGCCTTCACCCGCTCCTCCGACAGCCCCTTCAGCCGCCCGTAGAACCAGACGTGCTCCTCCACCGTCAGGCTGGGGCGGGCAGGGGTGAGGCGGGCAGCCCTGCCTGTGCCAGCCCTGCCCGCGCCAGCCTTGCCTGTGCCAGCCCTGCCTGTGCCAGCCCTGCCTGCACCAGCCTTGCCCGCGCCAGCCCTGCCTGCGCCAGCCCTGCCCGCGCCAGCCCTGCCTGCGCCAGCCCTGCCTGCGCCAGCCCTGCCCGCGCCAGCCCTGCCCGTGCCAGCCCTGCCCGCGCCAGCCCTGCCCGCACCAGCCCCCCCGCCTGCCCTGCCCCTGCCTACATGTCGAAGAGCACGTTGTGCTGGGGACACGTCCCCATGGTTTTGCGGATGCTGTCGATATCGGAGCGGATGTCCCAGCCCAGGATATAGGCAGTCCCGGAGGTGGGGGGCAGGAGGCCGGTCAGGATGGACCTGGATGGGGGAGCGGCAGGGAAAGGGGGTCACGGAGCGCAGGAGCAGCGGGGCTCGGGGCCGGGGTGCCCTGTTCTACGCGGGATGCTCAGAGCCCGGCCTCGTGGGGGCCCAGGAAGGGACGGTGCCAGGGCAGAGCCAGGCTCAGCTCCCGGCCCCCGGCCGTGGCCACGCAGCCCCCCCCGGCAGCCCCCAGCCCCTGCAGCTCACATGGTGGTGGTCTTGCCAGCCCCGTTGTGGCCCAGGAAGGAGGTGATCTGCCCCTCGTAGAAGTCCAGGCTCAGCCCGTTGACGGCCACGCGGCTGCTGTTGCGGTAAATCTTCACCAGGTTGCGGATGGAGACGCCGGGCTGGAGCTGGGCCGGCGGCTCCTCCACCAGCACTGGAAGCCACCGGAGGGTCACGGCCCTCGCCGGGGGCAAGACCCCTTGCCATGAGGGGGCAGGACCCCCCGCCATGGGGCAGGACCCCTCACCGGGGGGCAAAGCCCGGGCAGGAGGGCTCGAGCCCAGCTCGGTGGCTGCTGCCCTTCAGCCGCGTGGCGCCGGGGCGGGCAGGGGCAGGGGCTCACCTTGGGGGGCAGTGAGGGGGCTGGTGGGGTACGGGGGGTGCCTGGCCGAGGACGGCTCTCCAAGCCAGTAGCTCTTCAGGAAGGGGAAATTCCAGGGCTTGGGGATCCCGTACTGACCTGCAGCAGACAGGGGCTGAGCGGGGCCGGGGCCGGGGGGGCTGCCGGGCGCCGGGGGGGTGTGCTCACCTGGGAAGACGCCCTCGAGGTACCAGGTGGCCAGGCCATAGAGGCCGGCGTCCAGCAGCAGCAGCCCCATGGCCGTGGCGAAGTTGTAGGGGTCTCCCGGCACAGGGCTGGCACCCAGGTTGTGCCACTGGATGCCCACCCCCTGCTCCTCGTAGAGGGAGAAGTACTCGCAGCCGAAGCCAAAAGCCACCGGCGACAGCAGGCTCTGGCGGCAGCAAGAAGGGCAGCGTGGGCAGAAAGACCGGCCCAGGGGGGTTCAGCCCCAAAGCCCCCTGCCCGGCACGCCCGGGGCGCCTGAGGGGCACCGGGGAGGGGGCAGCCGCAGCCGCTCACCACGAGGACGCGGAGCGGGAAGGTGACGTGGTCGCGCCAGGCGACGCACAGCACGTAGGGCAGGTAGAGGGAGAAGTAGATGATGCCACCGCAAGCCGAGGCCAGGTTGGCGCGGGGGAAGAAGGTGCTGATGAGGAAGCACTGGCTGATGGTGGCCACCGAGAAGGTGCCGAGGAAGAGGAAGATGACGGCCGGGTCGCTGTAGGGCAGGATGTTTCCCAGCTGCGGATCGAGGCAGGTTGGAGCCTGCAGAGCCCCTCGTGCCGGCTCCCAGACCTGACACTCCCCGCGTCGCCCACCCTATCCCCCATACCCTGCAACCTGCCTTGAGGATGAGGACGAGGAGGGCAGAGCTGAGGAGGAAGGGGATGAAGCTGCTGAGGAACCAGCTGAGCCAGAGGATCCCGCTGCTCAGCCCCATGGTCTTCATGGTCTCCTTGAGACGCGTCTCCTTCTCGTGCACCACCCCCTTGATGATCATGGCCACGGAGTAGATCCAGGCCAGCGTCATGAAGAGGGGCAGCGAGCGGTTCAGGACCCGCAGGAACCTGCGGGAGATGGCACCGGCCCTTGCACCTCCAGCCTGACACCCTGGGGCCGCCGCCGAGCAGGGGACACCGGGGACACAGACCAGCCCCGTGCCACCCCCCCGGGGCAGCGATGCTGCAGGATACTTGGCTCCGTGCCCTGCAGCAGTGGGTCACTTGGGGGTCCCGGGGGGCCGGGGCCATCCCCCACCGCCCACTCACACATCGTCCACGTAGCAGGGGTAGGGCATTTGCTGGACGTAGACCCCCGTCCGTGGGGCAGCCCCGGTCTGCACCCGCACCACCGCCTGCTCCACCAGGTCCTGCACGTAGACGAACCCCCCCCACACGTAGCGCAGGTCGCTGAAGGGGTCGGCCGCGGGGCCCGGGTCCCAAAACCTGGGGGCAGAGCACGGTGCTGGGAGGGGGGACCCCCCGCCGTGGGCGCAGGTCTGCTCGGGCGGCCGTGGAGGCCACGGGGGCGGGCGTCCCCCGACCTGTCCTTGATCTTGTTGGTCCTTGTGACATCGTCGATGTCCATGCGGATCTTGTAGCGGACGTGGGGGGGCAGCGTGGGGGCCGTGGCGTTGGTGGGGGGCTGGAAGACCACAGCTGCCCAGAACTGCTGCTCCTCCAGCAGCTCCAGGGCCCGGGCCACCAGCTGCTCCTCGGTGGCCACCGCCTCGATCTTGTCCAGGCAGACACACTGCAGGCGGGGCAGGCAGGGCTCAGCGGGGCTCGGGGAGCCAGCCCGCCCGGGCAGCTGGGCCGACACGCACCTCCATGAACTGCGACAGCGTGCTCAGGACCGCGTCGGCATCGGCGTACACCTGGTGCCAGGTGAGCCCCGGCCCCGCTGCCGGCCCCGCCAGGAACCCAGCCAGCGCCGGCAGCTTCCAGGAGGTGCCGTTGAGGAACCCGTCCAGGAGCCGGGCCGTCGCCGGGGCCAGCAGCAGGTCCTGCAAAGCACCAGGGTACGGCGGGGCGATGCAGCCCACCCCGCTCCCAGCTGCAGCCCACCCCGCTCCCGGCCAGGAGCCCCGGCTGCACCCCACCGCACCCCTATCCCGCACCCCACTGCAGCCCGGTCCCCGGTGGGGAGAGGGTCTGGGGGTCACGCACCCGGAGGACCTGCATCTCCAGGCTGCCGTTGAGGAAGGCGTAGATGCGGGGTCCCAGCTCCCGCCAGGCGCCCCCCACCTCCCCCAGCACCGCCAGCTCCCGGAAGGTCCGGTTCACCTGCGCGGGGCAGGGGGTGAGGCAGGGCCGGGGTGAGACCCCCCCCAGCCCCCCCGGAGCCCCCCGCTCACCTCGGCCATGATGCTGTCGGGGCCGGGGCCGGGCGGCGCGTACAGGATCTTACCCACGAAGAGGGGCTTGATCCCCCGCCAGAAGATCTGCGAAAGCGGGCTGGACTCCAGGCTGCGGACCAGCTCTCGGCAGAAGGGACCTGGGCGGGGGGGTAGAGCCGAGCCCTCGCCACCGGCCCCCCCCCACTGGCCCCCCGCCGCCTCCCGGGCAGCCCCGGGGGCCCGTGCCCAGCAAGCCCCTGGCCGAGCCCCCCCGCAGCCCAGCCCACTCACTGCTGGCGCTGCCCGGGGCCGCGGCTCTCCGCTCCGAGCTGTTGCGGTCCAGGAAGGCTTTGACGTCGTTGTCCTCGTACCAGTTGAGGGAGGGGACCCTGAGCCCCCCGCCCTCGGGGTGCCCGCAGGCGATGCGCGACAGGGCCCTGAAGGCGCCCGAGCCGGAGGCGCTGGCGTTGGGGGTCGCCAGCACCCCGAGCTCCCGCCGCAGCTCGGCAAGGCTGGTCATGGAGGAGACCTGGGGAGAGCGGGATGGGGAGCAGAGCGGGGCTGCGGGGGACGGGGATGCGCAGGGACACCGTGGAGAGCGGGGCTCTGCTGGGGTGCAGGGGGGCGGAGGGGGGGACACTTGTGTGGGGCACCGGGGAGCGGGGCGCTACCTCCTCCATCAGGGATGCCGCATCCCGCAGGAAGGTGCCCAAGGCTTCCACGGCGCCGGCGATGCCGCCCGCCTCTGAGCTCAGCCGTTCCTACAACGCACGGGAAGGGGGTCACAGCCCCTCCGGGGGGGCGGGGGTCTCCGCCCCGGCGCCTTCCAGCGCCCAGCGGGTCCCAGCGCCTGCCCGGGCGGGGGGCTCACCGCCAGGAGCCGGGGGAGGTCGAGCTGGGAGAGGAAGGAGCCCTCCATGGCGCGGAGCTGGGGCCCGGGCAGGGCGCAGAGCCCCCGCTGCAGGCGCTGGGTGGAGGCGGCATCGCCCCCGGCCAGGAAGCCCCCCAGCTCCGAGGCGTCGCAGACCACGGCCTTCAGCGGGAGGCGGGTGCCCGCCAGGGAGAACTGGCGGGAGAAGGCCGGTCACGCCGCAGCCCCCGGCGCCGCGGGCAGCGGGAGCGGGTGCTGCGCCGACACTCACGACGCGGGGGCTGAGCCGGGCCCCCATCAGCTCGTCCGCCAGCGCGGGGGGAAGAGATGTGTTGGTCCGGAGGAACTGCGAGAAGGTCTCGTCCTCTCTCAGGTAGTCCCTCACCGGCAGGGCTGGGGGGGGGGGGGGCAGGGGTCAGCCAGGGGGGTCTCGCTCCCCCGGCACCCCCCGTCCCCGGTGCTCACCCCTCTGCTGAGCCCCGCTCCCCCGGAGCCGGCGCAGGGCGGGCAGGAGCCGGGCGAAGCCGTGCAGGAGCCGTTGCCCATCGGCGCGGAGCAGGACCTGCCGGGCCTCGGCCAGCAGGCGGGAGAGGCTGCGGGGGCGCAGGGTGGGCGGTGAGACCCCGGCCCCGCTGCCCGCTCCGGCCCCGCAGCCCCCCCGCAGCCCCCCGCCGCTCACATGGAGCCGTCGAAGTTGCCCACCAGGCCGGGGGCCTCTCCCGCCGTCGGGTGCCGAAAGCAGGGGTTGTTCATGTTGCAGACGATGCCCTGGAGCCAGGGCAGGGTCCCGGCCGAGGGCAGGGCCTTGTTGGGGAAGTGGCCTGCGGGAGAGGGAGCGATGGGTCCGGGGGGGCAGCGCGGGACCCCCGGGACCACCCCCCCCCCCGAGCGGGGAGATGCCAGCGAGCCCCCGGCTCGCGTCCGCCTCGCAGGTTTGTCTTCCCCCGTGCCGCCCAGGGCTGTGCCGGGGCCCCGCAGGGCTCCCACGCAAGGGGGGTCCCCGGCAGGCAGGGGGGGGCCGCCCCAGAGGGCACAGGACACTCACACTCATGCTGCTTGAAGGGCGGGTGGGATTGCCGCACCGAGATCAAGATGAAGAAGAGGAAGAGGGGCCACAGGAGCTCGATGGCCAGCTGGAGCTGGGGGGAGACCATGGTTGGGGGGGTCCCTGTCCCCATCAGCCCCCAGGGCGCTGCCTGCCCCCGCACCGGGACCCAGTGGCTCCGGGTGCCGCCCTGCCCCGGGTGCCCGCTCACCCGCTGCCGCCGGCGGTAGGTGAAGTTCTTCCAGAGCAGCAGCCCCAGCTGGGTGCCCACGGCCATGGCGGGGGCACGGGGGGTGCGTGCCCTGCGCCCCGCTCAGCTCCGGCTGCGGGAGAGAGGAGGGGGGTCAGCACCAAGCTGGGGGCGACGGTCGGGGCTCTCGCTTCCCTCTGGCTCGGGGCTTATCCCACACCGGGCAAAGCGCCGGGCACAGGGCTGAGCTCCGGGGACTGGGAGGAGCCGGCCTGGCATTCCTGCAGCAAAGCTCCTTTCCCAAGCAAAGCCCTCAAATCTCATTCTTTTCTAAACCAAAAGCAGCAAAATAGGGCACAAGCTCTGCAAGCCCCTCCAGGTCAGCGCTGCGTTAGGAGCGGTGAGCGGGAGCCACACGGCACGGCAAGCACGGGGAGCAGCCGGGCACCCCAGCAGCCCCGGCTACAGGAGCGGCTCCGAGCCCCGGAGAGCTGGGCAGCCCGGGGGAGGCCTGGGACCTGCCCGTGCCTCAGTTTCCCCCGTGTGAGGGGTGTGGCCGGGCCAGCAGTGAGGTCGGGTGTTTCTGGTGAGACCCTCAGCGCCCCAGGAGGGGAAATGACCCCCGTGCAATGGGCTCGAGGCATGAGCTCAGACACCCCGGTCCCACAGGTGCCCCCCAAGCTGTGCTGGGGCCCCGGCAGCTCCGTCCCCGTCCCAGCCCCATCCCCTGTGCCCAGACAGCTCCTGGGACTTCACCCGCCCGCGGACAGGGCCCAGCGGGTCGGCAGCCCCCAGGACCCGGCAGCAAAGCGGCAGCCTCCCCTTCCAGCCGCACGGGCCGGCTTCGTGCCAAACCCCGGCAGGCAGAGGTGGCACGACCGAACTCGCAGCTTCCCGCCCGGTGAACGCCCACGCCCTGGGAAAGGCCAGCTCCGGAGCTGCCCCTGGGCCACCGCGAGCTCGGGACACCCCCGGGTCACCCGCGCTGCCCCTTCCAGCACCCCGCGTTGGCGGCCGAAGCTGCGGACTCACCCGCCCGCCCTCTCGCCTCCCGCGGCCTCGCACCTCCGCCACGCCCGGCTGCGGCCCGGGCAGGAGGGCAGGCAGGCGATGGCCTGCCCGCTGCCGGCGATGGCCTGCGCTCGGGGTTAAGCCGGGCCCCCGGGCACGGCGGGGATAAGCGGGCACCAGCCAGCGGGATTAGGATCCCGGCTGGGAAATCCGGCTAATCGGCCTGCAGGGCCGGACACGAGCGGCAGCGGAGCGGGGGCCCGGGGGAGGATTCCCCCGAGGGGGCAGCGGGGCTTGGGGACGGCTCTGCCACCCACCCCCGCCGCAGCGGGAGCGGGGGGGACCCAGCGCCCCGGGCCCAGAGGCGGCTGCCGGGCTGGGGGTGACACCGGCGCGGGGGGGGGGGGGGGGGGGGGGGGGCAGAGGCGGCTGGCGCCGGGACCGGGGGATGCTGCGGGGCTGCCGGGCCGGGAGGAGCCTCAGCGCGGCCGGGGGCAGCGGCTCTTTTCGGGACAAACCGAACACAAACCACCGGGATCCTCCAGAAGCCGCCTCCCAGAAGGGGACACGCGTGGGAATCTGCGCACTCACCCCACGGGGGACAAACACCCCCCATCGCTGCAACCGGCAGCGCGGCGGCCCCCGACCCCGGCACCCCCCGGCCCCGGCCCCGCCGCACCGAGCTCCGCGCTGGGCGGGGTGCGGAGCCACGGGGAGGCGGAGGGACCGGGGGGATGATGGGGACATGGGGACAGCCCGGGGGGGACATAGGGACAGCTCGGGGGGATGATGGGGACAGCCCCGGGGGATGATGGGGACAGCTCGGGGGGGACACGGACAGCCCCGGGGGGGGGACACGGACAGCCCCGGGGGGGGGACACGGGGACAACCCCGGGGGATGATGGGGACGTGGGGACAGCTCCGGGGGGACGCTGCGAAGCCGAGGCCGGCTCCCGGCGGCGCAGCCCCCCCGCCCGCAGCAGCTCCCGGCCCGGGCCCCCGTTACCTGCTCACGCCGCCACCGCGCGGCCCCTTTAAGAGACCCCGCGGGCTCCGCCGGGCCGCTCCGCCGGGCTCGCGCGCAGGCCCCGCCCTCCCGCGCTACAAAGTAGCCGCCGGCGTGACGTCATGGAAAGCGGGTCTTAAAGGGGCCGGTGCGGCGCGGGGGGGGGGGGGGGGGGGGGCACGGGGGCGTGCGAGGGGCAGGAGCCCACCCCCGTCCCCGTCCCTCCCCGCCTCTGCCCTTGCCCTGCCCTTCCCCTGCCCAGCTCTGGCCCTGCCGCATCCCCCGCCCCGCCCCGCCCCTGCCACACCCCTGCCACACCCAGCCCCTGGGGGCCCCACACGGGGCAGCGGAGCCCCCGCCACGGGCGTGGCAGCCCGGCCCTGGGGTGGGCTGAGACACCCCCCCCCCCCGGGGGAGAGGCCGTCCCACTGCCCGTGGACGCCGTGGCCGCCCGCCGAGGCCGTGGGCAGGGAGAGCCCCCCCCCCACCCGCGTCCCCCCTCGCCGGGCTCCGGGGGGACAGCCCCTTCCCCGCCGGGGTCCCCGAGCCCGCGGGGCTGCGGCAGCCCCGGGGTGGGGGGCACCGGGGGTGGCGTTGGGCGGCAGCGATGGCCCCGGGAGGGTCCCCGAAGGCAGAGACCGCTGAGTCACGCCGCGGCGGGCAGCGCAGCCGGTAGCACCGGGCTGGCGCCGGTGGACCTGGGCAGCTCGGTACCGCAGGGCCCCCGGGAGCGCAGCCGAGCTGCTCGTTGCCGCGGGCGGTACGGCCCGAGCGGGGGGAGCCCGGCCTCTGAAACGCAGCGTTTCACCCCAAAACGCGGATCCCTGCCCGGGCAGGGCCCGGCGCAGCGCGTCCCTCCGGGAAGCTCTGGGTTGCCCGCGTTCAGGGCCAGCACACGGCACCGCTCGCCCCCCTGCCAGCTCCCAGCCCCCGCTCGGCCCCCCGGCCCCGGGGGACACGCGGCGGCTCGGGGCTCTGGGGTCTTGCCCAGGTCTGCGGCAGCTCCCTCCCCCCCGCCCAGGCATGGGGGACCCGGCCCGAGCACTGGCACAAGGAGCCTGCACCAGAAAACGCCTCCTGCTTAAGTTAAAAAGTTGGGTTGTTTTTTTTAAAAAAAAGGTTTCAATATAAGAGCATCTGCATTAAAAACCCCACATGAGGCGAAGAAGCCGACGGGCACAGCAAGGGGCTGCGCTGCGCACCGGTGTCCGTGCACCGGTGTCCCCAGCCCCGCGCGCTGCCCTGGCAGCTGCCTGCGCTCGGCATCGCCCGTGGTGCAGGATGCGGCCGTCAGAGCCAGCCTTGGCTCCAGCCTGCCCGGCGATCCGATTACTGCGGCTGTGGGAGCCGCAGCCGGGCGTGCCGGGTCCCAGCCCAGCCCTGCGGCCACGACTGGGGCCTCGGAAACTTGGTCCCTACGAATTCTGCAAAAAAGGCATTTCCAGCTTCGCTTCTAGAGACCACGCGAGAGCGCAAGGCTGCTGGCGGGGCGCGCGCACGCTCAGGCACACACGCAATCCCCCGTCCCCGGGCCGAGGCCCCGCAGCGCCCTGGGCTCCCCCACGCCGGGGGGGTCTCTCCTGGCCGTGCTCCCACCACGTCCCGCTGACCCGAGCCCCTCTCCTCCGCGGGGCTGAGCCGGGTCCTGCCAGCACGGGGACAAGAAGCGGCACCGGGGGCAGCGTGGGCGACTGCTCCCCCCCTTGCCGAGGGATCCGGGTGCTGCCACGGCAGAGCATCACGGGGCGGTGTGGTGGGTGCTGGGTGGGAACGCGTCGTCTTGGCTGCGTGAGAAGAGACACCGTCCGCTCCTCGGTGCTGGAGCATCCACCGCCTTCCTGCTGCAAACGCCGGGGCTGCGCTGGGGCCTGGGGATGCCCACGGGCTGCAGGAAACAGCCGGTCTCTTCTCTAGAAACGGGGTCTTTATTTCCTTGCTCAGAAAAATAGATTCATTTAAAAATTAAAAAAAAAAAAAAGTTTAAAAAGAAGGAATGATGAAAGTAGAGGCTGGAATGTTGCTGGCGGCGGGGTCTGTACACGAGATGGTGCGAGACAGGGCTGGGTGACGTCCCGCTCAGTAGCTCTCCTCCTCCTCGCGGTAGTACTGGTACCCGGGGGGGTCCCCGCTCTGGTCACAGGCAGCGTTGGCCACCTCGCCCTGGCTGCCCTGCGGGCAGTACTTGGGGTCATAGATCTGGCGGCCCAAGCCGAAGACCTGGCCGCTCTGGTTGGCACCCTGGTTGGAGCCCATCTGCAGCGACATGGAGGAGTTGTCGCACTTCTCCGTCCCCATCTTGGCGTCGTAGATGTGTCTCCTGGTGCCGGGAGCCGTCATGCCCACCTGGAAGGACAGGATGGAGCAGGGCTCGGCCGTGGTCCCCCCCCACCCCTCCCCACCGCGGCCGCGGTGGCTCACCTGGCTGGCACACTTGTTGGTGCCCATCTGGAGGCTGATGGTGGAGTGGTCCATGGGCGGCAGGATCTGGTTCTTGGGGTCGTAGAGGTGTCTCCTGGTGCCGTAGGCCGTCATGCCGGACTGGCTGGCACACTTGTTGGTGCCCATCTGACAAGGGGGTCTGGTGAGACCGAGCGCTGCCCCACACGTGCCCCTTCTCCTCCCTCCCCGTCCCCCCGCAGCCCGGGGGGCACGGCCAGCGCTCCCTGACCCAGCCCAGGCGCAGCCTCTCCTGGACATTGAGTGCCAGGGTTCGGACACGGAGCCGAGATGGTCCCAGATCCCGAGGACCCTCGAGGCACCTTGAGCCTCAGCTCCCCCCAGCCGTGCTTGGAGCCATGATGGTGCGTGCTGAGGGTTTGATAAAACCGGGGCCCCCTCACCCGGCACCCTGGCCCTTGGGAGCAGATGCGGGGCCAGCCCACCTGCAGCCCGATCACGCACTGCCCAGCCTTCATCTTGGCCTCGTCGAAGTTCCTCTGCTGCTTCTCCGAGTACTTCACGCCGATGTCCACGCCGCTCTGCAGCCCCTTCGTCTTGGCCTGCCAGGGAGGGGTGGTGAGGAAGGACGGGGGTCCCAGACCTCCCACCCTCTCCTCCCTGGGCAGGGGGTGCCGTGGGGTCCCACGGGCACCACCCCAAGCTGGGGGTCCGCCCAGCTGGTCCCCAGGGGGCTGCACCCCCTCCCAAGCTGCTCGTCCCCGTGCGCTCACCATGCCCGCCAGCGCCAGCAGCGACACCTGCACCTGCGTCAGGTTCCCGCTCTCAAAGAGGTCGTTGGCTTCAAAGAGGTCCACGGGGTTCATGCCGTAGCTGGCCATGGCCTTGATGAAGTTGGAGAGGTTCTCCAGCTGGGGGTGGGGGGAGAGGGCTTAGACCATGATGGGTGACGGCAGAGGGGCCGGGGCAGAGCCGGGGCTCCGCAGCGGCCGGGTTGCAGGCAGGGCTGCCCGCACCTACCTGGTGCCAGTTCTGAGCCGAGCGGTTGATCTTCCTCACCGAGTTGGGCTGCAGCTTGTTCATGAGCCTGGAGGGAGGCAGGGGGAGCGGGGGCTGCGGTGGGGCAGAGACCCCGGGTGGCAGCGGGGCACGGGCCCTTTTCGGGAAGGTCCAGCCCAGGTCTCCCCCACAAGTGCGAGGCGATCCCCCCCCCCCCGTCCCTGCTGGCCCCCAGGCCTCCCCCCAGACGCGGGCACTTTGGGGGCACTCCGGCCAAGCAGCGCCACAGAGAAAACCTCTGGCAGGTCCCACCGGCACGGGCACGGCCAGATCCAGCGCCCGCCCTTCCCACCCCAAGGGCTTGGCGGGGGTCCCCTGGAGGGCAGGTCTCCCGCGCCCCCGTCCAAACGGAGCAGGGGCCAAGGGGCCGTGCTCGGCATCGCCCGGTCAGCAGCGTGGGACTCACTCGCAGAGGATCACCCCATCCTTCAGCCCCTTCTGGAAATCGGGCCCGATCTGCTGCCCCGTGACGCTCTCGATCCACGTCCGCAGCTCAGCCTCCTTCTGCGGGTCGTACTTCTGGGCGAGCTGGGAGGGGACGGCGAGGGGGCAGCTCAGGCACGGCCCCGGCGTGCACCCCAAACCCCTCATGGGGGACGGCTCCCCCACCCCGGGCACAGACCCGCAGTGAGGTCTGGGGACAGCAGCCCAGTCCCGAACACTGTCCCCGGGAAGCACTGGGGACACCGGCACCCCGTCCCCAGCCTCTGCAGGGCAGCGGATTGTGCCCCACAGCCTGGCTGTCCCCAGCCCCAGAGAGCCAGCGGGCGAGGTGGGCGCAGCGGGCGGCGTGGACAGCCCCGGGATATTTGCTGAGCCCCGATTTCCTGGTGCGCAGGAACCCCCCGGGGGTGCAGGCAGCAAGAGCCACGGCTGGCAGCGAGGCCACAGTGTGACCCCATCACAGGGGAGGACATCTCCCCCCCCAGCTTCCCGCATCCCCGTCCATCGGCTGGTTTTACCCCATCTGTACGCGCAGTCTGGGGAGCGAGGGCAGCCGCCCCGCCCCTGCCCCTTCCCCAGCCTGTGCCCCTTGCATGGGAACGGCGGCGGGAGCACGAGCACGATGCTGCCGTCAGACACGGGCGCTGGCGCGGCCGGATCCGGCGCGAGCCCGCAGAGCACGGTGCCCCTCAAACACGGCAGCTTCTGAACCTTTCCAGGAGGATGAGGAGGAACTGCCCGCAGGGGCCGGGGGGAAACGCCCCCCCCAAGGGCCTGTTCCTCCCTGTCCCCTGGAGCCCACGGGAGCCCGGCACCGAGCCCCGGGGGTCCCCGGCCGCACGATGCTCTCCCCTCCGGCGGTGCCGAACGCGCCGCCGCAGATTCCTTGGTCACCGCGGCTATGCCAGGAATGCGGACGCCTCCTCCCAAATGGAGACCAGCTGCCCGGGCCGGCGGCATCACCGGCAGCATCGCCTCGGCCCTGGCCCACGAGGGAAGGAAAAGGCACCCCGGCCTGGGGCGGGAAGGAGGGGGCTGCACGGGAAGAGCCTGGGAGCCCCGAGTGCTGTCGCCGCCCCAGCCCGGCCCCCCCTGCGCTCAGCCGGCACCCGGGGACGGCCGCAAGGCAGCCACCGACCTCTCGCCATCCCGTCCCCTCCCGGTCCTGCTACGCACCAGGGCTGTGAGCGCCGGGGGATCCCGGCCACAGGGAGACCCCGGGATGGGCACGGTCCAGCCCCGCTGCCCGGTGGGGAGGCAGCGGCCGTGCCCACAGCCTGCGCTGAGCTGCAGCCCCACAGCTCCGGCCCCAAAGGGGAAGCTCGACCGGTGCGGGATGCAGGGACGGGCCAGCCGGGCAGGGTCGCGCTCACGCCGCCGCACGTGTCCCGGCCGGGGATCCCACCGTCCTACCAGCTGATTTTCTGGTGCGAGGGCAGCCGGTGCCAGTTCCTCTTCCCAGCCCACGGCCAGCGTGGGGGTTCCCCGGGGCACGGGAAGGGGCAGAGGGGACCAGATCCCACTACAGCCCAGTTTGCAAGACCTTGAATGGACTGGGAGGCTGCCACTGGTTTAACTGGTTCCCAGTCGGTGATGTCAGCAGCACACACCAGGGCAGTTAAACTGGCTTAAGTCTTGCTGAATCAAGCTGAAGCGCCCAAGAGCGTGCAGCGGCGAGGCTCCAGCGCGTGTCCACCCGCTCAGCACCGGTGAGCCCAGCCCAGATGCAAGCAGGGGCCCGTCTTCGCTCAGTGATGAAATGCAAATCCCCTGCAAGGCCGGGCAAGGAGAGCCCGGCCCCAGCCGCGGCCACGGCCGCACATCCCCGCAGCCGTGCGCGGCCGAGCCCCGGCAGCGGCCCAGCGCCCCTTCTCCTGCCTGCCCCGGCCCCGTCTGGGCAGCTCCTGCGTCCCCGGGCAGGGCGCAGCCGCACAGGGCAACCGGCCAACTGCCCCGGGGCCGGGGGTGACCACGGCTCAGCCTCTGCTCACCCAGCGCCGGCCGGGCACTGCCCGTGCCACCACCCGTGCCACCACCCGGGGTGGCAGCGGTCCCCGGAGCCCAGCCCCGACCACAGCCCCGGGCTGCGGGGGAGCACAGCCAAGGGAAGGGGTTGCTGTGTCCCCCCGCTCCCCCGGCCCGGCAGGACCCCTGTGCCCCCCGCCGCAGCAGCGCAGCCGCTCTGCAAGGGGCACAGCGAAGGCTGGGACAGGGGCACCCGGAGTGGCGGGGTGCACCCAGGCATCCAGCGCTGCTCGCCAGCACCCCAGCCCTGTCCCCAGCGTTTCGGTCAAGGGGAGATTTCACCTGCCCTGGCAGGCAGGGCAGCTGCCCGCACCCCGTGGTGCCCGGCTCCTTCCTCGGGGTGTAAACAGCGCGGCCGGAGGCACCGGTTCCCCTTTCCCCTTCCGGCCCCGCGGCACCTCGGCGGCACCTCTGCGGGAGAGCGGCTCGGGCACGCGAGGCCTGGGTGGCCAAGGGTGCCCCGGGTGTGCCCAGCCGGGGGGGCCCGGGCTCCGAGGGGCAGGCGTGGGCCGGGGTCTGCTCCTGCCCACGCCCCGCTGGGGCCACCAGCCCCGTCCCCAGCGAGGGCCGTGGGGACACGGGCCGGGTCGGAGCATCCCGCCGGGGACGCGGAGCTGCGGGGAAGCAGAAGCGGAGAAGCTGCGGGGAGCGGCGGCGAAAGGCGTCCGGAGCCGCGGGGGGCCGGGGCCATCGCCCCCAGACCCGGGTGTGGACGGGAACGGTGCCCCGGGATTTGCCGGGGGCGAGGGGCGATAGCGGCCACCGCACGGGCCTGGGCCGGGGCTGGCGAGGCGGCCGGTCCCCGGGACCCCTCCCAGCCCCGGTGCCCCGGAGACACCTCCCCGGGACCCCGCGGGCAGGGCCTGGGCACCCCGAGACCGGGAGCCCAGCCCCGGCACCCCCCGCCCCTCAGAGCCCCCGGCCCACCGGGACACCCGGCTCCCCGCCCGCCGGTGGCGCCGGGACCCCCTGATCTCCACCCCCGGGACTTCTCCACTCTCCGCCCCCGGAGGCACCGGGCCCCCTCCGGCTCCACATGCCCGGGGCTCACCGGGACCCCCCGGCTCTCCAGGCCCCCGGGATGCAACCGGGACCCCCCAGCGGCACCGGGATGCCCGGCTCTCCAGGGCCCCCAGGAGCACCGGGAGCCGCAGCGCCCGGTGTCCCCGGCACCCCCCGGCCCCCGACTCGCCCCCGCCCGGTGGCACCGGCCCCCCCGGACCCCGCCGCGGCTCACCCGGTTCTTGACCTCGGCGGAGAGGCCGTAGGACGGGCCCTTGTTGAACTGGGAGCTGCTCATGGCGGGGAGCGGGGAGCGGGGAGCGGGGAGCGGAGCCGGCACCGGAGCGGGGAGCGGCGCGGGGAGCGGGGAGCGGCGGGAGGGCGGGGCCGGGCGGGGCGGGGGGCGGGGCCGGCCCCCCCGCGCTGATTGGACGGGGCCGAAATGCCCAAATAAGGGCAGGAGCGGCCGGATCGCGGGGGGGCCCCGCACCCCGACACCGGGACCGGGGGGACCCGGGGGGACCCGGGGGGCACCGGCAGCCCGCGGGGGCCGGGGCCGGGGCCGGGGCTGGAGCCGTCCCGGGCACGCGTGGGCACACGCACCCACACGCGCACCCCTATAGACGGGCACCTACAGACGCGCATGCACAGATGTGCCCACCACCGACCCACGGGCGCATCCCTGGACGGACACGCACACACGCACCCCCCGACCCACGGGCACTCCCCTGCACACGCGCGCTCACGCACACGCGCGCGCGCACCCACGGCCACGCGCACAGGCGGGGCACGCGTACGCGCACCCCCCCCGCACCTCTACCTACCCCCCCCCCCGCATACACCCCCACGCACACCCCACGAGCTCGTCCCGCGCCCCGACCCCCGGGAGCCGCCGGGTCCGGCCCGGGTCCGGGTCCGGGTCCGGGTCCGGGTCCCGGCCCGGCCGCTCCCCGCCCCGCGGCCGGCAGATGGCCCACGAGAGGCGGCCCCGGCCCGGCCGGCAGCGCGGCCCCGCGGGGGGGTCCCGGGGCCCAAGCGGGCTTCCCCCCCTTGGCCGCCCGCGGGGGCGGCAGCCGCCCCGAGCAGCCCGGTGGGCAGCGGCCGGGGCAGGACCCGCCCGGGGTCCCCACGCTGCGGGAGCGGCACCCCGGGGGGGCCCGCCCCGTCCCGTCCCGTCCCGTCCCGTCCCGTCCCTCTCCCGGGGTTTATCCGCCGCCTGGCTGGGTGCTCCTGCCGGTGAACAGACCGCTGTGGGGCTGCGTTACCCCGTGGGTGGGTGAGTCACGGGTGGGGGCCGTGGGTGCACAGAGGCTGCAGGCTGGCGGGGGCCGGGGGCAGGGGCAGGGGCAGGGGCAGGGGCAGGCAGTGACCCCGGGGGGGCCGCTGGGGCCGGGCCGTCCTGGCACCGCCAGAGCCCACGGGGGAGGCAGAGCCGGGAGCATCCCACGGGTGGGAGCCCGGAGCCCTGCATCCCACGCGCCCCCGCACCCGGGGCCTCCAGCAATGCCCCGCGGGACGGGGCTCGTCTTCCCTGGACTGACAGACACCCCCAAAAACAGGGGAGAACCCCACAGAGGCCTGGGGTCCCATGGGGGTCAGCCCCGGTCCCACAGCGTGGGGCTCTCTGTCCCCCGGACTCCTCCGTGCAGCCGTGGGGTGCAGCACCAACCCCCCCCCCCCCCGCAAACGGCCACCGCGAGCCCCCCGCCCCCGAGAGCAATGGCCTCTTCTCTGCCGCCTCCTGCCAGGCTGGAGAACAGGCCCGAGCCCCCCGAGGGGCAGCCGGGGTCCCCCTTCCCCCCGGCCTCGCGCCCTGGGTGTGCATTTGGCTTTTCCTGTTTCAGGTTCGCCTGCGAAGCCGATGAGGAAATAAGGCGGCGTCACACGCGCCCTCCTGACAGTTGGCCCCGGCGAATGTGGCCGGCACGGTGAGGAGCGCGGCGCTGGCAGCCAGGCACCGCGGCCACGCCGAGCGAGAGGCCACCGAGGGCAGGGGCTTGGCCACCCCCGGGAACCATGTTCTCCCGGAAGAAGCGGGAGTTGATGAAAACCCCCTCCATCTCCAAGAAGAGCCGGGCGGGCAGCCCCATCCCGCAGACCCTGCCGGTGAGTGTCCCACGTCCCCCCCAGCGGGGCAGGGGCCACGGGGCCACGGGGCCACGGGGCCACGGAGCTGCTGGGAAGAGCCGCGGGGTGGGAAGGGGGACCTGGGTATGGCCAGGGGGTCTGCGAGGAGGAGGAGGAGGGAGCTGAGGAAGGACCCTGCTCACTGGGCCTGGGGGGGGAGATTTTGCCCCAGATGAAGGGGACGGAGCAGCAGCCTGGGCGAGGAGGGCGAGTGGAGCCCGGGAGGAAATGGGGGGCTGTGGCCAAGGGCAGGGGAGCCCGGCAGTGAGGGCTGTGGCCGAGGGTTTGGGGAGGGCAGAGAAACCCCCAAACCGCCCAGGGGACAGGGGCGGGAGCGGGGGGACGCCCGGGCTCGGGGGCAGCCCCGGTGCCTTGGCTCTGCCGTGTATTTATTTACTTGCGGGCACCCCCCGGTGCCGGAGGGGTGCGGGAGGAAGCGCCTCGCCTCCGCGGGGCTGGCTGGTGGCGGGGGCTCCTCTGCGCACCCCGGCACTGCCCGCCCCGCGCCTGCGCTGCGCCCGCGCCCCAGCCCGCAGAGCGTGGGGCGAGACGGGGCTGGCAAGATGGGGCCGATGGGGCCCGAGAGCCCGCCCGCAGCTCTCTAGCAAGGGGCACCCACCATCCCTGTCCCCGTCCCCACCCCCCTCCCCGACTCCCCCGGGAGAGCCCCTATGGGTGGCGGACGGAGGGATGCTGGGCCGGACGGCTGGGAAGAACAGCTACAGCCCCTGCTCGGCAGAGCGCCGCAGGACGGGTAAAGCCCACTCGCCCAAACCCTCCCTGGACTCGCTGCCCCACGCGCCTGCCGTGTGGCTGACGGTACGGCCGGGTGCACCCCGCGGGCGCCGGCGGGGAGGGACCGGGGTCTCCGGGGCTGCTGCGCACCGGGAGGGGACGGGGACAGGTTTTCAAATGGCCCCAGCCATTTTGGGGTGGGGGCCTTTGGGCAGCCGCCCCTTGCAGCCCCGCGGCTGGGGCAACCCCGGGGGCAGCGTGGGGCTGAGCTGCCCCGGTTCGCTCTCGCCCGCGGCAGCCTCGTGCTCCCGGCCGGGTCGCTCGTGAGGGGAAGGCGCCCCGTGTCCGCCCCGTCGGTACCAAACACGGCTTCCGGCCCCGCCGAGCCGGCGGCGCCCGGCTGGGGATGCTGAGACCCAGCACGCTCGTGTCACACCTGGGTGCCTGCGGGTCACGACAGGAGCTGCTGGAGGGACGAGGCTGGCCGCGGGTCCCCTCCTTGTGCCGTGAGGACCCTCGCTGGGCGCGTGGCCCCTGCGTGGTGCACGGCCCCGGAAGGTGCCAGTACCAGCCCCTCCCTCAGGGCAATTTTACCCCTAGAAATTGGGGGGCCCCTCCGTCCGTAAAATATCTGCAAAGTCTCCAGATAGCGGCCTGGGAGGTGTCCCCGTCCCTGCCCCATCCCTGGCAGGGCAGGGGCTGTGCCCGACCTGGGGACGGGACAGGGCGAAAAAGAGGAAGGGACGTGTGGGGCCGGATCCTGCTGCCGTTTGGCCGTGCCAGGGTCCCCAAAGCCCCCCGGGGATGGGGAGCTGCAGCGCGGTGGGTGCTGGTGGGGACAAGGCAGTGTCACCCACATGGTCATCGGGTGCTCCCCGGGACAAACCCGGACCCGCAGGGGCTGGCGGGGGCCAGCTGGGGCCACGGGGCAAGCGGGCAGACGGGGGGGCCGGGCCGGCTCCTGGCCTGTGGTTTCAGAGCCGACGTTGCTTGTGAAACCCCCGTGCTGGGAGCGGTGAATTCGCCGGGGGCCCGGGAGCCTTGGGCAATGCCAGCTGCCGGGGGCTGCCTGCGGCCCGGTGGGGACGGTGGGGACGGTGGGGACGGTGGGGACGGTGGGGACGGTGGGGACGGTGGCCCTGGCCGGGCGAGCGCCCAAACCCTGCCAGCTGCTGCTCCGCTGTTGTTTTCTCACTGGCGGAGTCGCTGCCTTCGCCCTGCGGGGCCCTGAGACTGTCCCCCCCGCCCCGAGATCCCCAAAGGTCTGGAGACGCCGGGGAGGGCTACGCCTCATCCCCACGCCGCGGCCGGGCGGGATCGCCCCCAGGCTCTGCCGGGATACCAGCCTGGGGAAACCGAGGCGCCGCGCGGCTGCAGGGTCTGGCACCCCCCCCTCAGACAACAGCCCGTCCCTCCAGGCTGGTGGCATGGGGGGTCCCGGGGTGCTGCCCTCTCCCTGCCCGAGCCGGGGTCCCGGCCGTGCCCCGTGGCACCGGCCGTGCCCGCCGGGGCCTCACGCTCATCCCTGCTCCCCAGGAGCTCTCCCGCAAGGACTGCCTGGAGGCGCCCGGCTCCGGCCCGGGGGAGCTGCCCCCCGCCAGCTCCAAGCTCAGCACCAGCCCCAGCGCCGTGGGTACCCTCAAGCGCCCCACCAGCCTCAGCCGCCATGCCAGCGCCGCCGGCTTCCCCCTCACCCCGGCGGGCCCCAGGCCCGTGCCCAAGGGCCACAAGACGCCCATGTCCTACAGCCCCATGGACGGCGGGGAGGGCCCCTTCATCGACACGGAGGACATCTCCCAGCTGCTGACGGACGTGGCCCGCTTCGCCGACGCCCTGGAGAACCTGCGGGACGTGGTGCTGCGCGACGGTGAGTGCCGGGATGCCCCCGGCCCCCGCGAGCCCCGGTGCTGCCCACGCAGCTCCAAACCACCCGCTGCCGCGGGGACGGCACGGGAGCATCCCCTCCCCGGGAACGGACCGGGCCCGCGGGTGGGGGTCTCTGCCCGGCCCGGGAGGGGAACGGGACCCCCGGGGGGCCCTGCAGAGCCGCAGCAGCCACGGGCAGAAGGCGGCGGGTGGCTGCCGGGAGCTCGGAGCCAGGATAACGCGGCTTCCTGCCTGCGAGCTATTTTCATCCGCCCGCTTTCCTGTTTACAGCGCGGCGGTGCCAGCTGCCTGCCAGGGCCCCCGCAGCCCCGCAGGGCACCAGGCACGGCCCCCCGGCCCCTGCGCTGCCGGACCAGCCTCACCGGGGCGGCCGGCGGCATGGGGCCGGCGCCCTGGCGCGGGCGCGGGGCTGGGTGGGCCGTGGGGCCACGCGTGGGTGTCCCTGCCCGAGGACGGCGGTCTTGTGGTCCCCGCGGCGAGGTGGGGCTGCGGAGGGGGGGGTCACATGACACCGTGTTTTCGTCGCTGGCTTTGCAAACATGTTGACGCATCCCCACTTGCCATGGAAAACGGCAGCGCCCAGCCCGGGGCACTGCGGCCAACGGCCCCGGCGGCCGGATCCACGGCTGGGCCAGCGGGAACACGGCTGGGGGCTGCGCTGCCGGGGGGGCGGTGGGACGGCAGCCGGGAGGGCGATGCCTCCAGGTCCCTGCGAAGGTTTGGGCACGGCAGGGCGGGGAGGAAACATCCCTGAGCCGGACGGTGACCGTCCCGCTGCCGTCCCTGCTTGGGGGCCGCGGTTTTGCTGGACCCGGTTTGGGACAGCCGGGACGGTGCCGTCCCCAAGCCGCCAAAGAGACGGGGAGAGGTTGGGGCTGACCTGCGGGACGCAGCCGTGATTTTGGAGAGTCCGGCTCTCCCCTGCACCCATCCAGCCCCATCCCCAGCCCCGTTGGTCTCCCCACTTCCCACTCCGGAAGGGGACTGGAAATGGGAGAGGAAATGGAGGAAACCCCTTCCCGACCCCGAGCTGGGGGCTGCGACGGGGAGGGGGGGTTTGCCCGGCCGGGCGGCCGGTGCCAGTCTGCCATCCCAGCGCTTCCCTACGGCAGGCTCCTCACCCCCTGACAAGGCTGCCCGTGCCCAGCCCAAGCCCCAGCCCCGGCACCGTGCCGGCGGGGAGCCGGGCCAGACCCCCGGGCTGGCAGCTGGAGCCCGTGGAGGGGACGGTTCCCGGGAAAGGGCCCCGCGGGACGCGGCGAGCCTGGCTGGCTGGGGCACGGCGGCGGGACAGACCTGCCGCATCCCTCCCGGCGGCTGGGAGTGCCCGTCCGGTGGGGAGGAAGGGAAGGAAACGAGGAGGAAATTCCCAAACCGCTTTCAAGGGAAAAAGTTACTACTGAGGAAAAAATGCCTAAGAGGTCGGGCTGCCCCAGGCCCGCTGCGGCACCGGGCAGGGGACACGCCGGCTGGCTTCGCCACGGCGGGGGTGGAAGGGGCGGGCTGGGGAGGTGCTGGACAAGCGGGACATGGCCGTGCCAGTCCCGGGGAGCCCCAAAGCCAAGGGGATGGGCTGCACGGTCTGGGAGCCTGGCGGGACCCTGCCCAGGACGTGGCTGGCAGGGGGTGGATGGGAGGCTCCGGAGGGCAGGGACGCGGGGCAGGGACGCGGGGCAGGGACGCGGGGCAGTGTTTCAGCCCCCCTCTCTTGCAGACCCCAAGGAGCCCCAGCGGCCGCTGGCCCACGAGTGCCTGGGCGAAACCCTCCGCATCCTGCGCCAGGTCATCAACAAGTACCCGCTGCTCAACACCCTGGAGACCCTGACGGCCGCCGGGACCCTCATCTCCAAAGTCAAGGGTGAGATGACGGGGCCGGGAGCTCTGTCCCGCTCCCCTCCTGCCCCGTGCCGGGATGTGCAGGGCCCGGGGAGCCCGTGGCAGGGCTGCCGGGAGCGGAGCTGCCCCGCGGGCAGGCAGAGGGGGTGAAGGCATCAGCTGCCTGCTTGCCGTGTTTTAGTTTCAAGGACAACGTAGCGTCAGAAATGACAGAGCCCTGATCCCTGCCTGGGGTTTTCCAAGCACGACCGCAGGAAAAACACTTAAATAAGCGGATCCTGCTCCTGGCAGCACCTCGTGTTTACAAGAGCGGGGTCTGTGGAGCCCAGATCCTGGCCGGGGCACCACCTCCTGCCCACGGTTACACCAGCGGGGAGGGGGACGGCTGCGCTAACCGCAGGCAGAGCACAACATTTTGCGTCACCGTGCCGCTTCCTGGACACCGAGCAGCAACCGCGAGGGGACAGGAAGCCTTGTGGCGGGTGGCAGGAGGTCTGCTGTGGGGCTGGCCCCACGCGGGGCCGGGACGGAGCGAGTTCAGGCTGCCCACGTCCCCGGACAGAGGGGCGGGAGCAGATCCCAGCCCCTCACCGCAGCAGGGGGGCTCAGGTCGCCGGCCCCGGCACCCCAGAGGAGCCGACCCGAAAGGCACCAGGGTCTGCCCAGAAGCCCTGGCCGCAGGCGAAGGCGCCGCGAGCGTCCCTTGGCCTGGGCGTCTGCCAAGCGCCGTCTGCACCGGTTCCCACTGCCGCCGGCAGTTCCTCTTTCGGCCGTGGGCGAGAGCCCTGTGGGAGGAAGCCGTCCCGCCTCGGGGCAGGGGGCTCTGGAGGTGCCGTAGGCCAGTGGAGGCGGTGGAACAGCTCCGCGGTCAGCGGCGCTTTTCCAGCAGCCTGGGAAATGGGAGCGAAGAGAAACGTGAGCCAAGCGATGCTGGCCGGGAAGTCAGTCCCGGGAGAAACAGGGGAGCAGAGACGCTGTGCTGCCCTAGAGAACGCCTGTCATGCACAGGGACAGTCCTCTCCTCCCCGCTGCTCCCCCGAGCCTGACCCAGCCCCTGAGCCGGCCGGAGCCCGCAGGTCCTTCTCCCGGCTGAGGCAGGGACAGGCGCTCGTGGTGACGGGGCTTCCGCGTCTCCTCGTTTCCAGGTTTCCATTACGAATCCAACAATGAGACGGACAAGCGGGAGTTCGAGAAGGCCGTGGAGACCATCGCAGTGTCCTTCAGCAGCACGTAAGGGACTTTTGGCCAGCCGTCCCCCGGAGAAGGTCCCCGGCGGGCCCCGTGGCCCCTGCCAGCCAGGACACGTCTCCACCCTCCTCCCCGTCCCCTCGCCCACGCACAGCCCCACAGCGGCGGCTGGTTTGGGGGGTGGTTTGGGGACCGCAGAGACCCCGCGGGGAGGGCAGGTTCACTCCTCCTGCCGCTCGCACCAGCAATGCCTCCGGCACCGAGGAGGGACCCCAAAGCCTGCTCGAGCCCGTAGGCTCCATCTCCCGGCCCCTCTTCAGTGCTGGGCCAAGCTCTGCTCCTCCACCTGAATTACCGAGAGCACGTCACGTGGAGCTGAGCTGATCCCCACTGAAACCCGTACCGCAGCCCCGGCTGCCCTGGCCCTCGCCCGGTCCCTCGGATGTGGGTGGGGTGCTGCTGGGTGACAGCCCTGCTTGTCACTGCCCGTCCTCCTTCTGCTGAGCCCAGTCGTATTCCTCTCGTCACAGCGTGTCCGAGTTCCTCATGGGGGAGGTGGACAGCAGCACCATCCTCTCCATCCCACCCAGCGACCAGAACCAGGTGGGTGATGCCCGCTCCCGTCGCGCGGGTCTCGGGATGTGCCGGGGCGCTCAGACCCGGCTCGGGAAGGGGCTGAAGCCCCCAGCCCCAGACGTGGGATTCCCAGCTCGCCTCCAAGCCCATCGGAGCTGCGCGTAGCCTTTGCCTGCTTGCTCCTGTCCTCGCCGCCATCCCAAGGAGGGGAAAAGCCACTTGGCAGCTCGATCCAAAGGGCAAGGTGGCTCGGGAAGGGATGGAGCAGCTCTGTCAACAGAGGCAGAAAACAGGGCTGTGGTTGCTCTCCTTAGCTCTGCCCTGGCCTAGTGTGTGCGCAGAGCAAGGTATTTCTCCGGCGATGTTCCCGTTAGCTCACGGCCTTCCTGTAGGGCCACGGGCTGGGCACGGGAGACTTCCAGCAACAGCAGAAAGGCTCCAGCAGCGCCGGGTTTCTGCCTCCCCTCTACCCGCCAGCCCCTCCAACTACCCCCCTTCCTCTTCTCTGATCAGTCCCTTTTCTTTCCCAATTCCCACAGACTATGGAGAGCCTCTATGGGGGGATCCCCGGGCCCGGAGGAGACGGCATGCCTTCGGGCGTGGAGAGCTATGACGCGGGTAAGCAGGCAGACGCTGGGTGCAGGGTTCGGGGTGGTGGGGTACGTGGCTGAGCAGACCGGCCGGCGGGAACCGGCGTCTTCCCCATCGCTGCCGCGGTTCTGAGCCGCACAGGGCTCCTCGGCCGAGAAAAGGCAGCGGAGCTGCTGCTGGCACCGGGAGCCGGCAGGACACCAGCACAGCACGATGCCGGCGCGGATACGGGGAGGTCTGCGCTGAAAGCTCACGGAGCTTGCGGGGGCAGCCAGGCGGTCCTGGGGTTTTCCCGGCTGTTCCAGTGCTCCTGGGAACTCGGAGGCATTTGGAGGGAGCGGGTCAGTGAACACAGCGGCAGCAGCACGTTCAGTGTCTCTCTCCTCTTTCTCCCCCCACCTCGTCCCACCGCAGGCCGTCCTCCTGCCGAGGAAGTGGACGTGACGCTGCAGCGCTGCGAGGGGGGGGTAGATGCTGCCCTCCAGTACGCCAAAAACATCTCCAAGTACATGAAGGACCTCATGGGCTACCTGGAGAAAAGGACCACGCTGGGTGAGCCGGGGCGGACGGCGGGTGGGTCCTCTCCGGAGCGGGGCTGAACTCCTCGGAGCAGCGTCAGAACAGGTCGAGGTCCTCTACGATCACGTGCACGAGGCTGAGGGAGTCAGGCATTGCAAGGGCAGCGGTGAACTTTATTCCTGAAGTTCTTGATTTATTTTTCAAAAGGAACCCGATCCGCAGGGAAATCCTGGTGTCTCGTACGTCTTTTCACTTCCAACCTTTTTCTTCCAGAGATGGAGTTTGCCAAAGGGCTTCAGAAGATGGCAAACAGCTGCAAGCAGACCATCAGTCAGGAGGTAAGCCCACATGTCCCCAAAGCCACCCGGTGTCCAGGCTGTCGGGCTGTGTCAGGAGCAAGCAGCCCTGGAGAGCTTGTTTTGTGCGACCCAGCTTTTTGCCCAGGAGAACAAGCGTGCAGTTCTCCAAAGCTCTTTGCGTGGCAAAATTCACGCATCCAAGCCAAAGCAAAGGATAATGCTGAGACCCTGCAAAAGCTCCTCCATCGGTAGCCAGTACTTGTGCCCCGGCCCTGCCGGCCGTGCCAGCAGGGAGAGCCCGGCGAGGCTCACGCGCCAGATGTGCCCCAGCCCCTGCTCTCCAGCCCAGGCGCCGGGCAGGCGACGCCACGGGGCCCTTCCAGCCCCCTCCGGCCTCCCTCCAAGCAGCCCCTTGGCAGCCTGTGACCACGCTGTCTCGGTCCAGGACAGGGCTTTTGCCAGTAGCGGGCAGCCAAGCCGAGCCCCTCGCTCTTCTTCCCTGAGCGCGGCACCGGAGGATGCGTCTCCTTTGGTTCACGCTGCGGTGCTGGGGCTCGGCGTCATGCGTTTTCTCGTTTCTCAGACCAACATGCCTTTCCTGTCCATCTACCTGCTGGCCCTGGAGCAGGACATGGAGCACGGGACGTCGGTTCTGCAGGCTGCCAACACCCTGCAGCACCAAACCTTCCTCCAGGTGAGGGGATGAAAGGCCATCTCGCAAGGGTCTTCCCCGGCGGCTGGGCAGCGAGGGAGGCTGGTGGCCTCCTTAGTCCTTCGGCCACAGGCAGCTCTTTCAGAAACTGGAATCCAGTTGCTGCTCGGCTCAGCCACCGCTCGGGCTCGGCATTCCCTGGCTTTGCTCTGGCCTCAGCGGATCGATGAGCCCAAGCTCTCAGCCAGATGCCGGGTCCTTCGAGGGGTTAGATACAGCATCTAGGAGAAAGCCCCCAAGCCTGGCAAATCAAACGGCACCTCCTTATCGAGCTCCACCTCGTCCGAGGCCTCTCTGCGTTCCCGTGTTCCCCCTCCGGCACAGACCACCCCTCTCCCAGGGACAGCCGCTCTCCGGAGCTGCTGCCGGGGAGGGAACTGATGTCCTGTCCTTGCAGAGGGTGGCTCTTGCTCAGCTCGGTCTGGAGGGAAACTGCATCTGGCACTTCCCAGGCTGCAGATTTTTGTCCATGACACAAACCCGCCCTGTAACCGAGCCCAGACGCGCCGGGGAATGATAACAACCGCCGCAGGGAACTTCTCCTTGCAAAGCCTTTTGCAAAGGGAAGAGCGGCAAGCGTTCAGCTCAGACCACCGTGGGGGTTGTTTCTCCCTCCCGATTCAGCCGCTAACAGTGAGACGCCTTGAACATGAGAAACGGAGGAAGGAGATCAAGGAGCAGTGGCACCGGGCGCAGAGGAAACTGGTGAGTAACGGCCACGCGGCACGGGCTGGGTTTGCGCTCCCCGGGGCCAGGCTGGAGCACCCCCGGGACGCGCTCCCCTCCGAGGATGCTGGACTCCTCGCCCCTCTCCAGCAGCCTCTGCTGAGCTGGGGGACGCCGGAGAAACACGGGGCGCAGGGGCCAGGGAAGGAGCCCTGGGAGCTCGCAGGGGACAACGACCCCCTCGCAGAGTTCGGCCCTCACCCGGGGTCACTGTTTTCCCTGGCAGCAAGAGGCGGAGGTCAACCTGCGCAAGGCCAAGCAGATATACATGCAGCGCAGCGAGGAGCACGACAAGGCCAAGTACATGGCAGTGAAAGCGGAAGAGGAGCAGCAGAACACCACCAGCAGCATCACCACCAAAACCCTGGACAAGAAGAGGCGGCTGGAAGAGGAAGCCAAGAACAAGGTAGGAACAGGAGAGCTCTGGACTCTGGCTGAGCGTCTGCCTGGCAAGAACCTCCTCGCTCCTCGCTGTCCTAGTACAGGGCCGGCCCTGAGCCGAGTGGCCCGAACTGAGCTCCTGCGGATCCTCGGACACGGCGCAGGAATGCCCGGAGGAACGGGGTCCAAGTGCGGAGAGCTGCTCTCCTCGTTCTCCTCACCTAGGCACTGTTCCCATCTCCTGCTCTCCCAACTCTCAGGCAGAAGAGGCGATGGCCACGTATCGGACCTGTGTTGCCGATGCAAATACCCAGAAGCAGGAGCTGGAGGATACCAAGGTGAACTCCTTGCGGCAGATCCACGAAGTGATCAAACAGAGTGACCAGGTCATCAAGACGGTGAGCGGGGCTTGCTCGCTTGGGACGGTCCCCAGGGCAGGGGGTGGCCGTACCCTGCTCAGGAGAGGTTCAGAGCTGCCTCCCCAGCAGACCTGGCTTAGCTGCTCCTGTTTCAGATGGGGTCCAGGTGGATGTAGAGCTCTCTTCACTCCCTTGTGCTCTGAAAAGCCAAGGCTCAAGGCTGCAGACCAAGCAGCGCTCTGTGCTCCTGATTTCCCATCTAACCTGGAGCTCCTTGTCTCTCTCTTCCGTGTATGTCACCTCACAAAGCTCACGTCTGATTTTCTCTACGTTATTTTCAGGCCACGATCTCCTTCTACCAGATCATGCACATGCAGACGGCTCCACTGCCCGTCAACTTCCAGACACTGTGCGAGAGCAGCAAGCTCTACGACCCCGGGCAGCAATACGCCTCTCACGTCAAGCAGCTGCAGCGAGGAGACGAACCTGACATCCAGTACGACTTTGAGCCCTACGTCTCGCACAACGCCTGGTAGGAAAGGAGAGGGGAAAGTCACTGCTGGTTTACACTCATCTTCTCGGTCGCTGGCACCCTTCCCTGGGCTGGCACTGCGCTCCCCTGCAGAAACCAGCACGCTTTCGGTGTGCCCGAAGGCAGCTCCTGCTGGGAAAGCCGGGGCTGGAGCAGCGGGGAATTCCCCTCACATCCTCCGATGGATGGGACGGGCTGTCTGGTACCCGAGACAGGGGCCTGTAAATCCCAGGACAGGTGGATAGCAGCCGTGAATAAGGTTTTCAAGCGTCCTTCCTTCTCATCCACTTGGATGTTCCCTTTTCTCCTTCTTTCTGCCCGCCAGGTCCCCCTTTACTCGGACGCGGAAAGGCAGCTTCAATGCCAATGACTTCTCAACGAGTGCTGGCTCTGACGGGGCCGGGCTGCCCAAGGACGGGACCGTCTCGGAAGGAGGGGCAGGAGCCAAGGAGCAGCAAAGCAGGGCTGCGGCGGCTGAGCGGAGAGGTGAGCCCGCAGCGGAGGAGCCTCCGCGTCGCCGTCCCCACGGCGCCGCTCGCAGCAGGCTGCGTCCTCCCCCTGGTCAGGGGCAAAGCAGGAGCTCCGTGGGTACCCAGGCGGGGCTTCTCTTCGCAGCAGTAGGACAGGCTGGAAGCCTCGCAAGCTGAATTTCCCGAAGGACGCAAAATCGGCTCCGTGGGGGCTTTTTGCTTTCGCTAGTGCTACCTAACAGACCATGCTCCATCTTCCCATCTCTTCTTTCCCTCGCTGGATGTGTTACTGAAGGCATCGCAGCCCCTTCAGCAGCCTCTCAACAGGAAACCAAGCGGCTTCCTTCAGTGATTTAAGTGTCTCCAAGCGTCTAGGCTCTTCTCCCGTGTTTCTGTCCTCAACGCAGGAAGCCATCTCAAATGGACCGTGTGTTTCCCTCTGCAGGTGGGAGGGGACACCAGGTCCACAAATCCTGGCCAACCTCCAGCACCGAAGCTGACAGCAGCCTGGATTCAAACGCAGGTAGATACCGAAAACAGCCCAGGCAGGCGGTCCTTCCCCTTCTAATACGGTCAGCCTAAAAGCAGAGCGGCGGAGCTAGGCGAGGCCTGTCGCTTCTCTTTTTTATCTGCCTTGTAATAACACTGTGTTGTAAATAACTGCTCGGATCCCAGTCTCCAACAGGATGGGAGGGGATGGGATGGGATGGGATGGGATGGGATGGGATGGGAGGGGATGGGATGGGGATGGGATGGGGATGGGATGGGATAGGATGGGATGGGGATGGGAGGGGATGGGGATGGGATGGGATGGGATGGGATGGGATGGGAATGGGGATGGGTTGGGATGGGATGGGATAGGGATAGGGATAGGGATAGGGATAGGGATAGGGATAGGGATAGGGATAGGGATGGGATGGGATAGGGATGGGATGGGATGGGATGTACGGGCACGCACAGCCCCTGCCAGCTCCCAGCTTCTCATCTTCTCCAGAGAGCTGCCCCAGCGGCACAAGGCACACGACTGCTTGCTGTGGGAATCGGCCACGAGCATCAGGGCGCACTCAGAAGAGAGACAACTTTGCCAGTAACCTCACTGGCTTGTGGGTTTTCTTTCGACAGGTGAATTCAGCCATAAACTCCAGCGGTTGTCTTCCAACGGCACCATGTCCTCCAGCGAAGAGCTGGAAGAGAAGGATGAGAACGCCAGCCCCTTTGAGCAGAGTAGGTGACGGCGCGGGAGGTGACGCGGTGCTCCTGCTGCGCGCCCGCACGCCATGGCAAAGCTAACTGCAGGTTGACTTTTCCCAAACTCAGTAGTTCTGAAGGTAAACTGAGCAACTGCTGGGAGGGTTCCTGACGGTGACCCCACGAGGAGCCCAACAGCATTTCCCTTAGCAAGGGCTGAGCTCTGCTCAAAGCAGCGGGAACAGATGAGCCGGGGCTGCCCACCTCAGAGCACGGGCTATTTGCAATGTTGCTAAAGAACTACTGCATCCGGCTGGTCGTCTGCTCTGTGACAGTGACCCCTCTGCTCGAGCTTTGCTTCACCGTACCTCCTCAGGAGCCAGGATGCAGCTGCCTTGCTTTTTGTTCTGCTCGTAGGCATCAATGGGATCACACCAGAGATGACGGCTCCGACAGGGCCCTTCCGAAACGTCGGCTTATCCAAGGCTGCCCAGACTCATCGGCTGAGGAAGCTCCGTGCCCCTTCCAAGTGTCGGGAGTGCAACAGCTACGTTTACTTCCAGGGAGCAGAATGCGAGGAGGTAAAGCTGGGAGAAGTGGGAAGAGAGCTCAGTGGGTGGAAGAGATGGAGGATATGTCCCATGAACGGGGTGACCTCACCGCTCCCTGCGTACGGTCCTGCGGTTCACTCTGTCCCCAGATGAGAGCCACACGCTCTGCAGCAGCATATTGCGGTGCAGCTTCTCACTTGGGTGTCACAGGTTTGCTGTAGAAACCAGCCAGGAGCCCTGACACGTGTGTGGTCCAAACCACGGGGGTAACCACAGCCAGGAGGTCTAAGTTCCCTGTGGACGCAGAGGTGCCAGCATGAACTTTGGGGCAGGACTACCTTAGCGCAGCTCTAACCTGGGTTTAGGAAGACGTTCCCGGCTGCTGCTGCTTTTTTGTCCGGTTCTAGGCCTGGTTCATGCTCCGTCGTGGCTTGGGGTCTGTCCCTCTGAGACAGGTCAGTCGTTCCCAGGGCTGAGGAGGGCTGACCCCATGCAGGGCGAGGCTGGCCGCACTGTTCAGAAGACGTGATCCCCACTGACTTGACCAACGGCAGCTGTCGGGAACACACCGCTCAAAACGTCGGCCTCGTGCCGCTTTGGGGAGGGGTCCACGTGCTTCGCATTGGTCCTGCGGTGTCTCCGAGAACGGCGTTTTTCCTGTCTGCCGTCCTGCTCGACGAGCTCCTCGTTCTCTGGGCGATGCCTGGTCTCTCAGTGGCTGCCCTTCTGCCTACCCCACGGTGCTGCCTCCCACCTCCACGCGTTTCCCTGTGTTTTCCAGTGCTGCCTGGCCTGCCACAAGAAGTGCCTGGAAACCTTGGCCATCCAGTGCGGGCACAAGAAACTGCAAGGGAAGCTGCAGCTTTTCGGGCAAGACTTCACGAAGGCTTCTCAGAGTAGCTCAGATGGCATCCCCTTCATCATCAAGAAGTGCATTTCTGAGATTGAGAAGCGGGCACTGAAAACCAAGGTGACGCACTCCCTCTTCCCTCTTCTTCAGCCAAGCTGGCTGAGCCGCCTTCTCTTGAAATGATCTGCCTTGGTGTGAAAACCAACGACTCGTTTTTCAGATTAGCAGAGGCAGGAAGCCAGAAAGTCCCAGGTGATAAACTTGGCCCTGATACCCCAAATTCTGACCTTGGAAACTCACTTCTCTTGCCTCCCTCTTTCCTACGAAACAGAAATGACAGTAACGTCTGAGCTGGAAGGGGATGTCCCAGAACGACTTCTGAGAGGGATTTCCAGCCCCAAAGGAGAGGGTGGGAGCTAGAAGCTCCCTGTCTCATGCAAACACGAAGAGAAGCATCTCTCCTCACCTCAACTCCACTCTTCTCTCTTTTACAGGGCATCTACCGAGTCAATGGCGTCAAGACCCGCGTGGAGAAGCTTTGCCAGGCATTTGAGAATGGGAAAGAGCTGGTGGAGCTGTCCCAGGCCTCCCCTCATGATATCAGCAACGTCTTGAAGCTCTACCTGAGACAGGTAAGGTGCTGGTGACACCTTCTGCTGGGGGGAGGCAGGGGAGAGGGGGCCAGAGGAACCAAGTTCCCCAAACCGAAGCTGGCTTCACCGAGTCATCTCTGGCAGGAGTAATTCTGCACAAACCGGGCTCAATAAGTGTACGGCGGCGTGGGTGGTGGGAGCGGATCAGCGGTGGAGATGGGACCCCGTGCACGAGTGGGGAAGAGCGCTCACGCTGCGCCTCCTCCGACCTGACCGCGGGTTTCCTGCTCTCGGCGAGCCCTCGCACAACTCACCCGCCATCGCTTCGCGCGGCTCCGCCGCCGCAGCAGCGGCGTTCGCATCCCCAGAAAAACAACGTGCAGAAGCACCAAATCCTCCCTCCCCCTGGCGATTGGGGAACCGGGCAGATGAAAAGGGAAGCGATCCAGCAAAGGTCGCTCTGCACGGCAGAGCCGGGGCCGAGCTCGCGTCTCCGAGCCCCTCGGGTCGCCCTGCGGTGGGCTCAGCCGGGCGCCGTGCCCTGCTCGCAGCAGTTCTCCACCCCCAGCCAACGCCAATACGCGAGCGAAAGCTGGCAGTGCAAAGGCATCGCCCACATCCTCCAACCAGCCACCACAAGGCAGAAGGAGAGGAAGCAGCTTCTCCTTCGCGCTGCAGCCTCGCCGCTTAACTCTTTAGTGCTGCCTTCCTCGGAGGGCTGGGGTAACTCCGCAGAAGGGCCCCGTGCGTTAACTCGCGAGCGGGGCTCAGCTCAAGGAGGGAGCCTCGTCCCCGCGTTCCCTGCGCAGAGAGGAGAGAAGGGCTCTGCGTTGCCTCCGAGGTTTCTCCGGAGAAAAGCAGAGCGGAAAGAGAGGAAGCGACCAGTCCTGAGCCACAGTCCAAGGTCTCACTGCAGAGAAAGGGGTTTAAAGTCCCTCTGTAAAGTGCCGGGCTGGAGGGAACCTGCTCTGCTGCGAGAGGCGGCCTGTCCCAAAGCCGTCTGTTTAAGCCACCCTGAAAACATCGCCAGCCGTGCAAAACCACCAATTAGTTAACGCGCTGCTCTGGCTGCTTTATACAAACTTCAAAGCAAGAGTTTCCAGCTAACCGCAGCCCCACCTTCGCTGCAGGCTACGCCGATTACATCCTGCCTTCTCCACCCCCAGACCAACTCGTTCCTGCCCTCTTCCTAACACCTCCCGTCTGCTGGGGAACCTGCTGCTGCGCCCACCCCAGGCCAGGGCTTCGCTGGGGAAAAAAGAGAATCCCTTAACCTTGACCTGGAGGGACCCATCCAGCGGAGAGCACCCACGCGTTGACCAAACGCTGCTTTTTGCTTGAACTTCGCAGGTCCTAATTGGCTAGGACAAACGCGGCTGGATTTACACGCTTCAGGAGATGGATAAATAAACGCTGCCTTCTGGATAGCACGCTTTGCGCGCCCCGGGGAGGTTTCCTTGCTGTAGAAAGGCCCCGGGTTTCCTCAGCTCAACAGCACCGGGCAGGGCTAGGTCTCGGGGACCGGGAGGCACGGCTCCCCAGCACCCACCTCCCCTCTTCTTGCCTGCAGCTGCCGGAGCCCATTATGCCCTTCCGCATGTACAACGAGCTGATGGGCCTGGCCAAGGAGAGCTTACAGGGCGGCGAGGCCAAGAGCAAGAGCGGGAAAGGGGGCCCTGAGCTGGTGGACAAAGGGGCCGACACGGACAAGGTGGTGGTGAACCTGGTGCTGAAGCTGAAGGAGCTGCTGAAGGAGCTTCCCTGGGAGAACATGGCCACGCTGCAGTACCTCCTGCAGCACCTGAGAAGGTGAGAAGGGCAGGTCCGGAGCCCGTGCGGGTGCCGGGGCACCTTCCCTTTCTTCCCTGGAGCGGGAAGGTCCGTGCGGCCTCCCCACCGGACCCACGCTGGCAGCGGGGACAGCCCAGCCCTTCCCAGGAGCAGGGAGGTAGATCTGTGGCTGCAGCTACTTCTCTGCCGCTCTCGAAGCTCGCGCGTGCCACGAGAGGGGACGCCGGCGCTGCCAGCCCAGCAGCTCCTCCAGCCTGGATGCGGCAGGCTGGGCAAGCCCTGCCTGTCCACCCGTCCCCTCTCCCTGCTTGCTCTCACGAGTTCCTCCTCCTCCTCCTCCCCAGGATCGTGGAAGTGGAACAGGACAACAAGATGACCTCAAGCAACCTGGGCATCGTCTTTGGGCCAACGCTGATGCGCCCAAGGCCCACGGATGCCACTATTTCCTTGTCCTCGCTGGTTGATTACCCCCACCAAGCTCGCATCATCGAGGCACTCATCATCTTCTATTCGACCATCTTTGAGAACAAGGAGACCGCGGGGCTGGCCGACTCCAGCAAATACACCACAGACAGCACGGAGGAGGCAGCCAGCTGCTCCGACCTGGTAGGAGTCCCTGGAGAAGGGAGCACCCCTAGGGCACGCGGAGCCCTCCAGGACAGCCTGGCTGCGCTCGCCTCCTGGAGCCCATCAGCTGGGGCAGACCCTCCTGCAGCCCTCACACCCCCCGCCCCTCTCCTGCACGCTGCCCCGGCCTCGTGCTCTGCCCTGCGCATCGCACCAGCGACGTTCCCCGTCCCTGCTGTGCCACACGACGGTACGGGTCCGGCCCGTGCTGTTGCCTTTCTCTCAGGAAACCCGCCTTGCTTCGTCATGTCCCCGCTCCACTTGCGAGTGATTTTCTGCCCCAAAGAACAGTCTCAGTAGGTGAGACGGGCAGGGGGCGGGAGGATGGAGCCTGCGCGCTTTTACACCGGGACAAGTTGGTATTTCTCCAGTGAACAATGAGATTTCTGGAACCGTTTCGCAGCGAATGAGAGTTTTCTTCTCCTCCATGCCCTCACCGCTGTACCTCTTCCTCGCAGGCCAACGCAGGCTCCCAGCCCCCAGCTCCTCCTGGAAGCGGCCCCTACCTAGAGCTGCCTTCAGAGAAGGGGAATTTGGATTACGGCGCCGATTCATTCGCAGGTAAGTGAAAGGCACCCGGTGGCTCCTCCCCAGCGGGCACAGGTCTCTCGGGAGGTACGAGGTATGGCACTAGTGCCAATGACACAAAGCCCTTCCCCTGTCCTGAAGACCACAAGTTTGCTGAACAAAGCTCCTGCCGATGCCGTGGTGCTGGGCAAGAGCACAGCACAGAGCTCCCTCTGTCCCGCAGAGTCTGGCGACCGCTCCGTCGACTCCGACTCCGAGCTGGAGGACAGCGGGGAGTTGCTGGCCGCCGCGGATGGGAGCCCACGAACCCAGCTAACGAAACAGGAGAGCGAGACCAGCACAGACGAAGCTCAGTTCTGCGACGACGGGAGCGAGGGGCAGCGGAGCCGGAGCTGCAGCATGGGCCAGTCGGACGCGGAGGGCACTGCTCCCCGCTGCTGCAGCCCCCCGGGAGAAGAGCAAAGCGATGCAGAAGAATACCCCGAGAGCTGCCTTTCCGCTGCCCACACGGACTACAACACAAACCAGTCCAACAACACATCCGTGCCTGCCGCTGCCCGGCATCTGGCAGCCAGGTGCCAAGACAGCCGCGAGCAGCAGCCCCGGTTTATCTAAGCCACCGAACAAAAATACTGCGGACGCTGGGATGGGGCAGAGGGGCAAAATCCAGAAACTACCCGGTGCAGCGACTCGCGAAGCTGTGACGTTGAGGGGCGGGGAGGGACAGCACGGAGCCACGGGCAGCTCGGGGGGTTTGGTGTGTCAGCTGCAGGCCAGGCCTCGCTGTTTCGTGGCTGGAGCTTTCACACAAAACCCCTGAGCCCCTTGGCTCCCGACGGGGAAAATCGGGTCAGTCCGCCTCGAGTGCTGGGAGCCCCTGCTCAACCCAGCAGCCCGCGAAGCGTTTCTTGGGAAGGAGCTGAAGCAGGGCAGACCCTTCGCTTGTTGTTCCGGACTGGGAAGGAACCCAGGGCTTTGCTGTGCCCATGCCAGGTCACAGGCTTAATTTTTGCCGCGCTCCCTAATCCTACGCCTCTACTGCAGCAATCGAGATAGGAAGAGCCAAAGGATCTGACCATCCTCGCTGGCTGTGGCTGGAAGAGGAGACGAGGCTGCCAGGAGGTGACACAGGGAGAGTTGCCCAACAGCGGGCAGGAGACGGGCGCTGCAGCAAGGCACGGGCGCCGCACGGGCAGGCTGGCTCTGCCGGCCTGGGGAACAGCTCGCCGGGAAGGGACGACGCGGCCAGAGGAGCGCTGGTTCGCCGTAGCCGGGTAAAAGCCACCCGCACCATCTTGCACAGAGCCGGCCTCGCCTTTAGGGCCGTGGCTGCACCGTTTGCCAGGCCCTGCAAGGTGCATTTATCATTTATAACTGGCTGTACCAGGCACCCAAAGTCCAGCGATGAATTTACTGCCTCAGCACTTCTCAGCAACACAGGGCTCAACCAGCGACGTGCCCTTCCTGGCTCGGCTGACAAGATTTGCATTGCTGCTTGTATTTATGGGCATTTTTCTACTTGGCAGGAGCCACGCAAAGAGCAACCCGCAGGCTGTGAGCAAGCTCAGGGGACAGGGCTTCCTGGCCGCAGGGTCCTGAGCATCGATTGCCTGATCTCTCCGCGGTTTTTTGGATAGATATTTGGCCTCCAAAAATCTTACGCTGCAAGTCCAGGACTACACCTTTGCTCTTCCAGCTGGCCCCGGGACGGAGCTGGGCAGAGAGCAGGTCACCAAGGGGAGATGCCTCCTCCTCAGGACCGCCACGGCCTGAGTCGAGTCACAGCCCCTGCCAGTGTAAGAGGCTTTTTTTTTTTTTGTAAAGAGATAACCCTTCAACATGAATCCACTACCTCTGCTGGCAAAGGAACTTAAAGGGTTAAACAAGACCAGCCAAAGGTTTTTTTTTAAAGCTACGAGACTTTTCTGCACTGAAGCATAGAGAAACAAGTAGATTTTAAGCTTTGAAAGAGCTGAAAGCTGTTTCCTTCTCTTACGCTGCTTGTACCTGGGCTGCGTTCCTGCCGTCACCGCTGAGCGTGCCACTAGACCCTCGGCCCGGGAGGACGCATGACGAGCAAAGAGCAAGAGCTCCCGGTCGGGGACAGATGCGCAAGGGCACCTCGCACACAAGCAACTCGCAGCCCACGGTTCCTAAGAAATTGCACAAACCCAAAGCTGTTTTCTAATAATTAGCCAGACCCTTCCTCAGCGGGATGCCGGACACCAGATCATCTCTCGCTCTGTCCGCTCACGCGTCAGACCTCACCGCTCCAGGTCTGAGGAGCATCCAAGGGGACAGCGAGGGGGAAGGCAGAGGCAGATCTCCGGCCAAGGAAGCCAAGCGAGTGACGCCGGAGGGGTGTTCCAGCTGAAGATGCACCGAGCAGCGTTTGGAGGGTTACATGCACCTCGTTATTGTAGAACTGGGCCATCGCCCAGACGTTTGACCCCTTAGAGGATCAGTCTCCAGCACAGGGGAGGGCCTGGGCTTTCCAGTTCCCAGAGCTCTCCGAGACTAATCGGAAACGCATCTCAGCATAGTAGGTTAAAGGTACACAAACCCAAAGTTAATTCACAGCTAAATGGTTTATAACTGAGCCAAAGAAGAGCTGGAGATACCTGTGAGACATTCTGTCCGCAGCTCTTCGACAAGACGGTTGGATTTTTCCAGCAGGTCATTTCCACGGTAGCAAGAGGAACGAGGCCGACTGCCCTCTCTTGCTGCCAGCACTGCTACCACGGGCGGTACCACGTGTGTTTGCGAGGACGGATGACAGGTGAATGCGAGTGAGGGAAGGGACAAAAGCTACGCTTGAGCTTCACATGGTAACAGGCGCCCTTCTATTTGTGTATTAGTTCGGTGTGGAAGAAGTAAAGCGTGTTTGTTATGACATGCCTGTACTGCTGTACGAAGCTGCGTTACGTTTCGCTGCGTTCAGATTGACATGCTTCCAAAAAAATAAATAAAATCAGTGTGTTCCAACCCGTGCCTGTCCTGGAGATCAGAGTCTTCCAGATGCACACGCCCATGGCAGCGGGAGGCTGAGCGCTGTAAGGAAGTACTCCAAGTATTCCTAGCAAGTAAACAAGTTCAAAAACCCTCAAGAGACCTGGATCAGATTAAAGTGAAAGCGACTGGGGGGTGATAAGCAACTCTCCATCGCAGTATCTGACCACCAAGGTCTGAAAACAAGGGCCAGAGGGTAGAACAGATAAGGTAAGCGACGAGGTAAGTCTGAATTGCAGCATCAAAACTGCACACGACAGCTGGGTCAGAGTTCTGCAGGGTCAGCTCTTGGCTCAGCCCTGACGGGGAGTCCATCAGAGCCTCAGCAGCAAGTTAATTCTAAACAGAATGAAAAACACGGGAACTCGCAAAGTCCAGAAGCCCTTTGGTGCAGGGAGAGGCTGAGAAATACAATACCAGTGCGGAACAGCGAGAGTACAAAGCTTTATTAAAAATAAGATCCTATAAATAAAATAGGAAAGCAAAAGGCTTTTTCCACTCACTTCCTCCCTGCACAAATCACTTGCTTCAGGTTACTTCCATGGCATGAGTCCTTAGTGAAGAGTAAGGAGTTACAGCCAAGTCCATGCTGGAAAACAAGGAATTAGGCCAAGTAACACGACTGCCTAGAGGCAACACGGAAAGAGAATTTTCTTGGCCATCTATGAAAAGGCAGACATCTCAGGGGGTCTGTAAATTGCCGGCGGATGGGAAGATCGGGAGGTGTCACACAACTCTTCCACACCTGGAAGAAAGAGAACTCGGGATGCGAATCACCTCAGGCCTCCCCCAGCAGACCGCTCTCACGGCCGAGCCCCACTGAACGCCCTGAACACCGACAGGCGCGTCCTAAACGGTGGATACTGAGGCATGAGACCAGGTAAGCCTCGCCCTGGTCTGTCCTCTCACTAGCAGTTCCCTCCACAAACGATTTAAAGTTTTGAGATAATCTTTTCCTGGAGGCAGCTCACTTCAAGTCAACCCTGGAACGCCCCAGCGTAAGTCTAAGGCACTGCCCAAAGCCCTCCGCTAGCCAGAGGCTTTCGCACTCCGCCTTACCCGATAGCTCCAGATCACTGCACCAGTCTGTAGGTGATGTAGCGGCCCGCAGTCTCGCTCGGTCTTATGATCTTCACTACCTGGAAGGCCGACAGAAGGAACTCACGAGGGAGAAGCTGGCGGCGAGTTTCCCCTGCAGGGCTTCCCTGCCCGACGCAGGCGCGCACGCAGGCCCAGGCAGCGTGGCTGTAAAGCTGCGGCACTCGGCAGCCACAGAGGCGGTCGGCGCTGGGCTCCCTGCTTCAGCTGCCACCAGTGCCAGGGGAGATCACAGAGCGTGGGGCTGGCGTCACATCTGCTGGCTGTTACCAGCCGATCCCGCGGGCAGCCGAGACTGCCGGGTCCGTGCGAGAAGCCTGCTCAGCTTACGCACGTCCACGCCTAACCTACAACAGCTTTTACGTTTGGAAGAGATACCCGTCCTGTCTCCAAGAGTTCTGAAGTACTGTAGGGGACCTCAGCTCCTCGCCCTGCCCAAGGGAACCGTTGCCTGAGTCTACTTCTCTCTTACCTGACCACGCTTTATTCCGAAGTACCGGGCCACAGGATCACCGGCCTGTATCCTCGGGAGCTGGTTCTCTCTCAGCTTACTGCGCAGGGAGTCAAGGAGAAGCTCCCCCCACAGAACACGCACCTGGCCCAGGCGCCCGTTCCTTAGCAGAGCTCACGAACAAAGCAATAAACCATTGCACGCGAGCGTATTCATTTTCAGCCCAAAGCAAGTACGTGTCACACCCAGGCAGGAAGGGAAGGAACAAACAAAGGATACTATCTGGCCAGTAGCTCCGTTACTTCTTCCTTTGTCATGACAACGTGCTCCGGGACCAACTGTAAACAACAGGGGAGAGAGACTGTAAGATCAGAAAGCCAGAGACAGCGACTGGCTCCTCACAGCAGCGGGAGAAGCAACACGTTTGTAAGGAAGAAAACTACGACTGCGGCGCTCAGCCCGGCCTTCCAACCGAGGGAAGGTCTCTAGGAGCAGCCCGAGCCGCGGCTCAGCACAAAAGACTGATCATCCCGCCCTCGCTCCACTGCCCGACGCTGCTCACCTCGTGTTCTGTGATGTTGATCAGAAGCTCCTGCTGCAGGAACTGCTCCAGGATGTATTTGGGAGCCATGTCTACCAGGGACTGCAAAGGGAGAGCTCTGTCAGACCGCAGCGCCGCTCTGGGACAGCCCTGCCTGCGCTCAGACCTGCGCCTCAGCAAACACCAGTCACTGCAAACGTGGAATCGCTACGCTCCTGCTCACACAGATACAGCTACGCAGGCAAAGAGCGCGCAGATCTCTTGACCGCTGGCAAACATCCTCTTTTCTCCCGTCAGCCTCCTGACTGCTGACGGGCCATCAGCTGTTCGTCTGGAACCAGACCGGCCGCTCTGGTCAAATACGTTTGCGTGTTAAGAAGGAGCCTGCGTTAAGGTACAACAGGCTTTAGCGGGAGATTTCGTCCGGAAGGAAATTCCTGGCTTTACGAACCTAAAGCAGCACTGCAAAGCAGACCATCCGCGGCCCACAACAACCCCGGCTCCGAGGCAGCCGCCCCTTCGGGCGCTTTGTACCTGCTTTGCCGAGGGGGTCATGCCTTGCTGCACCACGATCAGCGCCCGGGTGATGTTCTCCTCCTGCATCCTCTGGCAGTACATCTTGATCGTCTTTATCCCAACCTTGGGCTCCTCTGGGGAAGGAGCAGCGCCCGGGTCAGGCAGAGCCCCCCCGCTCTCCGGGAGCCCCTCCGAGAGCGAAGCCCTCGCTCCCGCCCCGCTTCGGACCACGCCGGGGCAGAGGCGGCGCGGCCCCGGGAACCGCCGCCGCTCACCCGGGAAGAAGACGAACATCTGGTCGGTGGGATCGTCGTTGTGAGCCACCAGCACCGTCAGGTCCGTGCGCCGGGGCCGGCCCTCGCTGGGCTTGTCCCCGAACTGCGCCTTGAACTCCTCCAGCGTCTGGTCCAGCTCGTCCTGGGTCACCAGGTAGCCCCGGTCGTGGCAGAGCTGCCGGGAGCGCCCTCGGGTCAGGCGGCCCCACCCTCACCGCTCCGCCGCGGGCCCCGCGGACGGGTCGGGTCGGGTCGGGCCGGGCCGGGCCACCGCCACACCGCCAGGCCGCCGCGCAGCCCCCGCTGCCCCGCACCCCCGCCGGCCCCGGCCCCGGCCCCGGCGGCCCCCGCCGCCGCCCGCACCTGCATGATGGTCTTGCGGATCTTCCACAGCCGGTACGTCTCCTCCTCGTCGTCCATGGCGCCCGCCGCCCGCGCCGCCCGAGGCCCCCGCGGGCCGCCCGCGCTAATGCCTGCCCGAGCGGCGACAGGCGGCGCCGGGGCGGCCGCGGGGGCCTCGGCCGCGGGGGCTCCTGGGAGCTGTAGTCCGCCGCAGGCCGCCTCCCGCCGCTCGCTCGGGGGGGGGACCGGGGGTCCCTCTCCCGCAGCCGGGGCGGTTCCCCGGCTGTCTGCGTCCCAGCCCGGGACAGGCCGCGGCCCGGGCGCCGGTCAGGACGGAAGTCGCCGCCGCGGGGGGGCTCGGCCTGCAGCGCCCCGCGGCCTGACCTCCCCCTCTCCGCCCCATGGTCTGTCCCTATCCCCCCCGCCCCCATGGTCTCGCCCGCCCCAATAAACATCCCCGCGGCCACCCCGCCCTGCCATTGGTCACCTGCCCGTCTGGCACACCCCTCTGCGCGCCGACTGGCTGCGCGGCCGCAAGGGGCGGTGCCTCCAGGCGCCCGGGACGTCGATTGGCCGAGGGGCCGGGGGCGGGGCGGCGCCATGGGATGGTGTCGGGCGGTGCGGCGGGCGCTGCTGTGCGGGGCGGCGGCGGCGCGGGGCCCGGTGCGGAGCATGGTGCGTGCGGCCCGGCCGGGCCCGCTCCGCCCCGGGACCGCCGGGACGAGGCCAGGGTGGCGGGGGCTGCGGGTCGGTGGGGGTCGGGGCGGGTCGGGGCTCTCCCGGGGCTGTCGCTGCGGCCGTGAGGCGCCCAGGGCGGGCGGCGGGGCCTGAGGCCTGGCCGGGCGCGGGGCCGGGGGCGCGGGCCCGGCCCCCCGCCCGCCCCCCCTCCGGGGAGCGCGGGGGTCGCTCGGGGAAGCGAAGGGCGCGGAGCTGCCGGCCCCGGCGGCGGGACGGAGGCGGCGAGCCGCCGGTGCGGGGCCGGTCGCCGCGGGGCTCCCCCCGGCCGGAGGGGACGCGGGGCGGGGGGCGCTGACGGCGTCTCCCGGCGTCCCCGCAGTGCGCCCAGGCGGAGGACTGGCGCTCGGCCAAGGCCATCTATGACTTCCACGCCCGAGACATCGATGGCGACGACGTCTCCCTGGAGAAGTACCGGTAGGCGGGAAGGGCTGGGCGCCGCTCGGCCTCGGGGCGTGGGGCCCAGGGGGAGGAACGCGGCGCAAAGGGCCTCGGTGATTCAGCCGCGCCGGGACGATCCGTTGCATAACCCGGAGAGCAGCTTGTTTACGGGCGTCTCGCCCCGGGGGGTGAGGGGCCTCTCCCCGCTCCTGCCGGGGGAAGGGCTGCTCATTCACCCCCTTTCCAGAGGCTACGTCTGCATCATCACCAACGTGGCTTCAAAATGAGGGAAAACCGCTGTAAACTACACTCAGCTTGTCGACTTGCACGCCAGATACGCTGAGAGGGGTTTACGCATCCTGGGCTTTCCCTGCAACCAGTTTGGAAAACAGGTATGCGGGGGAGCGGGGCGAGGGCTCCCCGGGAGCGCAAGGACAGCCCTCGCCGGCCGGGCTCCGTGTGCGGCCGCAGACGCTCACAGGGCCGCCCCTTCTGTGGCCTTCCTCAGGAGCCCGGGGACAACGCTCAGATTAAGGCATTTGCTGAAAACTACGGTGTGAAGTTTGACATGTACAGTAAGATCGATGTCAACGGGGACGATGCCCACCCGCTCTGGAAGTGGATGAAGGACCAGCCCAAAGGAAGAGGCACCCTGGGCAAGTGAGTGTGGGAAGGGGGGGCTGTGGAAGCCACCCGGCAGGGAGGGGTTGGCTCTGGGCCGCTCCGTGTGAGCGGGTGGAAGCTTGCTGCAGCAAGAGGAAGGGTTTTTTCTGCCACGGTCTCACTCCTAGTTTTTTGTTTGTGTTTTTTTTTTCTCCTAGTGCAATAAAATGGAACTTCACGAAGGTAGGACACAGCTGCCTTGGCCCAGGCTCGCCTGGGTCTCACCCTCACTCTTTGGGGGCAGTGGGAGCCCCTGAGGCATTGCAGGGAGGAGGGATCCTCGCGCACAGGCTCCGCTCTGTGCCGTTACCCTGGATGTCGGGGTAGGAGCGTCCCGAGGGGTTCCTGCACTGTCCTGGTCTCTGTGCCCGGAGACCCCCAGGAGCCCCCGGCCTGGTTATCTCCAGCCCTGTCCCACAGAGGCAGCAACCAGCTGAGGGGGGAGCGGGTCTGCCGGGGGCTACAGCTCCGCAGGCAGGACCTGCCCCAGCCCCACCCCACCATAAGCAGCCTCCTGGGCTGCTCTGCTGCTGTCACAGGGCTGCAGAGCCCGTGTTACAGCTGGACTCGCTCACCTGGGTGCTGCTTCACTTCCACAGTTCCTCATTAACCGGGAGGGCCAAGTGGTGAAGAGGTACAGTCCAATGGAGGATCCCTACGTAAGTCTGCTGGTGGCACGGCTGGTGTTACAGCTCTGCCTGACCCACGGGAGAAGGGGAAGCACGACACTGGCAGCAGCTCTCTGCAGAGAAACACGGCAACGCTGGGGCTGAGCACTGCTCCGGAGCAGGCTCTGCTGCCATGTCTCGGCTCTCTTCCCCTTTGGCTGGGGGGAGAACAGGCACCCCTGTGCTCTGGGAGGGTTGCTGTGGCACCAGGGAAAGCGGGTGCCCAGCACAGGGTGGGTAGGTGCTTCCAGGCAGGGGTGGACAGAGGGGGCTTTGGGCATGTTTTTGGGGCAGCGATGTTCCTGTAGTGCGATGCTCCCTTCTTTCTCTCAGTTGATCGAGAAGGACCTGCCTGCCTACCTGTAGATCTGCTCATCTCACTCCTGCGCTGTCCCTCCGACCCAGCACCAGCCCTCCTGCTGCCTGTGGAGTCTTCTCATCCAGCCCCAATGACGGCCTGTCTTCAAGCCAGCTCGCTGGTGAGGCAGACCTGAAGATCTGGCGTGCACCTGCTGGAAGAAGGCTTCACGGGGCCGGTGGCTGCTGCTGGGCAGCCCTCTCCTCTGGACATAAAGCAGGATCTCGTATCCCCTTGCAATAAACATATTAGAAATGACCGGTTTTGTCTGGGCGTGTGGAATGGAGCGGGCAGGACAGGGCTGGATCTGCTGTGCTGCTCCGGCTGAGAACCCAGAGCTTTGCAGGGGAGCCAAGACCTTACGCAACTCCTGAGCCCAGCAGGGATAATCCTCATTAGTGCCGAGGGGGGAATTGCACACAAATCCTGGGTCAGCCGGCGCTCCCCAGGGACTCACGCAGGAGAAGCCAGAGCAGGGGGAAGGCGTGTGTCCCTCTGGGAGCGCAGCTGCAACCCTTCCTCGCCCTAAACTAACAGGCATCTGCACCGATGAGGCAACAGGGTTGTTTTTCTCCCAACAGAGCTGAAGGCTGACAGACTACAGGCAAAGTCTGGGTGCTCAGCAGCACGCCCCTGGCCCCGCTACCCCTCCTGGCCCTGGCAGGGCAGCGAAGGGGCCGGTTCCAGCAATGGCGCAAGCCACGGCCAGAAGCAACTACTGCAAAACAGAACCGAGTTGTCTTGGGACGTGGTGAAATACCTCACGTAGCCCGAGTCGTGTCTGCCTGCAGCGTGCGGGTCCGCAGGTGCACCCATCCTCCTCGGGAAGTCTTGGCTGCAGCTTGTTGGCGCTTGCAAAGGCGCAGCCTTGTCTGGCCAAGCCCAGGGAGGGCCAGCATCTCCCGTGGGCAGGGAGAGCTCGCGTTTCACGGGTGATCTGCTGTGCAGGAGTGCTGCTTTGCCTCTTTTCCCCAGGGTCTGGGGGAGGTGCTGGGTCTCCCCTTAACATCCACAGCCCCCAACCACCCCAGGCCCCCACGGGGAGCCCTGTCCTCAATGCGGGGCCAAGGGTGGAGTGGGGCAGACCCCCAGGGTCCTTGCTGGGGTCCCCCCACGTGCCTGCAGCCCAGCACATCAAGGATGCCAGGAGGATCCTGCTCCAGCCTGCCTGACCGCTCGGCTCCCCCGGGGCGGGTGGGCTGCTTTCGGGAGCTGCCCCGCTCGGTCTGGCCGTGAACTCTGTCGGCAGCACTGGCACTGCCCAGCCGCGGTTGCACAAGGCGAGGTGCGAACCGCTCCTCCGTTACCGGCGCCCATGGCTCACCACCATCCCACCTCCCGCGGGGACGGAGCGGGGCCGGCAGTGCCTGGGCGAGACGTCCCGGCCCCGCAGCAGCCGCAAGCGACGAAGCAGCGACAGCTCGTGCCGCACGAACACGGCTGAACAGTGGCTCTTTCATCTGTGTTTTCCCCAGCAAAGCCGGGAAGGAGCAGCCTCGTCGAAGGCCAGTGCCCGGGCTGGCTCCAGAGAGATCCTCCTCCGCACAGCCCCTGCCTGGCTCGGCCCAGGGAGAAGGGGGTGGCTCGGGCCAGCAGTCCTCAACTGCCACCGAGTTGGTGACACAGGAGATAAACTCCTGCTGCCAGTGGGACCCTGGCCCTCGGATTCCCTATCCTGATCCGAGTCCCAGATGGGATCCTGGGACAGGTCTACACCTCTGGACAGACAGACAGACAGACAGAGAGCTGGGACTTACAGAACTCTCGTATGTGGCTTCCTTTCCGTTTTTACTGAGCAGAATGAAAAATTATCCTTCTGAGGCAAGTAGAAAATTCAGGAATTATTAGTCAAAGGCACATATTCTAAAAAAATCTCTTTACATATATACATCTCAATTAATTATAAATACACATAGAAAAACAAAGGCAAACAACAAGCGGATTAAAAAGTGCTAACAAAAAGGTGTAAGGGAAGAAAAAAAGGGACTCATTTAAAAATACATACAATCAGTAGGACAACTGCATAATAATTTAGTTAAAAGATATTGTTACATATTATTAACCCTGACAAAAACACAGGATCGGGGCAGGGAAGGGCTTCCTTGAAGGTGCTCTCTGTCTTTCCAGAGATCAGGGAGGGAGAATTGCATATATTTTAAAACTAACATCAAAGCCACCAGGTAAGGTTCCGGGTGATGGAGGAGAAGTGGCTGGCGGAGGGTGCCTAGCGGGAGAATTCCTCCTCGCTGTTCCTGAGTTTGAGCCTCTCTGAAATGGGTTTTCCTGGCATCCTTTTCTCTCCTTGCTGAGAATTCAGCAAACGCCGAGCGAACGAACCAGGACACGGGCGAAGCCAGGGCCTCTCCACGAGTGGTGTGGACTGGGACATATTTTAAATAGAGGAGGGTCTGGGGAAGGGGAGAGCCTCGCTCTCTTCAGGACTAGGAAAAGGCTGCTGCGGCACCCCGAGAAAGCGGCGATCCCCGGACGGCCCCGCGGCAAGAGGCGAGCATGGCTGCCATGAGCAAAGCTGCAGGAAAAGCACAAACCTCTCGGGGCAGCAGCAGGGCCCCGGGGCGGGGGCACGCAGGGGCTCCCCGTCTTTGGTGTTTACTTCGAGGTAAGGAGGTTTCCTTGAATGCGGTAAAACGCAGCCTCGAGCGACTGCAGGGCTGACCCCGGCCAGGCAGGCTGGTGGGAGGCAGATGCCAGCTGGGGAGGGTGGGGGGTAAGGACAAGCCCCCAGAACGAAGGGCAGGGACCAGAGCAACCTCAAAAACGAGCCCACGCGTGCGTCACGCGGGGCAGGTCCATGGTCTTAATGTCGGGGAAGGCAGCTCCCGTCTCAGCAGGAGCACAAACGCCGCGGACACTGACCCAAAGCACTTCCCCACAGCAACAGGACACTCTGCCAGTCCCTGAGCCCTGGGGGGCATGGGGGGGTGTCAAGGCTCTCTGCCTGGAGGAGGGGACTTAACCAGCCCCGGTAAAGCTCCAGCCCCCTCAAGACTGACGTGTCAGGGCGTGGGGGACCCCAGCAGCCACCTCTCCTGGCTGGACCTCCTTCCCCAGGTCCTCTCCGAGGAAGGGCCGGGCCAGCCAGGGGAGGTCTCGCGTCCTTCCCCTGAAAACATCCCGGTGCCGCTTCTAGGAAATACCTCGATGACTCAAGGCAGAGAAAAGAAACACAGCAGAGGGGAGGCTTGCGGAGGAGCTGCCAGGCCTGGAGCATTCCTGCCAGCAGGCAGCTTCCTGCCAGACTCCTTAGGTTAAAGAGAGAAAACAAAAGACAGTTTCCCCGGGACCTGCCGAGGTGAGATGCTGCTGGAACAGGGATGGTGACAGAAGTGGCTGGAGGCTACCTCTGTCCTGGGGAGAAGGCAGCTCGCCCAGCCACTGCTGGCCGAGGGGCAGCGGGTTGTCTGGGGCAGCAGGTTGTCTGGGGCAGCGCTTTGCAAAGCAGACCTTTGCTCTTTGGTATTGGAGGTTGAATTTGCAGCATGAGCAGCGATACTGCATATCCCTGGCACTCACCAGGGAACTCTTCCCTTCTGGGGCCTGGGAGCAGCTCTCACCAAGGTCAGCGGTGGGCAGGGCTCGGTCGCCCAGATCCAGACACCCGGGCCTGCGTCCATGGCCCAGCCAAGGACAAGCCCTAGAGAACAGGACCGGTGAGATGGCCAGGTGAAAGGACACCACACGATAGCGAGAAGTTGGACAAAGCACGGCCAGCCACAGCGACCTTGCGAGGCTAAAGTGCAGGACAGGCTGACGGGACACGTGGCCCTTCTGCTCCGGGGAATCCCGCCATGGTCCCGGCGTGGCTGAGCTCTGACAAACTCACAAGCTCTGCTACGATACTGACAAACGAGGCGCCGGTGCAGCCAGCTCCTGCCCTCTCCCGTGGAGCTCAGGCAGCCCCAGAGGTGTCGGTGTCCCTTCCCAGGAAGGGCAGAGCAGGCACAGTCAGTTTTGCTTCTCTCAGCTACGCCTGCTCAGCCCTGCACAGAGGGACACTTGAGCTCAGTGGCTGCCGACTCCTTCCCCTTCACCCCTGCCTTCAGACCCAGCCCTCCAGAGCAGCCTCAGGGTCGACAGCAGGGCTGGGGCAGCCCAAGAGGAAAGCTGGCAGCAGCCGACGCAGACAGAGTTTGGTCAGCCAGCTCTCGGGGGGGACCAGGTCTCTGGGCTGGAGGGCTGGGGAAGGCACGACCCAGCTTGGAAATTCAGTAGTCTGCAGGGGGACGGGCGCGGAGGAGCGGGCCTCTCTCCTCAGTCCTACGCGGGCACTGACCTTTGAGCAGGACTCGAACACAGCAGAGACCATCAGTCCAGATCAGCTGAACTTGGCAGCACTCAACTCCCCCCAAGCGCATGTTACATACAAATCTATACATGCCTGACTGTATATTATATATAAATAAACTTTGCTTTAAGGAACTATAGGGTTTTTTTCTTCCCTCGAAAACAGAAAAGGGTCAGTCCAAACCAGTAGAAAAGCCAGGGCTCCCCAGCTCTCACCTCTGCACCAAAGGATATGGATCCACAGCGGCCAAACGTCGCCGGGTGTGCCCAGCTGGCTTTCAGAAGTCTGGGAAACGCCCCCTGAACTGGATCACACTCTGGCGCTCCTGGGGGAGTATGTTCTCCTGGGGGCCCCCATTTAACGTCCGTAGCATGTCCTCCAGGATCTCTCTAAAATTGATATTCCCATCCTGTTGGACAAAATCTTCCTGCTGCTGCTGCAGTGTCTGCAAGGGTCCTGGGTGAGGCAGAGGCAGGTGTTCATGCAGCGAGGAGCTCAGAGGCACGTTCCCCTCCAGGACGGGGGCCGGGCTCTTGAAGGCAGAAGGGTGGCTGAAGCCAAAGGGTAATCTGTGCTGCTGGTGTGGCTGGAGAACGGGCTCCGAGGGGAAGCACAACGCACCGGGCTCTGGGTTCATCACCACGTCGGGAATGCTGTTGCTGGGAGGGCTGTAGGTCAAGTCCAGGATCTCGTCCTGGTGCAGGGAGTGCCTGGGCAAGGGGACCTGGGGCCCCGTCTGCGTGAGGTCCAGGGGCTGTGGCAGGATGTGCAGCGGCAGGGAGAACTGCGGGCTCTGCTCTTGGGCCTGGAGGAGTCGGTTGTGCTTTCGCTTCACGTTCTCGTCCATCTGCTTCAGCTCCTCCAGCACTTTATGGACACAGCTCTCGGGGATCTTTATCCCTAGGGGAGGAACGTGCATCAGTCCCCAAAGCACTTCGGGAAGGGATGGGGCACTGTGGGGACAGAGCGATGGGCAGCAGCACCGGGCCTATTTGTCAAGCACACTCCCCACTTGCTTCGCCTCTCGGCCGGACGGCAAAGCACAGAGACGGGACTGCAACCAGAGCAAAAGCAGCTCCACGGCAGGCTTGCAGCAGGCACCAACAGTACCGCTTCACATGGGCGCGGAGGGGGCAGCTCAGGCCTGGCTCACGCCCTCTGCCCAGTGCCCAAACACATGTCAGGGTAGCCCCAGCTCCCCTCCTTTCCATGGGGTCACCTAAGCAGTGGGCGCTTCCAGGCTGGGACACGGCCCTGTTTAGGCAAGGGAATGTTGGCACTGGGCAGCTGGACCCTTTCTTCCTTCTCCTAAAATGTCCTGCTCCCCTTCCCCTTCCCCGCACTTCACCCACCGACTTGTTTCTTCTTCTCCTTGGTCTTGAGGCGGACAATCTGCAGGTAGCTGGTGTTGGTGATGTCTGCCATGATGCTGGCGATCTTGCTCCAGACCCGCAGCAGGGCCCCACACAGCATGTAGTAGTGACGCAGGCGCATGCCCTGGAAGCACTCCTTCCCCTCCTGGATCAGCTTGCAGCTCCTGTTCCTTCAGTTCAAATGGGAAAAAACCACCCGAATCGGCACAGGCTCCCACGGCAGAGCAGGATCCCCCACCCACAGCCTCCCTGGCGTGGTCCTTCCCAATGCCACAGCCAGGGACCCTCTCCCCAACACCAGCTCTGCCTTGGGGAGGGCAGGACAGGTTGGGGCTGCAGATGCCTTACCAGACGGCATGGTTACACTTCTGCAAGGAGAAGTGGTAACTGCTCTCCCAGTGCTCCTTGGCTTCCTCGGGCAGCACCTGCAGAAGAAACACACAGCATTAGAGATTTTCCAGTGTCCGGCATGCAGCTGAGACTTGAAATCCAGGGCTGGGAGTCAGGACACCCGGGTGCTACCACTGTCTCTGTCCAATCCACAACAGAGCTACAAGGAGCTGTGAGGGGTTACAGCAGACGTCCTTCCAAAGCCACCCCTGCCCAGAGAAAGAGGCTTTTCCCTCTCCCCACACTGCAGGGCTGCAGCTCCCACCTACCCGCCGGTACTTCTTCTGCAGACTGTCCAGGCTCTCAGGCTGGCTTTGCTTCCCAATATTTGGCTTGTAGAGGATGAAGTTCTTCCCGCGGCCCTGCTCTGCCAGCAGACAGGTGTGTTTGCAGCCTCGCATCTGTCGGGGTAGAGCTGATGGTTACAGTCACAGCCTCTCTCCCCAAGCCCATACTTCTCTAAACTAACCCCTTCCTTCCAGGATGGGGGTTCCTGGAAGCATCTCCCAGCCCCCAGCAACAGGCCAGACATAGACCTCTTACAGCCATGGTGGACCTTCTCCCGTTGGAGTCACTCTCCAAGCTGAGGTGCCACCCTGGCAGAGCCCAGGGACCTACCTTGTAGGAGAGGTAGAACCCATCGAAGGATCCCGTCAGTTTGAGTGACTTCTCATAAGCTTCCTCCCACTTTAAGCCTCTGTCGACACTGATCTAAACAGGGACAAACAGAGGGATTCCGTAACTTCAGAGCGCAGGACAAGTGCATCAGTGTCTGTCTCACAAATCGCACCCTCAATACAAAGTTGCTGCTGCTGCAGCCTAGAAACAGGCACTGCCAGACTGCCCGCAGCGGTACGGCAGCCCCGAGCCCCTGGGGCAGGGCCTCTCCTTGCCTCTTCTCTGTAACTCCCAGCATCAGTCACCTGCTCGCGGCCAAGGCAGATGTGACTGAAACATGACACAAAGCCACGGGGCAGGGGGAGGGACCCAGCAGCTCACACCTCCCCAGACTGGGAAGGACTGGAGAAGACTGGACTGCAGAGGTAGCTGTGCAGGCTGCCTACCTTATAAAACACGACCTGCCCATCCTGCGGGTGCCCAGGGGTCAGGAAGACCTCCTTGCTCTCCTCATAGATCTCATCCACTCCTGGGGCTAAATCTGTAGAAGGAGAAAAGACTGCTGTAAGATACATCTTCCCATACCACCTCCTCTCCCTGCAAGAGCCTCAAGATCTGTGCTGTGTGGGGACACCGCAGTGCCCAAGATGGCTGTGGCCGTGGAACAGCCATCAGTCAGCACAGGGAGGAGCAGAGAACCTCAGGGGTGTGGTAGGGAGAGGTCTGGCCACCCCTCTTTCTCCATACCTAGGATGCCCATGTCGTATTTGCCCTCCTTCTTGTCCTTTTCAATCAGATAGTCAAAGGTGTCAGAAAAATACTGGAAGAGCATGTTCTGCTTGTCCACCTCCAGACCCAGGATGCGGTTCAGGAACTTGGTGATGGAGCAGTCTGCAAGAGCGTGGTGGTCAGGGAACGTGGCGCAGCCAGGCATGTAGCCCACCAGCACGCTCCCAAGGACAGCCACCCAACAAGCCACCCAACGTCCCTTCCCGACGGCGGCACAGCGCTAACGCGCAAGAGAGCAGCCCAAGGGCTGCTCCTCCAGCTGTAGCCGGCTGCCAGGCTGCCGCAGGGAAATGTGACCCGCAGTGTGGGCTAATCCCCACAGGACCCTCCCCTCGAAGCAAACGTCCTGCCCCAGCTGCACAGCAAACCCCTCGAGGCTGTGCTCCCCTGCAGATGGACCGGGTGGGCCAGGACACCCCCGCCTCTTTCACTTCTCCCCTACGCCGGACAGGAAAAGCTTGACACATACCCTTCTCCACTGAGACGGTGCCATATTTCATCTGATTGCAGCAGATCCCCACAGAGATGAGACCTTGCTTCATTTCTGGAATGGCAGAAGACAGCTTGTGCATGTTAGGGTTAAGCTTCTCCTCAGCGGTCCGGCAGGGCTGCTTCCCCCCGAGCTGTGCCCGTTATTTCACAGCTAAGCTTGTCCCAGACCCGTTCTCCCCCGCCTCTGGCAGGGTGACATGCATCTGGGTGGCCAATTGCCCTGCTCACTAGTGAGCTGCTAAGCCAGTGGTACTGTTCCCCTCTCTGACCTTCTGCTCCAGCCTGCTGCTCGGTTCTTCAAGCATCCCAAACCCGAGACCGACCTGGCCAGCAAGACGCAAAGAAACCCCAGAGCTGGTAATGTTCTTACCATGGAAAAACGCAGCCTCCCCTCTGTCATAGCTCTTTGGCACAGGAACTCTGTTCTCCGTGTGGTTGAGGATAGTGGAGAGAACTCTGTCTAGTGCCTTAGCCCCGTACTGTGAAAGGAGACAAGAATCTAATCTGGGACAAACCTACGCTGGCAGCCCGGCAGTGGACTGAGTGTGTCGCAACACTTCTGCTGTGCGCCGCGGAGAAAGCCATCGCCTCCAGGAAAGGCCACTGACCTGGTGGCTGTGCCAAGGGGAAGCCGTGTGTCAGGGCCCTCCTCTGTCCCTAGGGGACCAGAGTAGAGGAACCTGCTCGTCCGCACCCCGGTGCTGGCACCAGCTCCCTTGGGGACAGAGGCCCAAGCGCCCTTCCCGGCTCGCCCGTGGGAGCACAATCCTCGCACCAGTGTGGTGCTCAGATGCACAACGCTGATCATTGATGCAGTTCTGCATGCTGTACATGAGGCTACCCGCGGGGAGCTGGGTGCTAGGCCAGATCCTGCCTGTAGATGCCAGCAATGATCTTCCTGGCTCTGGCTCCCACTGAAGGCACTTGCTAACTACTTCAACCCCTCCTTGGCTGAGCTACCTTGAGAACAGCCGCAAGTTACCTTATTCTCAAAGTTGTACTTGCTGAGGTCTCGGGATTCAGTGGCCCGTCGGTCTCCGTGGGTTAAGGCACCCTAGGAAGGTAGACCAAGCAAAAAGTTCTTACTTTTAGCTGTTGCAAAACCCCAGAGAAGGATGGCCAAAGCCACGTCTCAGAAGAGGTCAGGATAAGAACATGCTGTGGGGAGGCAGTGTTCCTCTGGAATACTGAGACTTTACCAAAGTATTTGGGGATTTATCAGAAGTGAAGAAAAATGAAACAAACTAGTTATTCCATTAATTATTTCATCAGCTTTCTGGAAAAAGATGGGTTTACGCTCCCATAACAGTGGGGGAATTCCAGCATCTGGAATTGGGTTCTGCTTCCCTGAAATTCCTCCTGATGCCTTGGTTACGTATTCTTCTTCACTTCCTTTCCCAAATCCCAGGATGCTGAAAGCCTTCTGTGTTCCACAACTGCAATGCCTTCAGTCAGGGGTGATGCAATCCCCTGTACTAGTTACAGTGGCCATGCCAGGGGAACACCAAAATCGAAGCTCTTCAGAGAGAATTGGACCTGACACATTAATCTCTCTGCTGCAGGGCACTTACTAGGCTCTCCAGACGTTTTGCCACGATGGATGCAAACCTCCTCTCCCCTGCCAGCTCAGAGATAAGGAAGACATACTCTGGAGCAGAAACCTGGTTCGATCGGTGCGTTCGACCTACAGGGACATGAGAACAGAAGTGAAAGGAGATGTTGGTACAGCCTGGCTGGTACGGGAAGGGAAGCTGAGCAGGAGGTGAGCGCGCCAAAATAACTTTCCATCATGCTGGTTTTCAAAGGACAGAGGCACAGTCGCATTCATCACCCTGGTGCTGCTGAGACCTTGGCAGAGCTGAGTTTATAGCCCCGACCCTCTGGGGCTGAGGAGTGACCCCCCAGTTTGAGCTAGGATGTGCCTTACTTCTTTTGTGCTCGCGTATTTAGGAACTGTCCCTCCCCATCCTACAGAGCCTCCCCAGGGTGGAACAGAAATCCCCAGGCAGCCCGGCCATGTTTCATGAGGACACACTGCTAACGTGTACGGGAGGGTTTCCCCTTCCCACACTGCAAATCACTCCTGAAGTCAACACAAACCTTCCCCACAAGATAAATCAGTCACAACGGCTTTGTGTCTGCATTTCCATCCTGGCAAAACACAGGAGCACTGTGCTCTGCAAGGTGCTCTATCTCAGAAAGCTAAATACACCTGCCCTGGCTGCAGCACGAGCCTGGCTTGGGCGGCCACGCGCGCCTTTCCTTCCCAGGGCTGCCAGAGGCTCCGTGGTCTGAACCGCGCTCAGGGGAAGGGGACAGTGACCAAGAACACCCAGCCCTCACCAAACTGCTGTATGGCCCGGTCTGCGCTCCAGGGCAACTCCAGTGTCATGTGGACCCGGCGCTTCTGGTTTTTCACCCGTCTGTCTGCTTGGAGAGAGATACCGGAGCTGGAGGCCTCAGAGATTATTGCTACAAGCTGAGGGAGACAGACAACAAGTGAGAAAGGGGAGTGAGATTCCTGAACATCTGCAAACCGCTTCATGAAACAGCCCGCAGCACAACTCCCCAGCCCGTGAAGGGACCCAGGACTCCTTGTCACCCCCCAGCAGGTCAGACGGACAGTCAGAAAAGCTGCAGAGCCTTTTTGGCCTGAAGCTGGCAAGGCAAAAGCATGCAAAGGCAGCCTCCCTCTCCTTCCCCTCTCAGTATACTCGCTCCCATGCAGGTGTTTGGAGGTTTCCTTGGCTCCAACCTGACTCACCTTTTCCCCTTTCATAAAACGCTCCTTCTCCTTCAGGTTGACGTGGTCTATAGAGAGGCCTTGCTCTGCACGAGACTCGAACATGACGGAGCCGTCCGGTCTGCAAACTACCCGGCCCTTCCGCCCCGTCATCTGCACACACCGCACAGGAGAGAGGCTGTTAGCAGAGGGGAGAGACCTGCACGGCGCACCAAGTCAATTTAGAAAGTCAATTCTCAACAGCTTTTTCAGATTGCAAGGAAGGAGAGGAAACCCTCTTCCAGCAGGAACCCCCTTTACTGGCCCCTTTTCCTGTCACCCAGTGCCACCGAAATACACTCTTGATTGTGAGGAGTACCTCAGCCACATGCTCCGGGCCCCCAAAGTGATTGATCAGTTCATCCAAGGTATTGAGAGGTAGCTCTTTGCCCAGTGCTTTTACTTTTGCTAGGAGGTCCTGCTTCATCTTTTCCACATGTTCGAGTTCTCTCAAGCCATGAATCTCTTTCTGGGAAGGCAGCACGTGAAAATTATCTGGAACGTAAAATGCGAAAGTTTAGAGTACCTGATAATTGCAAATCAGAGAGGGGGGGAAAAGTCACAAAGGGCTGCTGGGGGCACCATCTGATGAGCAGGCAAAGACACCTTGACTTGCAATAAATGCTGCTGAGCACGGAGTGAATTCCCACTGTGCTTCCCCCTGTTCTGGTGGGGAAAGGAGCATGCAGGGCAAATTCTTCCTGCTCACCGATCACAGCAGGTTAATGTGAATCAACCTCACAATCCCAAGTCTGACCATCACAGGATAAAATCTAGCCAAGATCATAAAGCTGTCCCAAGCACAGAAGGAGCTTCACCGTTCCAAGACGACACCAAGAGAGCCTCCTCACAGCAGCTCCCTGACTCTGCAAGCCCCTTAGCCAGACCCTCCAAGGGTCATGTCTGATCTGCCACTGTCCACGCGGGGCCCTGGGGTGGGTGGCTGTCTCCAGCCGCGCGCCCACGCGCCGGGTGCCACGCACTAGAATGAAGTGACTCCCGTTCCCAGCTCCCCCCAGGGAGGAAGGAGCTAACCCCTGCTCTGCTCTCCTTACTTCCATCCTCAGCTGCGAAGCCGTTGTAGGTGTGCTCAACAAAGATGACATCGTCCGTCTCAAACACGGATTCCGGGGAGGAGTTGAAGTCACTGTCAAGCCCCATGTCAGAGTCGGTGCTGCTGTCATCGCTGATCTTGATCACGCCCGCGGGGTCACACACGCCCTTCAGAGCCTTGGCGCAGCGGCCCCTCTGCTTCCCTGCAAGGGAGAGCAAGCGGTGTCAAGGCAGAGTCCCCAGCCTCGTGCATCAATACAGAACAGCAAGTGCCAGCTCAGAAAGAGGAGGAGAAATCACAAAAATAGCTGAGATTGCCCCAAATGAAAGGCTGATCTTGGAGAGACAGAGCCTCTCGGGGAGGCGAGGGGGAGTTAGGAAGGGAAGGAGAGAGGGGGACGGAGAGAAAGAAAGAGAGAGAGAGAAAGGAAGAACAAGGCAATCTTTATCAGGGCTGAAGCTAGTTGCACACGTCAGGATGAACACACAGCCGGCTCTAAGCAGTGCTAACTCCTCAGGGGAAGGAGTCCGCAGGTTTGACTGCCTCCAGAGGAATGTGCAGGACACGGGAAGGTGCCAGTGTTTTGGGACGTTGTTTACTTCCAAGCACAGTAAGACATGCCCCTGCTACGCGAGAGGGTTCACAAACCAGCTTGCGCAGGCTGCTCTGCAGCAGCAGCCAGTCAGGACAACCTCCACAATCTGCCAGTGCTGCTGTCCCCCTCTTCCCCCTTTCCCACATCCCACTGGAGGAGAAATCCCCAAACTCTTCTTACCTGCAGCCGCAGCCAATAGTTTGGCAGGGAAGTGATTTTTTTCCCCCAGGACACCTGCCGTGCTCTAAGTAAGGGGTAGTGGAGAAACCCCCCTTGCTGCGAGAGGGCTTCAGACATGCAGCCAGGACTCTTGTGCAATCTGCCCACCAGTCTCGGCAAGGAAGCAGCTGAGGGAGAGGGGCATAGCTACTGGGCAAGTGGCGGAGGCGAGGACCTACGCTGTGACAGGGAAGTGGGTTAGAGGGAGGAAAGGGTGAATGACCTAGAGCTGCCGTCCTCCAGATGAGAGAGAGTGACGGGAGATGTGCAGGAGGGCAAACTGAAACCAGGGCAGAGTAGCAAAAAGCATGAAGTAGGGAAAAGGGAAAAAGAAAAAGAAAAAGCTGAGTGGCTGGGGTGAAGCAGCAAGGCAGGAGGTCAGATGCTGGGCAGTGGAGTGTGCTCTTACGTTTTCTTTTAATGCCAGTTCCTTTTTCTCTCTTTCTTTTGGTTGAAGGAAAGTGCTTCTGAATTAGTGATAGAAAGACGCCTCTGAAAGTAAGATGCAAAATTTATTCTAGCTACCAGGAATAGGAACATCTGCCGGTTATCATGTAGCAATGTGTATTTGAGATAGCACCACATTTCATGAAAGAGGGGTAAATCCTGCACCACAATTACTAGCGCGTGATCAGCCAGCCACTGGTACAGCATGGCTCTCCAGAACAGCAGCAACTCAGACTGAGTGTGTTTCACCAGCGGGCTCTGCTGGCAGACACCGAAGTTGGCCATGGGAGCGTGGGCTGCGCCAGCAGGTCCTCAGCTGCGGAACGGGCGTGCTGAGGGATGCAAAGCACTGTAATGCCGGGGAAAATGCTCTCTGCTGTGGCCTCCCTGCTGGCGGAGGGAGCAGGGCCATTCCAGGGAGACACTGCAACAGACCACGTGGCATGCCAAAGTTGCAAGACCTTTATATAGCAACTAAGAGAGAGTTTTAAATGGGAAGCACTATACTGGGAAGCTGTTACATCACTACTGAAAAATCCAGTAAGTCCCAGCGTCCCAGCCCCTCTCCATGCTCTGCTATCAGAGACCACCGTCAGGCTGTCCAACAAATGTGCTCCACCAAGTCCTCCAATTAACTGGACGTGGGCTCGCTTGCCCACAAACAGAGAAAAGTGACAAAACACGGATATGCAGTGGTTTCAGGTGAATGGAAAAAATCATAAGAGGTGGAAAAAAAAATGTTTCTGTGGGCTGTTCTGCAACTAACAGAGCAAATGCTTAAATGCTGATCATGTCGGGTGGGGATGAACCCCCAGTGCAATGAGAAGGCAGTGAATGAGCTCTGGTCGAAGAAAAAAAAAAAACCAAACGTTGAAAGCAACAGCTGAGAGGTATGGACATGACAACTCGCCCGTGTGAGAAAGAGGGAGTCTTGGGAACCAGGGAGGGAGCTCTGAGACCCTTGGTGTGAGGGGCTGAAGGAGACAGAGACAGCACCGCTCCCTGCAGGGGCAGAGCCCTGTGCTGGCTGTCAAGTGATTGCGATTACACGGCACCAGGACGAGCCCTTTTGTCCCGTGTGCTGGGGTGACCCCGGGCTCAGAATGCAAAGACTCACTCTCGGGTCTGGAGCCTCCCTGCCATGAAACCTTGCTCGCTTTCCCGACACTTGTACTCCCCGTCTCCCCTGCGAACAAAGGGTCGGGCTGGTATTCACTCACTGAACAATCTGTTTATTTTTAACCCCGTTTCTTGGCATCTTTTAAACAACTGCTTCTTCCCAGCACACTCCGATCAAGAAATCCCCTGAAGTGCTGTAAAACCAGGACACCGCAGTTGGAGGCCCAGCAGATGCCAGAAGACACTCAGTTATCTGGCCAATGCTGCTGAGCAAAGAGCTCTCGCCTCTAGAACTGGGGACAGAGTCAAGCAGTGTGCGTGATCGCTAACAGACCCTTCCTCCTTCAACAGCTGAGCAAGGCTCAAAGGGACCACGTAGTCCTCCAGCCCAAGTTCCTCTGAATTCTGCGACATGAAAACCAATCCAAGAGACCAAATCAATCCAAGCAGTTGTTAGACTCGCCTTGCGCACTGTCACCAAACTGGAATTTGTTTTTCAGGAATGGACTGGAGACAGCGGAGTGACACAGACCAACACAACCCCTCCATCAATAAGGGAGGAAAGCTTTGCCTAAACTGGACACATACTGTCTCTGGCATCTCTCATGGCTTTCACCTGCATTAAAAGTCACTTCAAAAGAAAGCAGTAACAGCCCTGTCGCCTGCAGAACAGAGGAGACACAACTCAACCCAATGTCCCAGGTTTTCGTCACCCATCGTGCAGGAACAGCCGCATTCATGGGACAGGCCAATATATTGAAATCTATAGCAATGTGGGGGAGCATAAGCCTCGTTCTCTGCTGAATGGGTAGCAGGAGTCCTGCTGCTGGCTTCACTTCGGGCACAACCAACTCGCCCTTCAGCTAGGAACAAAGGCAACACAACCAGGACACTGCAGAAGCCTGGCAATCGAACGTGTCCTGCCTCATATGCGTGCTGAAAGCCAACACTGGCAAATCTAAACTCCTTGGACCACTCCTTCCTCTCGCTGCTCCAGCGATGCTGCCTCACGTTATCATCCCAGCCTCTGTCATTACATGAGATTCTCTTGCTCATTTCTTCGCTGTCAACAGCCCCATTTTCCAGAGTCAGACCCACACAAACCACATCTGAGCTCGTATTTCTCGCTCTCCTACACCTGCCAATTCCTTTCAGTGTGTAGAGAGTCAGATCAGGCTGTTCATGCAAGTTTGGACCACAGGAAACTTCAAAATCCAGGATCTAGCTCATAAAGGCAGGCTGAAGAAATAGTGCCTCAAGGACCCAGCTAAGCGTCCTCTCCATTTACAGCTTGTGCAGGGTGAGGCATTATGAAACTGCATTTCAAGAACTGCAAGTGACAAGTGGCCCCAGGGCAGGGCTTTCCCTAGCACGCCTCCAGCCTCCCATGCATCTCCCCAGCAGAAAAACAGGGATTTTTAACTCACTCTGCAGCAGAGACAAAACAATTTAGATGCCCATCGTTCTCATCCAGGACTTCTCTGGTGCGAGCCTCCCCAGTGGACTGCAGGCCGATGACGATACACTGCAGGGAAACACAAGGGACGGCACAGCAAGGCGTCAGGGAGGGTGTACCGCAGCCGGTGTCAGGGCAAACAGCTACAGGCTCAAGGGACTGTATTTCACAGTCCCAGGTACCTTCCCCTTGGGCCCGACCCCACGTACGTGTTGGGCCTGTAGCAGAGCTCCTGATCAAGAACCATCTCAAATCTTTCAACATCCAAACCCCTACATCTGCTCACACCACAGAGAGGATGACTCTGATTACAGAAGCTAACTGACTTTGCTAGGCAGTTTCTGCCTAAAATTTCCAAATCACATCCAGATGGATGAAAGGACAGGGCTGTGCTCAACGTGAAGGATCTGGTACCTCTTCGAGCTTGAACATGACCCAAAATACTGTTTCAGATCAGCTTGCCCACATCTACCACAAATGAGCGGTGGGTAATGCCTCAGAAGACAAGACCACGTTAACTCCCCAGTATAATTTACCGTGAATATTCTCAGAAACCTGGACACTGCACTTCATTCTGGTTAATCTGGAGAGAAATTCATCCTTAAAGAGGTTTGAAATTGCTTTCAAGTCAAGCTGAACAATAATTAACTCCCTTTGGTTGCAGACTACAAAAAAATCACTTGTAACGTAAGACTGATGGCTGCTGCCACTGCAGCGAGGCTCTGATACCACACCTTATCCTTCGCCAGCTCTTCCTTGGCAAGCTCAACGAGTCGCCGGACTTTAGCAGCAATGCAGAGATACTTGAAGAAGCGCTGGTGAGCTGACCAGAACTGACCCCACAAGGATTTCCGAGACTCCAAGCCGATCCAGTCGGCTGCCTGCTGGAACACCATCAAGGCCTCTGCCCACTGCAGACAATACCGAGAAAGGCCAAGTTAATATCTTAGTTTTCTTTCTCATTACTGCTGTGCAGGAGGTTGTTAGAACAGTCTGGGGTTTGATAACCTGATTTAACATCAGTATTTATGTCACTGGGTTAGGCTGAATGAACAGTCTGCTCATTCTCTCCTTTCTGCGCTAGCATGATGTTGCAAGCTCTGGTTTGCAAATAGGGAACTTTTAAATAGAAGCAAAAAAATATAAGATCATTTTTTATGTAAGCTGAGCATGCGTCCCCCTTTTCTTTCTTACAAAGTCTGTGGTCATGGCCACGTTTGGGGTCCTCAAACCCTCCCACAAACAAGTGCCCGTGCCCAAAGCGCAATTAAACATCAGTCTCCCCACTGCAGCGGGACCAGCTCACCAACTTCGCTGCCTTGTCGTAGACAATCTTGTACTGCTGATCCAGCGGGATCTCCTCGATTCTGAAGGTCACTCCAGTGAAACTGAGCTGCCTGGCAATGTACATTCCACTGACCTTCATGTCCATTGCCACGATCTCCATTGCACCAACTCCCCTGGGAGAGGAAGACAGCTGTGAAACCCCTTCCTCTGAAACCCCGGCGGCACCGGGGAGGTGCCTCTGCAGAACCACCACCTCTCCTGGCTCACGCTGTCCTCAGACGCTGTCCTCAGGCATCGCACCCATTTCCCAAACAAAGGCTGCCACAAAATGTAAGCCACATGAAAAGGGATGCTGGACATGACCTACCTCTTTTCGATGGCGTGCAGGAACTCATCAAACGCTCTGAAAGGGGTGCCCTCCCCCCAGATTCCCAGGCGGCTCATGTAAATCATGTTTTTTGGCTCAGAGGCACCTGTTTGAACAGAATTCACTGTCAGCAAAACCACAGAAGTTGTGAATAGTTTTGAGTCGAGTACAGTGAACTCTTAAGAGGACGGTCCTTGCCATCATGCCTCAGGAGACCCAAGGACCTTTCCAAACATTGCCCTCCATACGCTAAGTGGGCAAGCATCATCATACAGCTGAACAGCTGGCCAGGAACAAGGTTAACTGGAGACAAACTAGTCTGACTTGCCAAAAAGTCAGGAGTAATGGGCAGCAACGGGGCTCGGGGCAGATCTTAGCACCCTAGGCTCCCCTCTAGCATTGCAGTACCATTCACCTCTTCTTGCATGAACATGTACTCTCAGCGTACGTGCTCACATCTCAAGGGCATCCTTCAGATCACAGAGGTGACTGGCGACCGTTTACGCACGGCGCCCACACAATGCCGAGGGAAGCTTACCTGTGGCACTGGCATAAACAACCCTTGCTTGAGGCAGTTTGTTCTGAAGGTCCAGCACTGCTTTGCCCATTTTAGTAGAGCTGGCATTTTTGGCTTTGTGGCATTCATCAAACACAATCTGGAGGGGAACGTCAGTTAAGGAGAAAGGATCTATTTTCATCACGAGGATGGGAGCAGACAGAAAATACAACCCAGCCTCCTCCAGCCAACTGAACCAGTCCCAATATCAACAGGAGTGACTCGTTCCCCACACTGCACGAAATCTGTTGGTTTTGCCTACTCCCCTGCTCCTCAGGGCCCGAAGTCATTTCCCCCTCCCTCTCCCTTCACTTCCAAGGTGTGTCTTGTCTTGTATTGCTGAGGGAGAAGAATGCTGAAAAGGTTAATCCCAGCTGTGTTCTTCCCCTCCTCCCATTACCACTGCAGCCTGCGGAGGAGGAGAGAGAAGCGTGGGGGATGCATGTGCTTACAGCATTTAAATATCTACCAAAGGCACCAGGCTGCTCAGCACAGCTGCTCCCAGTGACTTCAGATGGCCCCAAGCTCTTTGTTCCTTGGTGAAGTATAATCACAAGCATGCAATTCTTCTCTCTCTCTCTCTCCCCAGTTGTTTTTTTTTTTAAAAGGATACAACTCCATCAAAATTTTCCCTGCACCAGTCCAAAATTTGTTTTAAGCGTGTCCTGTGCTGCCCGCCTGCCTGGCTTTCACCAATCAGCGCAGAATAAGTGGCAAAGAGGACTCCTTCTGAGGTAGCTGTGTCACCATATTTAATCTGCAGAAAGGAAGAACAAGAGCACACACACTCATGAGGCTTGTCCCCGGTATGTCGCGCCCATTCTTTGCCCACAATCGATACCGCTGATTGTGCTGTGACTGTGCAGGACGCATGCTCCTGCCTCCAAGAACAAAACCCAATCTGAGAGCAGAACGGACAAAAGACTGCTGGTAGCTGACGTCTTTAGCACTTCTGTTTGGCACTGAGATATGGTGATGACAGGGACTTTAAATCTCTGGACAAGTTCCACTAGCCAATGTGTCAGCACATCTGGACGCATGCAGTGAAATGTGGAGACCACGCTAGGACTTCCATTTTCTGGCCAACTGAAGTCGCTTCATTTTTTTTAAGGAACAGAATGTTCAATTGCTTTGAACCCTCCCATCTGTTTTAATTAATTCCAGAAAATAATTTTCTCTTTGACCAGGTGAGATTGCTGCCTATCTTACTGTCATGGGTCCCACCTGGAATGAAATAAAAGGTAGGGGGGAAAAAACCCATGGTCCCAATCTGAAGAAAGTTCCACTTAAAGCCTTTTTAGTCTGAAAACAAACACCCCTTTCAGTCTCTTAATAGAGTGCATTCAGAGGTGTTGAACACATGTGGTTTCCATTGACTTTGTAAGAGCTGGTTGTTCAACACCATTAAAAACCAGAGGAGAGTGTTTCCATGAACTGGCCAGCGGTGTGGCAAACACAAGCCTGGACAAGGCTGATGCACTGGACAAGAGGCTAAAGCACAGGCTACAAAGAACCCTGTGAATAGTCGCTACACAACTGCTGGTCATTTCTTTTGAGAAATACTTCATCCTCATCACTGAATAACTGGAAGAAAGTCTGAAAATTCTCTGATTCGCTCAGCTGGGGAGAAATGCCCATGTGCTCAGCCACGTGTGTCTGCAGCCCCCTGCCAGGCACCAATCTGTGTATTTACACGTGCTCCCTTACTCGCATGCTCTGAAAAGCGGTTCCATGAAACCAGCCCTGGGAAATGTTAGCCCAGGAGAGCAGAGTACGGCCCCATCTAACAGGAGCTGTTCCCTCTGCAGGACTCTTCAGGACTGGCGAGAAAGGTTCAGGTCCTGCTGCGCTTTGCACTTGCCTGGAGACACTTCTCACTCCCTGCAGGAAACAGCTCTGTGCTCACAACGCAGCTCTGCAGAGCGTATAAAAATAGCAAAAGTCCAGAGTGGGAAGAGCACGCTGAGAGAAGGGAACGGCAAGCAGCTTGCTGTCTGCTACTGCCTGTGCCACCAGCCACGCGGAGGCAGAAACGACTGCTGCTTTACATGCTAAGGCGGATCCATCTAACTGCTACTGTAGGCTGATTTTCCAGAACACCATTACAACTTCTCTCCCTTACCTTATTCAAAGCATGCACAGGAATGTGGGAGGCTTCAATGTCCTTCAGGTCTCTCTCAGCATCATACTTGAGATCATTGGAGACGCTGAACCTGCAAAGCAAGACGTGGGCCTGGTTATCTCCTAAGGAGATAGTCAGGGCATGCACAGTGATTAATAGCTCTGACTAAAGCAATAGTAGGTGTGCAAAACTGTCACATTTCCAACTGCCCACACACCTCAACGCAAGATGCTACAGCAGACTCCAGTCTGCCACTTACAACAAGCTGTGTGTATCCTGCAGTAAAACCCCATACTCCAGGGGCTTGAGTCTGCACCCAGGAAGTCCACGAATGAAGTCCCTCCAGCGACTTCAAAGAGAGCGGGCATAGGCTTGACATTGCGCTCCAAGTAGTACATAATCTGCTATTTCATAGTGACTCATTCTCCATCACCGCTGCAGGGGAAATATTCCCATTTCACAGGCAGCAAACAGGCACAAAGAGGTGGAAACGACTTACCAAAGGCCACAGCATGAGTCAACTATAAAGCCAACATCAGCACTAAGGAATTCCTTACTCCCAGATCCAAACTAACTCCAAGGTCTTACGGGAAAAGAGAAAAAAAACCAAACCAAACAACTTACCACAGAGCTTTTTTCCTCCCTTTAAGATAATTTTCAAAGATGATGCCCGCAACTGTCCTGCCCTTTCCAACTCCAGCACCGTCCCCAATGAGGAACCCAGCTCGCTGCCCATTGGGTAATACAACTTCATGTTGCTGCAAAATCAAGAACAGAACTGGAAATTAAACGGGATTTGCCTTTGCTAACAGCTTTCATGTGAGCTTATAAAAGCACCGCTTAACCCTTTCACATATCCCATCGATGCAAGTGCATTTCCTGTTCAGATAAACGACAGCAGGAATGGTTAAGTGTCATGGCCAAGCTCACAAGTGGTAGTTCACAGAAAAGGCCCCCAGGCCCCCAAAATGTAAAGCACTCCCCTCTGTAACAAAAGTCAAGAGTTCCTGCCTCTTTGGGAAACAGACCCCTCAGAAGTCCCTGGCTTCAAATAATCCTTTCAAAAGGCATTTAAAACACCATATGCCAAAGCTTCTGAAGTTTCATCACTTATATTACAGGTTATTTTAAAACACACCTGAACATCTGTCCGTACAAAAGGCAGTTTCTTTCTAGTGTAAGACATGCAAGCTGGGCGAGGTGGAGCCACATACCTGGCAGGCATAAATGATTGCTTCCAGCTGTAGTGCAGAGAGTGACCCTTTGTCGGCAACGGAGCACGGCAGGGAAAGGCTGTAGGTGATGTCGGGCGGGGGGACGCTGGATAGAGTGCTCGTTTCAACCACGAGGTCAGGGTGGTGCTTCCCAATCTTGGCTAAATGACAACGCAGAAAACAGATAACTCAAGATCTTCACTCCCACAGGGCACCTCAAAAAGGACTGCAGACCTCATATTAATAGTCTTAGCCCTCTGCTCGGGAAGAGAAGAGAGAAGCCCAACACCTGCTCTTCACTCTTTTGTTCCATTGAAATTTCAGATTGCCAAAAACAAGTCATGGCTCCCCCAAAAGCAAGCAACGGAAAAGTGTTCTGTTAAATTAGCGTAGCACCAACAAAGGATCAGTACACTGGTAAAGTTTTCCTAGAAAATCACAAGCCTGGGATGTGCCACAGCAAACACCATATACTGCTTGCAGGAAAATAAGGGAGCAGTTAACTAGGTTGGTCCACAATGGAGTTAACAGAACTTCCCATACTCATGCGATGGCAAGACACTCACACTTTGAAGGTATATATTCTGCATAGGTCTCCGTTTGCCCCAGCTCTTCTGTTTCTTCCTCCTCACCTTCATCCTCCTCCTCTGCAGGAGCCTGAGACTGAAAAGAAACACAACATTGACCAAATATTAATATTCTCATTGAACTATGGGCACACGCAGTGCTACAGAGTGCCCGAAACTACCATTTAAACCATCCCTATGCAAATTCACAAACCCTTCAAACACAATTCATCTCATTTCTAGACTACAGCAACATGAGGAAAAACATCTGTGAGAGCCCACCCCGGGGGCCCAGCAAGTGCTTTAAGAGCTACTTTCAACGCCTAGTCCACACCAAATTAGGGAAAGATGTTTACATCACTTTTCAGAGGGGCTGTGGGCTAGCAAGAATTCTGCCCAGCTGTGCTCTAATCTGGCCCTCAGTAAGGGACCTAGACCAGCTTTAAACTCAGCGTGGTACTCAGCAGCATAAAGCAAAGTCATGTAATTCCAGGAAGAGCAGCCTCTATAGACTGTGCTGATTTAGCTGTAAAGAAAGCCCAAATAATTCTTTAACATAGCAAGGTTCCACCAAGGGAAATATAAGACACTTCTGGGAAAGGGCAGTGACCTGTATCTGTCTGATTTTCTTGTCTCACTCCCTCTGAAGGGAAAAATGCTCAGAACTGCTCCCCTCTGCACTGCGATGTTACCAAGTAAGAGCCTGGTGTCCGATCCTACTGAAGCCGACCATCGTTCTCACCTGGTAGCTTATGAGGAGCGGGGTGTTGGGGACAGCAGGAACATGGTCATTCGAACAGTTTAAGCCAGTGAACGATCTGCTGGGTGAGAACAGCTGGAACAGAAAGGGTGCAGGTGAGAAAGCAGTCTTAACCCTCAGCCCTCCGACCCCAACAAGTATGAAAATACAACAACAGTAAAGATACTTGTGCTCTGTAGTCAGATCTCACACTCTGATGATGTCAGTCGGCTTTAATACTTTCTGTTTGTGAATGAAAAGCCCCGGGCAATATTCTGGAAACTAATACATCTTGCAAATGCCATACATGCCTTTGTCAACACATACAGGGAATAACTGACCAAGGTAAACACATTCCTGCAAGAAGTGTGAACATGTTGTGCATGTGCCCACGTGTGATGAAAGCCTGCAGGGACACACGTCCTCCCACACCTGCAGGACGGGAGTCTCTCTGCCAAACTACACAGCACTGAGATGGGTCATCCCAAAGCGGCACGTTTTGCCTTTAAACTCGAGATCTCAGGCATAAGCCCACCTTTCATACACCTCCCATTAGCACTAACAGATTACCTGTGCAAACGTCGCCACTTTCAAAGGACTCTGACGAGCCAGCAGTCCCTGTCAAAACCTGGTCGAAGTTTATTATGGGAATACTGGATTTGCTCTGCACTGGAGCAGTTACGTTAGTCACTGTTTTCCCATTTGCTCTGAAGGGAGCTGTGTACAAAACTGCTCTGCCGTTCCCAACAAGACAGGTCCCCATTAAAAGGAGCTGTGCAGATTCTCATTGTGGGATCGCATGTTTTATTCTGAACTGGTGAGTCCAACTGAGAGCTCTGGGTTGGATTTGCTAATGGAAGAGAAACAGCATCACTTTGGGGACCAAAGGGGAGACTGGAGTGCAGCCAAGGAGATCCAAACAGGGGGAATGGGAAAGACTGAACAAAATTGCAACCAAAAGCCATCGCTGGGAAAGGACCGAGCATTAAATCAGAACACCACCACTTTACATCTTCTTACAAACTGCCCTTGAGGCAAGCATTTACTTAACAATTTTGCAATTTTGGTTTTAGCATTAAAACCACTGTTCAAAGTAATTAGATAACTGCACCAGAACACAACCCGTGGGTCAGCACCGATTAACAGCTGTCCCATGGTTAAGGATCGCTATCCTTTGCCTGAGACCACCAAAGCCTGCACACTTCCAGCTGCCCCTCAGGTTCACCTCACTCTTGCAGAGACCAGGACCTCCACTGGTGAGGACCTCCACTACGGAGACCAGCCACGAGGCCCAGGAGCTCAGATCGCACCGAGATGCCCAGCAGGCCAGCGATGGTGGGGGTCAGGCTGCCGTACGGGCTGGCCAGGTCTCTCCAGGCGCCAACTGCTGTCTCAGAGTTAATGATGGCTTTGGACCATCCAGCCCGCTGCACCGCAGCCAGCTAGGAGAGCTCCCAAGACACTCCTGGCTGGGAAGGCACAATCGAGGAGATCCTTTGTCAGCCCCCACGCAAACAAAATCACGCTGGAATTTCCCGACAGCGAGCAAGGTCAAGCCAGCAGCTCACGGCATCCAAAGTAATCAGCGACTCCAGAAGCAGCACTACTTCAAGTTTATAGCCTGCAAAGAGTGCCAGACATAGAGAGAGACCCATGCTCCACCAGCAGAAGTGAAAGATGGGAAGTTCTTAAGCATAAACACGCCGATTATTTCCTTTTTTTAAATTAAAAAAAAAAAAAAAGAAGAAGAAAGAAAAAAACACCCTCCATTACTGGAAGCCTGAGTCAGAATTACCAGAAGGAAGCTGGACGGAAGAGCTATTTTCAGTGCCAACAAATCTGGAGAGCAGGTGAAACATCTCCACCTACAAATCTGAGCTCAGTATAAAAGTTTCTTCTTAGGCAAGAGAAAGGCCCAGATCTGCTGGGAACGGCAGGACACGCTTCTCTCAGTTCTAGCAGTGGAAAGTTAATGCAGGTCTGGTTTTGCATCAGGCAATCTTCAAAGTATAAATCCCTGCTATCCCAATTCAGCAACGTGGCTTTGGCACACAGCGTTTCACCTCAGGTACTGCAAAGGAGCGACAGAACCCTTGGTTGTTTGGAGCACTGAAAAACTAACTGCATGGCTGAGAATAGGCTGTGAGGGCCAGTCCAGGTGGGACCAGGAGCTACGGTGGGTGATGGATCATCTTGCCCCAGACTGAACCTGTACAATTCCTTCCTTTCTCTACTCTCGCCCAAATCCCAGACTGATTTTCTCCTTCCTCTATGGTACGTATCTGAAAACATTAACATAAGAGGCACACACAGCATACATGAGAACACTTGGATCTATGCAGGAGAGAGACTCGTTCAGTAAAGCCACTGACAATTGCACAATCAAAGACTCGGTCTTACTCCATTGTTTTCCTCTCTGCATTATTCTCCATTTTGCCCCATCTTGCCATGACTTCCATGGGAAAAGAAGCAGCCACGTCTGGCTGACAAGCCAACTCCCCTCTGCATAAATTCATTCCCTATGTATTGAGCTAGGAGAATGGTGTTCACATTTTTAAAGTGCTGTGAATGAGTTAGACAGAAAAAGCGACATCAGCAACTCACAGAAATTCTAGCTACAGGCTTCAGAGGCAGGGCTTTGCTTCCCCAATCTTAAAAACACTGTAAACTTGTGAGATGGTTGTGAGAAAACACAATGGATTACACGAACTATTTTTAAAAGGTATTTCACAACTCCATTACAAATAAACCGAGTGTGTTTTTTCTGCTAACTCCTGCAAATATTTAACAGTGTAGTAGCTCTTCCCTCCATGCCTATTCCTGAAATGATAAACAGAGCCAACACGTTATATATATCTCCTTTCTTTACGGATAACAGCTCTCTCCACATGGGCACACGAAGGCAGCTCTGCGCCCAGCCACTTCCTCTTCAATCACAAACACTCCACCTAAAGCTTCGGCACTGGGCACTGGAGATAAGCGTTTCTTAGTGAGCTTGAAATGTTCGGCATTGCGCAGTCTCACTGTGATGCTTTTCTCCAATTTTGCTCTGTCCCCCTTTCTGTAAACCCACTTCTGCAGCGCCAGTGACAGCTGACAGAAAGAAGGAGGAAAGCTAAAATACGGATATAGTCTTTTCCACACCCTATCTTCAAATTGCTACACGACAGAAGACGGTTCGTTTCTTTTTCTTTCTTAAAGAGGACAAGGCACAAGGCCATTCTTGTACCTGGGATCCGTACGTGGGTCTCACACGCAGGATGCATCCAACTTCACTTATGAGATGTCCCACGTATCAGGGCTGTTGAGAGATCGCTGTTTCTGCTCCGCCTGAATCTCTGAGACTGAAATTCTCTGAGACAGTAAATTAACTACTGTCCTGACAACACAGTGCGAGGCTGGCCATTGCTCCTGGGTAAAAGCTGACTGCACAGCTCCAACTGATGGGATGTACCGTATCCAAATGGATTAGGACTGAATTCGCCTGGGCTACATACAGTGTAACGTGACCGACGTCCAGTCCAGTACTCAAAAGCCAAAATTCCTGCAATTTTATGGAAAATGATGGTGGTGTAGTGATGTGGGAAGGGACAGGGACAGATTATCTAAATTGCTTGTCTATTGGTGCAGGACGTCAGCAAAGTCTCTGTCCTGTACTGAATGTTACAGTAAGGAACCTTTTCTTCGGCACTGCCTTGAGATTTTGCAACAGATCACTTGTTTGCCTCCTTTAACAACAACAAAAAAAGCATATTTGAAATTCAGGTAGTAAAACAGTTGCCAATCGTGAGTCAATCTGCCAATCCATTTACCTAGTGTCCTGTGAGTTACCACCTCCGTGCAAAAATGAACTGAAATCTCCTGACTAGGATGTACTTAACTGACACCTCATCACGAAACATCAAACTCGGTAGGAAAAAAAAAACACCAAAAAAGCAACCACCCCCCCAACCATCTCTGTATTCAGAAAACACAGATAAGACAACGTTTAAAATAGCTAGAGATTCTTTTCAAAAGGAAGTCATTTATAAATGGAATCCCAAGGAGTTAATTGGCCTTATCTGAACCCAAGCGCTCTGCAGGACAACAAGGGGTGAGGGGAGGACGTGAAGAACAGCACGCAACAAGACCTGAGACGGCTGCTCTGCTACGGTCAGACAAGTTAGTCTCACACTTACATGACACATATTTGTTTCTCACTTGTATTCTTTACGCTGGATTTAGAACAGCTTTTCCCAGTAGATTTTTTGCTGTATACTCCACAGTCACAAAACTACAAGCTTTTTTAGGCATCCAGTTATCTCGACCAGAGTTCACATGTTTAGAAACAGGACACGACAGAACTATTTCTGTAGTGATTTAGGCTACTATGTAAAAAACCAATAATAATAGGAGACTAGGAGTAATAAGGCACATGCCTTCTCTGTCTTGGGGGATGTATCTGCTTTCCAGTTTTTTTAATCATCCAGTTTACAAGCCTGTGATGTCTTCAAACATTTCTTTGGTTCAAATCGCTCAGCTCTTTTCCTGCTGTCTCAAACTTCAAGTTCCAACTGGTCCAAAGTTACCAGGCTGCGCGTGGATTGCCTGTGCAGCCCTCGCTGCCAGCACAGCGGCGTGGCCCTTGATCTGTAACACATTTATCCCCAGGAGGGAGGGCAGTGGTATTCTCTGCCTCCAATTACAGACACGCTGAGGGCCAAACAGATGCTGGAAAGGTCTATAAAGGTGATCAAATCTCAATGATTTCAGCAAGAGCTCAGGTGTCTGATTTGAGGATCTGCATGAATGGCCTAAGATCTCACAGAAAGTCTGAGGCAGACAGGAGCTTTGATTACCCAAGTCCCAGGCCAGGACCCTCGCCACCAAGCCACACTCCTTCAATGCCAACCTGTCACTGAGCCACACAGCAGCACCGTTTCAAAGCAGAACTGCTGCCGAGACTCTTATTTCCAAGCTGTGGCAAACAGCCAGCGTTCATCATGGAACTACGGTCAGACACACGACTAACTGCAAAATGCAGCCTCTATAAACACAACAGAACCCCAAAATACAACAGTGACTAAAGCACAGGCATGCCAGATTGCCTTCTGGGGCATTCACGTTGAATGTTTTTCCCCCACAATCTTCATAAGACAATGACCTACAAAGGAAACCTACTGCACGGCTGGGCATCCACTGTGAGAGCTGAGATCTAGAGATTCAGCAGATGTGTACGGTATCGGTTCACCAACAACCAAAGCCAGCGGCTACCCATAGTGACTGATACCAGGTTGTGCAATAGTGAGTAATCAGTCCCAGCAGATGAGGGAAAACAGATGGCAGAAGGCTGGTAAAAATGCACAGAACCACATGTTGCTGTGGGACTGCCGGGAGATCACACGCCCAGGAAAACTCAAAGATGTAAAAGCTTGCAGGGACTTGAACTCACAAAGTAAACAAAAACGGTTAGTCTTAAGTTGAGACAGAGTTTGTTTTTTAGTCATTGTTACTAAAATATTTGCCATGGAGAATAAACAAATGGTGGTGGCTGCTGCTGGGGACAGTTAATGATCTATGTCACGGTGTTTTTCCTTGAGTCCATCTCTTCAGCACTCCTGAGCGCCCTGTTGCAGGCCACTCTGGACCTGCTGAATGTTTTAGGGATACATCTTCCTCATGATGCACCTACCTGCCACAGCTGTCAGAAGAAAGAGCTAGTGCCTGCACCACACTCTGAAAGAGTGCACGTGTCCCTTTGAGGATGTCCGGGTTCTCTCCTGCTTCCAGGAGACTAAAGTATGCGTAATCACTTCACCCCTTCCCTCCTCAAGTGAAGTTGGTAACAGCAAAACATCATCATACTGCAACTTCACGCCTGTAGGGAACTGGGTTAGTTTCTTAATTTCTTGGTGAAAACACCATGGGATGAAGCCTGAGGTATTTATTGTCTGATGGGGAGGATGGAAGAGGAGCAGCCCGTACCTCTATTTGGTTCTGCTGCGGCGTGTTTACATCCCATAGTGTTGGCACGTGGTTCAGACTATCGGCAGGCAAGAAGTCCTTAGGATCCGCAATGTCAGAGAGGGAATCCGCAGGGGACGAGAAGAGGGAGTTGTTGTTGGAGAGCTCATCGAGGTATGAAGAATCCTGAAACGGAGAAATGACCACAGTTAGAGGATGCAGGATGAGAAGACCAGAGAGCTCCTTTCTCACACCTACTCATCCAGGAAGTTTTAATTTTTTGCTATTAAATGAGCAGCTCTGTTACTTCATGCTCCACAAAACTTCGGAATTAACTTGTAAATGAGGACACGCTCTAAGCAGCTGTTTTAAAATCTCAGTTTCTTGAAAAACTAAGAAAAACATTGACTGGACAGAAGTGCCGGTACACGTTCAAGACTAACTCAGACTGTGCGCATCTCCACATACAGGAGTGGAATAAAGAGTTTTGAACAAGACATCAGTCACCTCAACTTCGTATTTGATTAAAAAGACTGCTGAGGGGTGAAAAGTCCTCAGCCTAACACCCAAAGGACCCAAGTATTTCATTCACGCACAGAAGCCCACAGAGTACCAGCTACGCCTGATAATGATACAGCTGTTTAATTGCAATTTATAACACAGCAATATCTGGAGGCTTCAGAAAAAATTAGTCCCCTCATGCCAGGTTCTGCACAAAGGAGGCTGCCAGGAGCAGGGGGGAAGGAGCGCCAGTGTCATCTAGATTTGCATCTAGATAAATCTTGGCAAATCTACCAATCCTTTTCCCAAGGGCATGCCTCAGTCCGGACAAGAAGGGAATGTGCTTCAGTGACGAGAATTGGGCTCTGCCCTTGCTCTTTTTCTGGTGCCTGTGCTGGAACGGCTTACAATTGTTCTATTTTGTGCCAACCCAGTGATGATGGTGGTTTGAGTCACACGGATCTAGCTCAGAAAGAGCCTTCAGTCCCCTCCCTGTCATCAATTCCTTGTCTGGTTTTTCAAATTTCAGGTGGCAAGAACCGATAGCTAAAAAGCACTTCTTACTCTGCGTCCTTAGCTCTGGCACACTGCACCTAGATCACTGCACCTTCCCTGACTCCATCGCATCACCCCTGCTCTCCTTCCACATCAAATACCACTTTCAGACTTTTTCAAAGCAGAAGAACTTTGTCTGCCGTTTACTGAAGAGCAACGTACTTTGAAACACCAAGCTCCAGCACACAGGTCCTGCCGGAGACGTGCCTCTGTCCCAAAGGACCATGCAGACAGACCAACAGGTCTTTCTCGGTGCCCCAGAGGACTCTGCCAACACAAATCAGTTTTGTGGTTCTTCACAAGGGTCGGGTTTGTCAGCATGCAGCCAGCTCAAGCTCTCCGCTAGGCCAGATAACCAAATGAGTGCGATAATACCACAGCATGGCTGCCAGGAGAGCCGCAGTGTCTGATATGAGGAGAAATCGCTGTTCATTTCCAGTTAAGGGCCAATTTCCTACTACAAGGCAGAAAGGCAGCCAAAGATTTTTTTAAAAGTCACTTAGCCCTGCCTGACATAAAATCATGAACAGCTCAGCCTGCTTGCGCTGTTCCTAAGGGCTTCAGGCGAAGAGCTGGGTCAGACTCCCCCCCGATTGCTATCAAAAGTTATGTTTTTGCAGAGTTTAAAACCATCGGGACACGCTCCCTTCACCTTCTTCCCAGATATGTCTTGTGTGGCACCCAAGAAGACAGTCGCTACTCCGAAGCCACGGGTGCAGGCGCTGGCAGCTGCGCGAGAGCACCGATGCACTAAAGCCAAGGCAAGCAGTAACAGATTGCAGGCATGATGTGTAAAGTTTGCATTTGTCAAAAACCAACTGGGGGGACCCAAAGGCTCAAGGAGAAAGGGCTGTTTGTTAGGCTGTGCTGCCAGGGCGGTACTGCGATGCGGGACACCCTCCTGCTAGCACCGGGTGCTTGTGCTCATGTGTGACACAGCTGCTGTCAGCCCAACAGCAGACGGGCAGCGTTTCCTGTGCAGCTCCTACTCTTGATATTTCTTTGGCTATTTTAGGATTACTCAGAAACCAAGGCTTTTCAGAGACTGAAGCAGGCACCTAGATTTATCATCGCAGAATTACGTGATCTCTGGAAATGGGGCTCTGTTTCACACTCGAGAAAGCAGGAAAACACTTGCGTAAATATGGTGTTTCTTGGCGAGAGCAAGTGCCTTGTGCATCCTGCGGGAACCTGCCTGTCTACGTCCCACAGCCTTAAGCTCCTGCTCTAGAGTACTGTACGGGCAGTATATATGGGATTCAAGCTAACATTGTTCATGCTATTGAGATTTTTTTTTTTCCATTAACTCCCACCTCCCAAGGTCTGTAGCCTCTCTGAACCCTGCAGTCCTCTGCAGAGACACTTGCCGATTACCTCGAACCACTGTGCTGCTGAAACAAGCCATCATCTCCCCTTGCTGTCCTCGCCACCCTTCTGCTGCTTCCTCTGGACTCAAGATCCCAAGAACAAGCGCTGCAGGAGTTCAACAGCCTCCAGACCGTCACCACGATCTACGCTCCTGTGCTACCACATCTCTTCAGATCCAACCGGGACACGGGTAAAGCAGAGAGCACTGACATCTGGGCTTAGGAAGAGAGTTTAACAATTCACCTAATACTACTCTCTCATACTATGCCTGGTATAAAACAGTTTAGATCAATTTTGTAGCAACTCTTTTGGCCATTCCCAGAAAAGAGAGAGAGATGGACGGGCAGATGGACTGCTCCGTCACCCGTCTGCTCTAGTACCTGATACACTGGACTTACGCAGCAGTCGGAGGACCCAAAGCAGCTGGAAACTCCACTTAGGGTGTCTGACAGTCCAGATACTACACAGGGGATAAATACAGACTGATATCAAGAGGCTCATAAGAACTGCTTTGAAGAAGCGTCTTTCAAAGCCCAGCACTAGAAGCAACAGCTACTATCTTCCTGAGTACCCACCACAACAGTGACACAAACAGCTCCCGAGATGGACCTGGAACTACAACACTCCCACTCGAAATCCCTGACGGTACAAGTGCTTTGTCCACAGGCAACGAACAACGGCTGGTGAAGCAGCCGGTCCCGAGACGCAGACGTGTTACTTTTCACAGGTGCCTAGGGAGATCCTGAATGCAAAACTAAAAAAAGCACACCTCGGGCCTGGCCACCTCACACGTGTTGCACAATGTTCGGCAGGCACGACGAAGAGCAGAAGCTTGCTCCCAACAAGCCTTCAGAGCTCAGCTCACACGAGGAGGTGCAAGAACTAGTTCCTATTCATAACAAGCAAGAGGAGACATCATCATCCTTGACATGAAATCTAAAAGATGAAAGGCATTTATTATAATCTGCATGCTGAGAGGAGAAGCACATTTTTCTTCTCTCAAGGACAGGCAGGCCTGGGAGATACCACGCTACAGGCAAGAAAGAGCGAAACCAAAAGGCTGGAGTTGCAAGGCAAACCCAGCTTTGTTAAGCCAGGGGTTTTTCGTTTTTTCTTTTCATTATGAAAACCTTTGTCACATGGATCCACTTGGGCATTTAACTGACAGAGTTTCACTTGAGGGCTTCACTACCCAGGGACAGCAGCAGCAGCGTCTCAAGGAGCTGGATGGTCTCAGATCCCCACCCGGTCTCATCGCTGAGCTACGATGAGACACTTCTGTGCAGGTTTTATTCATTTGCAAATACCACTGACAGAAGTCGGTTCAGGAGGAAACGTCTGCAAACACATAGGCACGGCAACAAGAGGACTGTAGAGCAGACTAGGGTGGCCATTGCCCATTAGGGTCCCAAAGGGAGGAAAGTGCAGGGCTGGAATAGCAACGGGACGTGTGAAAGCACCGTAACACAACCCGAGATACCCCGGCAAGCGCTCTCCGCCTTCCTGACCCCAGCCCCTTCAACCCCCCAGCAAAGGCTCCAGCCCCACCATCTCCACCACCACTCCCTCTGCTCGGAGCACGGGGCTGAAATGGGGAAGAGGAAATCAGCCTCCAAGTCAGAGCGAGGATATTATTAGTCCTGGAAATTACTTCAGTGAGCCCATCCTCTTGCAGTGTTATGAGGCATTAGTCACAAACGTTCAGAGTCTCCCATTTGTCTTACCTAATTACATTATCTAAAGAGCACTAGAACTAGTAACCTGCTAGATCCCCGCCCTGGAGAGCTTACAGTGCAACCCCAGTAAATTGGACTTGCTTATGTACAAAATGCAGTGTAATTGTTTAATACAAGGCAACACTGATAACTGCAACCTCTGTCATTATAAACCATACCTTGACTAATTACTCCACTGGTTTATATGGAGCAAACAGGAGCAGCTACCTTAGTCTCCTCAAGGGAAAGGAAGGATCATCACCTAAACCATCGGCTCATGAAATAACAGAGTGAGCAAAAGGATTCCTTTCCTCAGCGGGATAAAGCCCCTGTCAGACCCACTGATCCTCTGATACCGGTTACAGCTGACCCCAGCCAGGAGAGACCCTCAGCCAAAAGGTGCTGAGCCCCCTATGCACAGACGGAAGCAGCTGAAAAGGAGACTAAGACGTTGGGGCTAGCAGAGACACCCAAGAAACCATGAAGAGCGAGGAGATTACAGGTGCAGCAAGCGCTGGAAAGGGGTGATGAGCCGAGCGGAGGGACTGCAAAGCCAGCTCCCAGATCTGGAAAGGGCTGCTTCTGCTTTTCCAACGGTCTGACGTGCTTGAGAAGCTGCTCGGTGAAATCGCTCCAGAGAGGTCACCCGTCTCAGTTGTCAGGATTTAAGGCGAGTTATTTTGTCCCTGTTTAAGACTGATCAATCAAGAATTTTAAAATTTTCTCTGAAATTTTAAAATTTCACTGGAAATAAGAGGTTTTTCCAGTAATAGCACTTATTTTATGTTTCAGTGGAAGTCAAATTTCTGAAACAGATGGAAGTTATCCCACAAGGCAGGATCTTTATTTCAAATGCTACTCTGTAACCATTCTCTGTGTAAATCTTATTTCTGGAATTAGGCTATTTGTTTGGAGGGGGTTGGGGTTTTTTTCCCCCCTCCAATTTAGCATTGCCTACAACCAAAATCCAGACGGCACACTGCAGATCATCACTGGTAGGAGAATTTCACCGCAGACCTGCGTTGCCTCCAGCTCTTCAGCCTGCTTTGTTAAACACTGCTCTGCACCAGGACAGCGAACACCTGGGTGAAATGCCAGCTTGAAGATCTCAACCCTGAGCGCTGCGTCTCACAGCACAGACTTTTCCCAGTTTCTCCCATTACAGAAGGACGGACACAAAGGGAGACCCTGAAGTCTGCTGTGAAAACACGGTTCAGAACGAACTGCTCGAGTCAGAGAGGAAGTTTATAGAAGCCCGCTATAAAATGGCAAAAGGGCGATTCCCTCGCAGCAGGGTGATTGCTTAATGGAGAATTTTATAAGGGGTCAACAGCCAGCTGATGCCGAGGCTATGCACGGCTGCTGGCTGTGGGTCTCGTCAGCATGTTCCTTTTTTACATTGAAGTTGAAATAACATCGATGTCCTAGAACGGGAGATAGAGGATCACAAATCATCGCCTGGTCTTCATGTCAGAAGATGCTCTAGTGAGTAACTTGATAAATCAATGATAATCATTTGCTGGACTTCTAAAGTGTGAGTGCAAATGCACCGCCAGTTGATGCTGCTACGGCACATTATTTCTATCATTATCCCAAAACAGAAAAGTTACCAAAACAAAGAATTAACTCCCTAGAAAAGATCAGAAAAAAATCAGGGTAAAACCACCCAAACAGTTAACCTCTTTCTCCCAGCCACTGGAAACAGCTCAGTTCCTTTAGCCAAAATAAAGTCTTTGTTAAAAGTAATGAAAGAACAGGTGAAGTCTAAATACAGAAGGAATATGCATCCTTAAAATATTTTTGGCTATCAAGCCATCAATATAAATGGTTTATTTGCTCACAATCCAGACATAGAGGAAACAAATACTCCTTCTGCACAGCAACTATCGATTACTCCGCTGTATAGCACACAGCTGCTAGGGTGTTTTTTAAAAAAAAAAAAACAACCCAACATATATATACACAGGCACACACATACATACATGAACAAAGCCACACTGTCAGACAAGAAAGATTTGGTGCCTTGAAAATCACAGATTAAGCAAATTATGTTTCAGGAAAGAGAGAATCAAGAATTAACAGCTGCAACGTAAGAAGTCAATCACTAAAAGAAAATCTTTTAGCTGCCAAAATCCAAAGTCTTTCTAAATATGGGGCAATAAACTTGCAGTCTTAAGGGTTCAGTGCTCTGGCTGGCAAGCGGTTCCCTTGCTTTTTTGTACCCAGCATCTGGCTTAAAAATAAAACTCCTAAAGCTATTACAACTACATAAACACACCGATCAATTCTCCACACAGCTCCTCTTCCTCCGAGTTTCACAGTTAGCGACCAAGTCATAACCGACAGGAACAGTCTCCAAGTACCGCACGTTTCAGCCAAACACAAATCACATCTTCCGCACAGTAAATCTGCTCCCGCTGCCTTGCATCGAGAGTCGTCACCCCTAAACCTCTGCTGCCATTGCAAAAATTATGGGGGACACACAAGCCCGGGGCAGCAGCTGGAGCTGGCTACCCTTGCAAACAAAGCACACCGGGAATTCCAAGGAGGAGAAAAAAAAGAAAAATCAGGCATTACCTTGTAGAGAGATGGGAACTTTAGCCAGAACTGCATTTGGGACATTTTAGAACAGCATTCAGTTTGCTGTCAGCAGAGCAGGACGTGGATGAAGCAGTAAGGTGAGATTTTTCAGTATATAATGGAGAAAGGTCTTCATTCATGACCGCGACAGCAGCAACAGCCAGGAAGAGAGCTCATCAAGGGTTTTTAAAAATTAACATGCAGAAGGAAGGAGTGAAAATGGAGGAAAAAAGGACAGCCATACAGTGCGTCTGTCCTAAGCCTGTGGAAATTTGCATATAGCGTTTAGTCATGAAGGAGAGTGCTCTTACTTCCTCTAAGTACAAGGGCTGACTTTCAGGAAATGATGCCTGCTTGGTAAGTCAGTGAAATTACTGGCAATGCGATGAGAATTACTGTATGTGGTGTAATTCAACCACAGATGCACTGTAAACAAAGCTGTGCTCCGCAGCGGCGTGGCCAGACACGGGACAGGAGAGGTCCGGGCAGGAGCCCGGCTCCCCTTGGCTCGTCCCCCCCGTCCACCAAAACCACCAGCAGTGTTTCCCCCACAGCAGCTCCTGCTTTGGGGCTGCGGGTTCCTGCCCTCCCGATTTCGGGGGCTCAGATGAAGTAATCAAACTGAAAAAGATTATGAAAAGTATTCGCAGCTTCCCCCCTGCCCCCAAGAGCCATGTGCTTTCTTTTGTCTTCGGTATCTGCCCCACCCCAAATATTGCAATTAGAGAATAAAAAGAAGTAGCCATTTGTTTAACGTTCTTTTCTAAATCATTGTGATTTTTCTGTGTCCAGGAACATTGCCTTCTTTTTCCAAGGCCTTCCCTTTTGACTTTATTTAACAGTTTTGGTAACAGAAATAAGCAACGTTTCCGGTGGGGAAGAGAAAAAGGCACAACAAAGGGACGTCTGAAAGGGAGTCACTCATCGTAAGCTTAAGGAAAGTCTGCTCCAGCGCAGCCCGAGGCTGAAGGAGAAGCGAATTTGCCAGAGTACCCACCACCCCGCAGAAAAAAACATGAGAGTTTTTCTGTTTGCTTTGGGTGCAAGAGGTTCCCGTTTGCTTCGCCCTAGCACAGCCGGCAGCAGCACCGGTGCGGGGCTCTGGCCGCGGGGTTAATCCCCCCCACTCCCACGGGCTCGGCTGCTCCGGCTCAGACCCGGGCCGGAGGCTGCACCGCTCCATGTCCGGGAGCCCGGCTGTGGCAAGGCTCGCTGCTAGCCGTTCTCGGGCAGCCGTGCCACCAGAGGAGGGCAGGGAGAGGGACTCAACCTGGCCAGCAAACGCGGCAGAGCACGAACCCAGCAGTGCAGACGCACACGCCGAGGACGGGGAGAGGAGCGCTGGCTGCAGATCTCTCTGTTCCTGCTCCAAGTCCTTCCACGCAATCATGGCACGGCTTCAAGTGAAACGCAGTTCGTCACTGTCCTGCGTTACAGCCGGCGCTTGGTGCCTGCTGTCATTGCTGATGCAAGTGCTCTTGGGGCCTCGTGCCGAGAACTGCTGGAAAAATCCCACGTTGCGAGGCAAAAACAAAACTTTGGAGCAACAGAAGACAGCAAAGCCCCTACCAGGCCTGCAAGAGATGAGAGCAGAAAATGAGGTGCTCTCCCACCCCTCTGAGAATCAGGGGGGACAAACCTGAGGGGGGTAGTTTTGCTTTACGACGTCAGATGAGGAGGGAGGACCGGCCCCTGCAAGAAAGGCACGCTGGGTTCCGGGGCTGGAAAACCACCCGCAGGTGGTAAACCCCCACCAGGGCTCATTTCCAAGGGCAGCTGAGTACATGGCACAACCAACTGCAGCACAGCGGTTCCACGGGGATTAATACATTAATAGCCCTTAATAATGAGGATCCACGTTCCATCATGCAAAACACCTAGTCCAGAAGAGTTTTTTCAATAAGTAAATGGGAAAGGAAAATGCCTTTCCCCAGGCAGTCAGACTGCAGCCAGGGACGCCGGTGCCGCGGTCAGAGGAAGCGAGGAAAGGGCAGCCCCCGCCGCCCTCGCCCCGGGAGGAGCTGGAGCATCGCTGCTGGGCTCCTTCTGCTACTAGAGCACAATTCTAGAGCACACACCGCTGAAGGCTGCGAGCAACAGCTACACGAGTGCTGCTACCGAAGAGGCATTCTGCAGGAACTGTGGTGAAAATGAAGCGTTTGGTTTCTGTGGGCAACTGGTTTGGGGTGGAGAAAGGCAGTGGGTTTTCACTGCTGCTTTTATCTGAATTTGATTGTATTTAATTAGCTGGTAGTGCCCTGGAGCTTGGGATAGGTGCATTAATGATACGTTTGAAATGAAGAGACTAAATACATTTTAGAAACGTCTTAATTAGTGACTTGCTGGTGACTGCTTTGCTGTGTGACCTTGATTAAACCACCAGCTCTTGCCTAAGACTACCAAGGTTTTGGTATTTATACAACCTTTAAAAAAGTACGTGGTTTATTTTCTCTTCCTTTTCTGTTAGTGGACAAATGGGGCAAAATGTAGGCAACACAACTGGACTGCCAAAAGGAAGCAAGACATATGACATTGTTATAGATAACCAGGACTGCTAAATTGATTTTGCAAGACCACAGTAATATAATCACAGAAGATAAGGTAACCCACTGAGAAACCACCACCTGGAATTTTAACAACCTGTCCTAGGGGAGAAGGCATGCCACAGCATTTCTACTCTCCACAATTAATTCATGAACACACGTGCTGACAGACAGGGACAGAAAAGCAGAATTATTCCAGCATTCACATTAATTTGACTTACCGTCTTCCAGCAAAAAGACTGAAATGCACAACCCAGTTAGTTACTTCGCTGGGTAACCTCCACAGCATCCTCCACCACCTCCTAATCACTGCCCCACAGGACAGCTTCCTGAACGCGCCGGTGGTTTCTCAAAAGCGTGTGCTCAACTTCTAGGAAAGCACAGATACAAACCAATATAGACTAACACACCCGTACAGGAGAAGACCTGGCAGCTCATCCCCCTCATGCAACCAAAGAGTTCAGGACTAAATTTCCTGAAATACTTAGCTGCCAAAAGATGGGATATTCAGATGTGTCCAAGCACACTCCAGGCTCGGCTTCCCGAGCCGGTGAGACCCTTGTGAAAAAAGCCATCGGGCCCCTGAACATCTCTGCGTGCCAAGCTGCTGGGTACCCATCCCACGTAAGAGGCAGCTGCACATGCGGGAGGGATACCCGAGCAGCGACTAGGACAGATCATCAGATCACAGCAAGGTCTCTTGGAAAAGTCAGTCGGAGCGTAGCTAAAGGGTGGCAGAGTACTGAATATCTGCACACCCGGTTTGTACTAACAGGGTTGGGGTTTTTTTCAGAGGGATGAAAGATGGGAGAGGATGTATTGTACAGACCGTGCCTTGCTTTTCCTGTTCCCATGACATGGCTGGTTTCACCCAGCTGGCAGCAAGGCTCTGCTTTGCATTTTGGCTGTTTTGAGAACCAAGAGCCATTCCTGCCACGCACAGGGCAGCCTCTGCTCTAGTTTCAAAAGCGAGCGAGAGGAAGCAAGGTGCGTGGTGAGTGACTGCACTGAGAGGCTTTGACAAGTTGAGACCACAAATGGTTTATTTTTAAAACAGATACTAAGAACAAGGATAACAAAGCAGCTGGTCGGTATTTTATAACCAGAGCTGAAATTCAGCGTGTGTGAGGGGGGTGTTCAGATCAGCGAGCCCTGCCAGCACATGGCTCCCTTGAGGACTGGAAATGTGGAAGGCAACTGCTGCTTGTTCAGGGATGGGGAGAGGACCAGGAGACCGCCTGCCACCGAGCAAGCGCAGAGGGGATCTCCCAGGCTGGAGGGAGTGCAGAGAGCCTTAAATTAAGGAGAAACCAGGAAAACTTGTGAAGTATAATGGAAAGCCAGCGAGAGAGTAAACTCTTGCAGGTGATCCTGAAAGCTGGAGGAAACCAGTGCACGGCAGCAGGCAGCGAGATGCTGCGACTCGGGGAATAACAAACTTATGAGGCCAGGGAAACAAAAATGACTGAAGAAGGTGTTCGTGTCAGAGGCGATATTTCTCGTGGCGACTGCTGTGGTAGGACCACTGCTGTTCTGAGCGCTTTACGAATCCGGACACACAATGACTGCCAGCAGAACTGGAGATGGGGAAACTCACTTGATCAGACTGACTCAGACCGATTCTGCTTTGAATTAAAGCATCTATTTTAAAACATCTCCCAGGGGTCTGCTATTAAATTATATTACCAGCATTTTTAAAGAGCACTCTGTTTCAGACCAGTACTTTTCCTGCTTTTTTAGCTTTATAAAGGGGAGGAGGCAGAGAACAGTGCTTGCCAAGAACTTCAGAAGGCAGTTCTCCATCACCTCCTGTGCCTTCTCTCCTGCCCAGAGGTGGACATCACTGTTTGAAGGTAGCAATACAGATGAAAACAAGTCTGGAACGGGGGAGATGCCAGAGCCCTCCAGGCCCTCGTACCCCCTCCCTAGGGCCATGGGGCAACTTGGCTGGCTCCTGCAATCCGCAGCCAAGCACAACTGACAACAAATTATGCCTCAAAAGCAGAATTACTCTCACTTAACCACAGGTATCTCCACCTGAGATAGTCCCAAGAGCTCCTCTTATACATGGAAGGGAAAGATTTACTCCTAAAGCATGGTTCCTCCAACTTAAAGGAGACCTTGCTTTAGAATAATGTCAGCTGCATCCCAGATTGTCCCCTCCTCCTCGGTAACCAGCTCAGGGTGGCTAAATCAGACGATCAGAGCAAACCGAGCACTCGGTCGGCGAATCCTGTGCTGGTGTCCGAGCCCTGCAGCCCAGGAAAGGGCTGTAGCACCCACACACACCTGCCTGGTCTGGCCCTTCGCTATGAACCCAGCGCATGGGCAGTGACCAGCTACCGGCGCGCCTGTTTCCAGCACAGCTCACCTCCAAAGCAGCCAACCCCTTCACACGTGCCAACAGCCCAGGCTGATGCCACTGTCTCCTCGCACACCAACAGCAATGCTCGCTCAGTTCCAAGTTGGGAGCTCAGGCGGGTGCACGGCTGTGTTACCTGGTGGATCATCTTAAAGTGCATTATCTGATGTATCGTCATCCAGGCACCCTACACGAGGTGAGCCACGGTGAGGCAGGAGCCCACGCCGAGAGCAGGGCAGTGGCAGACACACTAATACCGCGCTCGTGGCCGTCCTGCCGGGGAGCGCACGCCATCATCACCAACACAATTTCACCATACTTACTGTAACTAGGTCGGATGAGCCGTTATAATCACAGCCTTCCTTTTTCTAAACCAAGGCCTGAAGTAAGTGTTAGGCATCACACCAAAAGTGTTTTTAAAGTGTAATTAAGTCAGCCAAAACCCCAACCCTGGAGTGCAAAAACAAAGACATGAGCATGTAAAGCAACTTGTTCATAAAATGCTTCAAAGGCACCAGAGCCAGTTAATTGTCTTCAAATTGATTTTAATATCTGTATTCCCTGTAGACATAACTCCAGGACAGCGATAGGAAGTTCCAGGATGTTTCTTATTCCAGGAAACTCTTCATTTCAGTCAGAACCAAGTCTTTCATATAATTTAATAACTGTTCCATTGATTTCTCTTAAATCACCACAGCTCTGTGCACTGAAGCACTTTTAAAAATTAATACTTTTTTTAAGAGTAGGTTAATTTCTCCCCCCCACCACCTTTAACAAGATAGATTCATCGGAGATTACAAGGGGCTGGTAGTGAAAAGAGGGCTGGTTTATGATTAACATGTGTGGTCAAGAGCCCCCACACACCACAAGCGGCTCAAACAAGGCCGTAACTGCATCTTTACAGCATTACTGCAAATGACTCTACCCAAGAGCAGCCAATTCGTCCCTGCCCCCACAAGCTAAATCGATCTGGACTGTCCTCCTTCCTCCGGTCCAAGCACAACTCCAATTTTAAAAAGGATACCTGAGTTTCCTGCCAAAGCATAGAGCTGCTTCACTGAGGAGAAAAGGAAGGAGCTTCTGCAGAGCCCTCTTGCACACCCGTTGTGTCCACACCTTCCACACTCAACAGGAGCTGCTCACCCTCACTTGCAAAAAGATCGGGTTTATTTTTCAGCGTAACTTATGGCAAATGAAGTCAGAAGAGGAGGCTTCCGTGCGTTCAGAAAAGTCCTGTTCTGGATAGCCACAAGGAGCAAGTCAAATGAAGTTAAGCGAAGGGAAACACAGATTGACTATCAGAAACAGGCAGGATCATTTTAAATAACAAAAGGAAGGAGGAAATGGGCAGAGTCATGTGCTTTAAGTAATTCTAAACAGGATAGAACAGTGAAGTTTAAAGAAAAGTCTGTGGTGGCTAAGAGCAGCAAGTATTTAAGTGACAGGTATGCTTTTCTAGAAGAGGCTGCTCTGCTTTTATAAGGCTCTGGGGACAGACAACAGCTCAACACACACCCCTGCTGAGGGACAGCAGATGCCAAAGTATAAGTTAAAACCTCCTGGATCTAGTGTTTTGTTGTGGCAATTAACAGCTCTTGCCATCAGTGACACAGGATAGCAGTGACACAATAAAAATGCCTTTGCAGCAGAATTACTGCACACAAGCACTGGACTCCAACTCACCAGCACTGAGGCCGGAGGAATAAACAGCAGAAAGTGAGGGAAGCAATGGAAAGCAAAACCTGCTTCTCTTCAGGACTCCGATTTCTAAGGACATGTGTGCAATCAGTAGACTTTTACATAAAGAGATGACACCACAGAGTCTGGGTGAGACTTTGGCTTAAGACAACAGTTCCCAAGATCAAGGAATGCTATCAGACCCCAACATGGCCTCATATAACTATTTTCTGAACCTCAGTTTAAGCCACTTGTTTATATAAAGAATGCCAACAGACCGGCAAGGATGAATCACTCAACAGCAAGCCAAAACCAAAAAATATTGTGGAGGAAACAAGCTGAGGTTCACATTAGGCCGTTCTGACCGTGCAAATGAAGCACCTTTTCCGATATGCAGAAGGCATTCAGCGAGGCTGCTGCGATACACACAGAAATCGCTCTTCACCAGACCCAAGTGGCAGCAGTGAATGATTCAACTAAAAAGAAATTCCCAGAGCAATTAAGAAATGTGGCAACTCCCACTCACAGCATCCTCAGGCCAGCAAAGGCTTTACACTCTGAAGGTCCAAGCTGAGGACCTCCGAAACAAAATACAGAGAGAAGATAGAGGGGAGCCAGTGCTGGAGGAAAATGCATCGGCCTTCCCACCCTCCAAACCCTCGAGTCCTCCAAACCCTACGGCACATGAACAATCGCTACCAACAGAAAGCGTTTACTACACAAATACCTCAGAATCATTAGTCATTTGCTCTTTAGACTTTTAAAATCCATTTTCAGTATTCCTGGAAAACTCTTTAAGGAGACAAACCGCCTACAGGCTACGCAGTCCGAGGCCAGGCTGGAGTCCCGCTGCAGCCCAGAACAGCTGCAGGTACATTTTGGGGAGGCGGCGTTCACCATCTCGCTGTCAGATCACACACAGGGATCACAAAGCTTCGCTCCAGATCAGAGATGACATTTCCATCTCCTTCCTCTGCCCCCCCAGGACAGCACGCAGAAGTCAAGCACTGGCAGGCTGCTGAGATACACGAAGGGCTGTCGCCCAAGGGGATAGCAAGCTCTCCTGTGCTGCTGAACTATCACAGATAGGATTTTGGTATCTGAGCAGACAAGGGAATAGTCTGTATTCATGAATGAAGGCAGCACAGGTTCTCACATAAGCACCCAATCCACCTTGTCTGCCCAGTGACCACAGATTTAATCAAGAATCTCTTACCAATGCATGCAGCAAACTCCTCATGTTCCCTCTTTGGTTTCACTCCTCTGTTTGGCATGGTCGTAACAGCACAAAGTTTAACGGGACTTGCCACTCCTACCACCGCACTAGGCAAGTACAGAAAAGATAGGTACTTTCCTATACAGTCACCTGGAAAAATGTAACCACCCAAGCTGCTCCCACACCTTCTGAATGGCATGTTTCAGCTTTCCAGGCAGACTGTTAATATTTAACAGTTTGGCATCTGGGACAGCAAGAAATCAGTAAAGTGGAAAATATTGCCGAAGCAAGGGATGGAAAAGCTCCAGGACGCTCCCAGATGACTCCAGGCTGATGCCACTGCTTCCAGTTAAGTGCCTGCTGCTCTACCAGATCCAGGCTCTAATTCTGGCTCCAGTGAAACAATTATCAGCTTTTCTTTGGATGAGCAATGACTAGCAGCTCAGAAAGCCCTAGGTTTTATCAAGGGATTTCCATGTTAGCGCTTATTGCATTCTAATATGCAAGAGCACTAGGAGCAAACCACGTAGAAAGCTCAAAAGTCAAAAGCCGAGCGTTGAGAAAGGCTGATCTGGCTCCACACTTCAGCAGAAGCAGCCGTTTGAGCTGGAGGATGACTAAAGCCTGAAACGCCTCTTCGAGAGACAGTCGAGCACAACACTAGTGTTATTTCACATTAATGGGCACTGTCACACTAGACACCGGGGGAGCACTGCTGTCCGTCTGCCTGGTGGCAGCTCTAGACAGACACCATCCCTCTGAGGTACAAGCTCGATCAGATCAGTTTCAGATTGGAAAACAAAGGTCTCATTCAGTGTTTCTCAGTTTCAGAGCACACAGGGAATCTGCAGAAAGCCCCAAGCAGTAATGCTCAGTGCACAGGCTTACAGACAACCACAAACCAGGACAGAAAAGCACCCATATAAATGCTCTGTTCCTCGTGGGAACGTACATAGCACTACCTGCTATTACGTGGTACAATACCCGAGTAAAAGAACTGGCTTGGCTGTGTTAGATTCGGAGATGGACACTTTATTGTTTCTATACTTGAAGCAGAAGAACACTTGCAAGCATGTTGTAATAGGTGCAGTCTCACAGCAGTTGGCTCGCAAAGAAAGGGTCCAAGCAAAAGCGTAACTGCCTACAATCACCTCGCTCCCAACTGTCACTTCCTCTCCCAAAGGATGAGAGTGGCACAAGAATTATTTCTTGTTCCGGAAATCATTTGAGGTCATTTATGTGTGGTTTGTCTCAGAGCCCTCCTGCTCTTTTATCACCTAGCCGACACAAAGAAGCATCTCCTTTTCACAAAGAATCTCCAAAAAGGTGCTCTTCCAAGCTGGCTGAGATCAATTTCCGTGATGCAGCAGGGGAAGGAAGCTGATCGACCACTTAGATACTAGAAAATACATAACTTAAAGAAATAATTAAGCCCTTTTCCCATTAAACCCATCAGCCAAACTACACCAGACCTGCAAGCTGAGACCTATGGAGAGGACCTCTCTCCCTCTTCCCATCGCAGCCTGTTAAATGGCTTCCACAAGTTGATGGGATCACATTTCTGTCGCATTCCTCCCACAATTAATTCTGCAGGAGGCAAAGATCAATGCTATTACGATTCATTTACTTATCTGCTTTTATCCAGTTAGAAGACTCTGGTCAACAGCTGCTGGTGACTAACCAGATCCGCTGCGTCAGGCGAGTCGCTAATGCGAGGCACGCCCAGCAGCTCTGCTCAGGCAGCTGAAGCTGGGCTACCACACCAGTGGCTCACCTCAAATGGCACAAATCCCCATCCAAACCTGCAGAAATCGGAGCCCCAAGGAGGTTCGAAACCTCTCTTTAGCCATGCCAAGAAAATAAAAGCACAATTAAGGGGGCATTAACACATTCCCCTCAAGAAGAGGGGAAATGCATCAATTTGCTGATGCAGCAATTAATGAATCATGCAGGAAGAGGAGACAGATTACAAAGGAAAAGGTTTCTGTTTATACATGTGTCTTGACATTCAACAGTTACTGAAAATAAAATACATTCAAAAGCACACAGCAGCTTACTGGGGCCTACTGAAGTATTTCTCGTGTGTCAAAGCATGATGCTACATGAAGTACAGCCATACTGCCCCAGCTTACCCTCGCGTCTCCCTTGCACTGTTTTCAGCAACTTAGGGCTACATTGTAAGGCATGCTTCGAATTAATAGTGAAACATCCAGAAAGGTCAATCTTCACCTGAACAGAGAAGAGGGGAAAACAAGCTCGGCTCCATCTCACACTACACCCAAACAGTGCCCCTGCGCTTATCTACCACACCGAGTCACAAACCTGAAGCAGACAGCTGTGATGTTCAGATTAGCTAGTTCCCACACTCAGAGGAAGCTTGGCTCTGACGGTAAGCTTCTTTGTGATGAGAAAAAAATAATACTTCCAGTGAAACAAGTTTGACTTATAAATAACACAGATGAAGATTCTGAAGAGAGCCCATGATTTGGCACACCTTAAAGGTTCCTCTGAGACCCTCCAAGCACCCCTGAGGCTTGAAGGTCCAATCTGTCAGCGACTGATGAGCCTCCAACCAACCTGTTAATCAGGTCTCATTAGAAGACCTTAAGCATACTAAAAAATATCAGTCACTAATTTCTAATATAAGCTCCCTGTAGCACTGTCTAACCAAGAAAGCTCTTCTGCACAGGGCTCGAAGCATGTGCCTGTCCCAGAGCACTGCCACTGCCCTGCTCCTTCTCGTGTTTCTCAGCTGATGGGAGAGTCGTGCTCAGACAACGGTTCAGGACACAAGTCAGGGGTTGGAAGTAAAAGGGTGCTCTGTAACTCCACCTGCACTGCTTCTCCTTGGCTACTTCCCACAGGGTTTTGAAGCATGGTGGGCTGTGCCCTTTGCCTACCAGAGGCAGGACGCTGGACTGCATCTGGCACCTGCATGCTTCCCAGATAACCAGAAGAGTGACTTACTGAGATAGGAGAGCTGAGACTAGGGATTCATTCAGTTTGGCTGTTGCCTTGATAGGTCAAAGCAGGGTAACATTCTGCAGTTTTACTCGTTATGTACCTTCAGATGCTGGGGGAAACCCTAATGCAAAGAACACACACAGCCAGACACTGATAATATCTATATTAATTCCTAGAAAGGATATAGCTAGTCCCTTCTTTATTCCGAGTCAGCTCTGTTGTTATCAGCTGCTTTCCAGTCTTTACTGACAATCTTACCATGAGATGTTGCCAAAAGCCAGTGCAACATTTCAAAAATGCCATGGAAAGAGCTCCTTCCCGCCCAGAGAGACCCCTGGGTGAGGATACCTCTTGGTCCCTAAAGACGCTGAATGAACCAGGGTGACTATTCATTCCTCCCACACTTCAGCTCTGCAAAAAATGAACTGGCTTCAATCTCAGTCTGCTAGGCACTGAGTTGATGTAATCCCTAAATATTCACTATTCAGGAATCCACCACTTGTAATCAGTGAGAAAGCGCGCGCAACATACGCGAGTGAAGAGTGTTTCAGGAGGCAAGTGATTTAACTGACTGAAGCGTGTCACGTTCACACTTACCTATACCCTCCTGCAAGCGGGATTCTCCCATGCACTTTCAGTGTTTATGTTAAACATCACTTTAAAAGACAGAAGCAATTTTACCACAGATAAGCTCCTACCAAGCCGACGGATAGCTTCTGAATTGCTGTTGTCAGAGAATCTATCCCAATTGCACACAATTCCTATCAGGTGCTGGACAAATTTAAGACATTGCACATCTCTTCTTTTCCCCTCAATAACGCAATACTGAAAAATAAAACCCATCACCATAAAGTACTGTTCTCCCCCAAAGCCATCAGTAGCTATGTACTTACCTGAGGAAAATCACCATTTTTTGGTAAGAAGTCAGTGGGGTCCACAGATGCATAGTTTGTATCCAAGAAATGTGGTCTGCTGATGGAATTCATATAAAAATCGTGAGGGGAATTAAAATATTGCCTGTAAGGAAATGGGAAAAGCAGTTATTTCCTGTCAGCCCTGAGTATTTCTCAGGTTGCTTCAGACTCCATCATCACTGGTGAAGCTGCAACTATGGGATGACACATACAGGAGATTGATATTAAAAAAAGCTGTGTTTATCCAGAAGAGATGTCTAGGCAAAATAATACATCCACAAGCTATATCCTACTTCCCAGACTCAGTAGCGTAAGAGTCGGGAAAGCTGTATTAAGAATTCAATTCTTAGCAATTTGTGTAAACTGGGAAGGATTTAATAGATAAAGAGGTTCTGCGGGACTAAATATTTCAGTCCTAACAACAAAGCAAAATTAAGCCTCTGAGATGTCCCAGCACCAAGCGTTTGATAGGTGTGATGAAACCTGACAATCACATTACATAAGGACAAGCATCAAGTTTCACGGAAATACCACACCTGAACACTAGTTTGGGCCATAAAACTGAAACAGCCCTGCAAACGAGCAGGGAGGGAAAGCAAACACCCCCCTTTGCACACCCCTGACAGGGAGGTTTACCAGTCACACTTCTTAAAGACAGATAAAAATGGAAGGGTTGGGGACATGCAACTCTGGACAGAACTATTAGCCCAGACAGAGATGAACTACGGACATAACCGATCATACCTAGTTACAAAGCAAGTTCTCTGCTGAACTAACAAGTGAAAACAGCAAAGGTCTTCCAACTGCTCCCTCCTGGGTAGGGCACATGCCAGCGCTTCCTCCTGCCTCTCCTTCCCCAGCACCAGCTTCCTCCAAGCAGAGAGGAGGTAAGAATTGCAAAAGAGCAGACAATTCCCTTCCTCCTTCCCAGGAGTAGCCTCTGGCCTGTACTACACAACCGTCTTCTGGTTTTGCTATTACACATGCAAGCCCTTTCCCTCTCCTGCAGGAGCAAGGAATGTGCTTCGTAATCTTTCCCGTAAGGGCTGTGCACTCATGCTGCTTGGGCAATCGCCACCCAACACGTTTGCATGCTGGAACCACTAAAATGTTTCACCCGATCTGACTGGTTTCCTCTTGTGGCAAGTTGTACGTTCTTCGTAATGCCAGGGTTACAGAACCCACAGCAATAAACTTTAACAAGGCACTGGGGGGGGAGGGAGAAACAAAATTTAAGAAGAAATACTACCCAGGAGCAGAGCTGGGGAATGACTGCACTGCCAAAGTATTATTAAGCAATTAAAATGCCATGTGTGGCTAGCAGCTCATTAATACACCATGCTTAACATTTACATATGTATTTATGTGCAAACACAGTTATCTCACTCTGCCAAACACATTTTTCCTGCTCTTTTTTCATGATTAAAGATAATACCCTCGGAAAGGAACAGCTCCCTCCCCCTCTTCCTTTCTTCCTTCTTTTCAGTGCTGCCGCTGTTTTACCTACTGCAGAGACGTGCTGAAAGTCACCCTGCGAATGCAGAGGGGTGGATTTAGCACACCTGCACGCAGCAGCTCTGACAATCCAGCACTGGCTCTCAGCTCCTCCTAATCTATTCAGGCAAATTAAAATCTGTGCATAAATTCTGGGAATGAATGTTGAATACAGGGAAAGGCTTGTTTAAATTGCTTTCAAGTAGAAACCGCTGTGGTCTCACCATCTCTCTTGCATGAGGACAGAGCTTGGCCAGCACTAACGAACTAACCAGGGAAGGGGAAAACTATTTTTACCGGAAAAGTGAACACCGCCTCCTATTTCACCAGCACCTCGTGGGTCTGGACAAGAGTCAGTTAAGGTAACGGGAAGGAGACCAAGACAGCCCCAACCTCCCTGGCCTGAACTGCTGTGGAATGACCAGCTTTGGTATGTTATTTTGCTTCCCTTAATCTTGGTTTTCAAATCTGTGAATGTGAGATGCACTTTCTTCTTGCAGCCTGAAATAAGAGCCAACAGCAACTCAGTGCACTGCTTTGAGATCCTCTCAGGAAAGCCACCAAGTATGCAGTGTTTGCCAAAGTCCTTTTAGTACCTTTGGTGCTGTGCTTTACCTTTTTTTCAATAAGAACTTAAAGATATTCACCCGCATTTGAAGAGCTGGCATAAAGCCACTGACAAGTTAGCGTGAATTAAACTGAAAAAAAAAAAAAGTGTTAACTGGAAGAATCGAGCATGTGAACCTTGCTGTATTGCCAAAGCAAAGATGTGAAAACAGCCTCATAGCAAGACTGCCCTGTACGCGTACCTGCTCACCCTCTCCAGGACTTAGTTACTGGTAAACTGCTCCATGGAAGCTACTCTGGCTCAAAAGCTTCCCCTCAGAGGCTGGGGGTGTTCACTGGATAACTAAAAATCATTTTACTGGGTTTAATCACACTGGATTTACAAAAGACTGCCCATTTGGACTCACATCCTCAGATCTGACTTCGAGCTGCAGCACTAAAGAAGGAACCGGGTGTCCTGGACAACAGAACACACCACCTGCATTCATCAACTCCAACACTGCAAGTTCCACGTCCTGCCATGGAGACACTCAACTCGCCCATGAAGAGCCAGGCTCCAGCTAACCTGGCTCACCCCAGAGCCAAAACCCCTGTGATTGAACTGGGAAGGCAGCCAGGGACACGCACAATTGAGGTCCATCCAGTGGTTGTGTGCAAGAGCTACACCAGTCCCTCTCAGGCCACTGATTCACTTTAACCATTGAGGTTGGCTCTTGAAGCAATCAAGGCCCTACATCACTTACTAACCTCGTAAGAATTAAATACATGTGCTTATCATTTAGTCAGTGAAACCTATCTCTTCAGCACCGAGATCAGAGTTTAATAAGTTAATGCTAGGGAGTTTGGAGTCATCTTATTTTACTTTTTTCAGCTGCAGAAAACCAAGTGCTGATCTTCTTGATGAATAAAACCAGAACTTTTTAACCCAAATGACTAAACACATTTAGTCATTAAGTTCTTAGAGAAATTAATTCTGCACTGAAGTGAAGTTTAGTTCGGAGAAGCGCTGTGCTCTTCAGACAGAAGAGGCTGCGCTGGCTCCAACCAGAAGAGGAATGCTCCATTGCAACTCAGCCAGCATCAACACCACTTTGCTTTGCGGAAAGGTAGTCACCCCAATGAAACCACACAGACAAAAGGGAAGGAATGCTGGTCTCCTGCTTCTGTTTGCACTCTGTTCACAAAGGAGAAAGAGGGAATCTGGCTGAAGAGTTTGTAGAAATCAGCATTTCATTGTGTGAAGAGGAGGTTACGTGTGCTGACCCGGTACATGTCCTTCAACAGGTACTGGTTAAGAAAAATAAGTCTCTGCTCCCTGCCCCACAAGCAAAACAAGGCAATAAAGCCAAGCCCAAAAATTCAGCTGTTATGAAAAGAATATTTAGAAATCTAGAGGGACATTCTCCTGTAGGAAAACATGAAGGAAAGTACACGAAGGTGTGTAACGTTCAGAACCCAACAAGCACCAACAGTCTTACTGCAGAGATGGTTCCTACCCTTCTTTAAGGAATAAAGCAGCTGGCCCAGAGAAAGTCTTTCATCCCTGAGTCCTGGGACATTATGAGCTGGGTGGGGAGCATCTCTGGATTATATCAAGCTCAGACAATTGCTTTAAAGAGGAAGACTGCTTTTTTTTGCTGCCACCCACTCTAACATAGCAGCAGTGGAAGAGTTTGGTACGAGGCAAACCTGAGCTGACATCTCAGTCGCCCAAATCACCTGATGTCAGTCCAGCCTATGGGTCTCAGGGTAGGGCTATTTCACATACTCCAACAGAATGTTGGGGGGGGGACTGGGGGGGTGGTGTGTGGGGGGGTGTTAGTTGGGTTGCTTTGGTTTGCTGGGTTTTTTTCTGTAAAGAATTTGATAATTTATTTCAGTTTTCCTCAACTCAGGACTTTCAACAGCAGGATCTAGAGGAACACACTGTGGACAGGCTTTCACAGGAATCCACATCTCAGAGGTGAGCAATGCAATGCACTTCCCTCCCGGAGATGGGTCTCCATACTTTGACAGCTTAAGCTTGCTATAACACCACTTGTTTAGACTACTGTGATATTGTGCCTGCCTCGCATGCTTCATACCAGCTGCTCATCAACGCATCCGATGCGTTTGAAGCCCTTCTGGGGCAACGCTGCAATTTCACTGGAGACCTATGTGTATTTTGGCCAGACTTCATGCTCTGATGTTATAGCCCTCCGTTCAGAGAAGCAAACTCCACATCTCAGGCCAGCAGAAGATCAGAGACAAGCTGGCGAGGTCACAGGCTGCCTTGGCATCAGTCTGGCACTCTTCTTCCCCATCATTAGACCAATTTATGTCTGTCAAAGACTACTTTACTGTTATGGTAAGTAATACTCCACAGGCAGGTGGCAAAGTAGAAAAGGGCATGAAAACAGCAGGAAAAGAGGGTGTTGTGTGGTTTGGAAATTGCAGAAGAAAGCTTTGCTCCAGGTTTTGAGAAATACTTTTTTGCAGATGTGTGACACCACTTCCAACAGACAACTGGACTGACCCAGATTTCCCTGAAGCACGGAATGTCTTGAGCCTACAGCTGCGAAGGAAGCCCAGCTCTTCAGGGATAACTGCCTTAGAATGAACTGAGCTACAGCTCTTCCCTACAGGGGACCTGAACCTCATTTGTTCTTTCAGCAAGGTTTAATACACTGTTTACATTTTTCAGGTTAGGAAAATCTGAAACAAAGAGGCAAGCTTTGGTATCTTTTAAAGAAATTCTCTAGCATGAAAGTTAACTACTGAAAAGAAACAGGAAAAACCTGCTTCAGGACAAAGCTGTTGCTATGAGAATAAGCCATGTCCAAACACAGCCACTTGCAAATGAGATTTCTTCTGCAAGGATTTTGAAGAGAAACTTGTACTAACTCTAATGCCATCTGCATTTTTCTATTTTACAACATGGGTTATAATTACAACTCCCTTTACAATCCCATTTTTTAATGTTTCCATCCCTTTCAGGATTCCTACCTGTAACGCCCTAACCCTAAATCCACCTAAAAAAAATTCAGCTGCAGTTTTCAAATACAAAAGGATGGACTACTTTGTTTTTTTGTGAAATACAGATACAGAAAATTTCACCTGAAAGGTAATTTTTACAATTACCAGGATATAAAAAACAGGAAAGCTAAAGGTGCAGCCTTGGCTAAATCATTCTCTAGCAAGGAATTGCTACAATGAGCCTCATTTCCAAAAGTAACTATAGCAAAGTCGACAAGTTTACATTGGTGTTAAATGCAGGCATGTCTTTGCAGGATCAAGGCTATAACGTTTCCAGCAGAGTTGACACGAGCAGCAGAGCAGCACTGAACAGGAAGAAAGCAAGGGGCAAAGCCAGAACAAATGGTCAAAGAAAAAAACCCAACACAATAGATAAACACAATCTAATCTTGTGGTTCAATACAGCAAAACAGAAATTCTGTTATAGCTCTCTTGAGGCTTCACAAAGTGTAATTTACAGGAATCATGCTTAAAAAGTAGACCCTCTTCCAATCAGAGACAGGCTAGCTAAGAGCAAAGACACTGAACTTATCTGATAACTCCTCTCAAATTCTCACTTTGGGGAGTAACTAGCAAGGCAGAGCTCCATTCAGCACCTGTGGGACAGCTTCTTGGCAATCTTACGTCAAGAACTGCCCTATTCCATCCACCCTATCATTGCTGGCTAGCTCACTGGAGACTGAGGTGGACCAGGCACGTGAGAAGCAAGAACAACTAATACAGAGACAAAACGCGGCTCGTCCCTCTGAACAGAGGAGCTGATTCTCGCTGCTGCCAGCCAGGCTGGAACTTACACACTCCCGAGGATGGATCTCTCTGCTTTTCCACAAAGATGCTAAAATCCCTTTAGGAAGGAGGTTAAACTAAATCTTCAAGCACCTGGAACACAGTTACTAGCTCACGATACCAGGTAATTTTTCTTTTATTTTTCCTTCCTCCCACCTCTGACCTAAATAAGAACACATCCTGTGTATCTGCGCCACTCCCTGTGCTCACAGAGACCAAAGCAGCCATCGATCAGCCTTCAAACCTTCTTCCCAACAATCAGCATCTCCCAGTCCCAACGGAGTTCCAATCCAAGTCACTCAGTGGTGGCACAAGGCTGCTTCATGTTGTCCCAAACATCTCCTGTCATATCCTACCTTCTGATCCAGGATGGAGGTTCATCATAAAGGGGGAGAAGGAAGAACAATGTTTATTGTTACGCAAAGATCCTTCAGAAATGCTATTTTGGGCATGTAATCTAGAAAAGTTTTTGCACTGAATCTAGAAAGCACATGGCTGATGTCTTTCCCATCAGACAGGGCCACTGTTACTACGGAAAGGTTACCGAAACCCATCACAACTCCGCTTTACAGCACTAAACTGTGCTGTACACTAGGCAGCTTTACTTAGAAGTCAGTCACAGTTCCTCACACGAGCCCGTAACTCATCACCTCACACCTTGTGGGGTGAGGTTATCAGTGAAGAACATCAGCTATAACCAGAAGAAAAAGTCATGACTCTTGATGAACGCTGGCTTGCACAGTTAGGGCCTCTACACGTTTTTCAATGTAGACATGAGATGGTAGTATTTAGTCAGCTTCCAGTCACCTACACAGCACAAGTTGTTAAGTTCACTTCACCTGTATGTCTGCCACCTGGTACCAGTAATACCTTCTTCCTTGTCTGCACCAGCTGTATAAAGCTAGACTGCATGACGTATTTGCTCAGCTAGATTGTGCTAACGGTGTGTTTTTAAGAACTCCATTAGTGTAAGAAATCCAGGCTAAAACAAGGCTGTTCCTCCCTTATAGCAGCCTCCAGGTTTACTGGAAATCAAAGTTTTTATCTTTTTTTTAAAAAAAAAAAAAGCTGTTTGCTGCTTTTTCCAAGATGTAGCAGTTTATGAAATGCCACAAGATCAGTCTGTGATGCAATTATTTCCCCATCAGTTAGTGAAATAAAGTAAACAAGGAAAGCAGTAAAGAAACAGTTGAATCATGGGGTGTGCAAGAGCAGAGGGGAATTATACAAAGGAGAACAGCACTCACTGGTTTTCACTTGGGAAAGATGAGGTTGGGAAAGAGGCAGGGTAGCAGCTACTCCATGAGTCGGCAGCCAGCATGGAATTCTGAAAGGAGAAACCAGAACAGTTACAGCAGGAGAGGACTGGCACGATTACCTGCAGCTGCAGACCCCAGGCCAGGCTTATGACTTCTCTCCCTCAGTGCCTTCCACAAGCAGAGGTGGCTCTTCATCTCTCACAGGAGGACAAATCGAGTGCTACACTCCAGTTTGAGCTTTTGAACCTACTTGCCTATTACTGTCCCCTTTCCCAGCCCTTTAAGCTCAGTCTCTGCAGAAAGCGAGCACCAACCCATTAACTTTAAATTGGCTTGCATAGGTAAACACCCAAAAACATCGTTCTTTTCGTCTTCCCACCTCCCTAAACAGTCTCCAACATTAATGGGAAGCTTTTAGCTGAGCATGTACCAATACAATCATGGAAAGAATACAGTATCTTATTACTCAGCTACAGATCAGTCTTTCATCTGTCCTTTCTTGTGTCCAAAGCAATGATACCTCATGCTTGAAGCAACATGCACTTGGTGAAATGGGCCTCTTTTTTTAACCTCTGTGTTCCTATACATGACAAAACTCAAACAAGAGTTATAAATAAAAACAGAAAACTGCAGGAACATGTAAACTATTTTGGGATAGAGGTTTGCATTTTGCCCTGTTGAGAACAAATGCATCAGGGACCCGGTCTTGTTTTAGCAGCAGCAGCAGGACAAATACAACCCTATTCATCTCTGCCACTCTCAAAAAAGGCACAGCTGGACCCAGCAATAGATTTAGCATGTCTCAGAGAGACAAGCTGGGGTAGAAACAAAGTCTGCAATTCTGCGTAAACTCTTTAGTCCTTTCCCGAGGAGCCTGGCACCCACCAGCTTTGAGAGAGGCATTGTTTTAATCACAGCCTTGTTTTCCTCCTCCCACTTCAAAGGCAGCAGACAGCCATCACCTCAACCCTCCAGCATTCCCAATCAATACTTCATGCCCCTGGACAGCTGCCTAGAAAGTCTGGTAAATAGCTCCTGTAAACATGCACAAGGACTCCCAGGATTTGACAGGCTGGAGTGCTCTGCTCAGACCCCTTCTGGTGACACCCTCCAAACAGCCTCTCCCTGCCCCTCCCCGAGAAGCTGTTGGGGCCCTCACCTCCATGGCTGGCACGGCGAGCTGGGAGCGGAGGCCGGGGATGCTGTAGAGTGTATTGCCTGACTGCTGGTGCTCGTGCTGCGGATAGTTCTTCCCCCCGTCCATGGCAGGGCGTGCTGAGGGCATCAGCCTGCGTCCTGCCGCATGAAGTCCTCAGGGCAGGTGGAACAGGCTATGGAGTGGTGGAAGGTTCTTTATCTGTGCTCTTCACCCTGCACCATGTCCTAGCGTGGAAAAGAAAGGCACATTTAAATTTTTTAAAAGGGCAAAGAAAAAAAAAAACCCACACACTTCCAAGACCAAATGTAGCTAAGAGATCAGTAAACAGACGTCAGCCTGTGAAATGCCTGCTGCCTCTTTATAAAAGAGAGGTTTCTGCTGAGAAAGAGAGTTCTCAAATATCACCACACCTGGAATTCACCCAGACCTGCGAACTTACATTAAACACACCTCTCCTGCCTCGCTGCAAACACTGCGGAAGTCTGGCAGATCATCACAATCATCTGTGATTTCTGCAATAGATACACAGCTGGTTTTTAGCTTGAGGAATTTTCTTGTCTAAGATGCAAAAAGATTCTGCACTTCTGTGCAAACTCATGATGATCAGTTCCCCAAAATCCCCCGTTTTCATGAAAATGTGCTATGTAGGTAGAACATCGTTCCACGGAGTACCGATGGCCACGCTGAGCAACGGGTGAATCACCTCGCGGGGTCAGAGTGCGCTCACGTCTCCGATCTCGCTGGGCTTTGATGTCTCCCTAATTTCACAGCAGATGCACAGTGTGCACTAATACTTTTCACCACTGCTATGCACAAAGGTCAAACCGGATAGCATACTTATAGCATGAATACTATTAATCTAACAAATATAAGAATGTATCAGCTGTCTTGCATTTTCCCTGTTGCTAGCAAGATGAGATTTCAGAATCATGCTTGCTAAAGCAAGAGTTTTAAGGCAGGGATTAACCTCACGATAAGACATTGCCTTCAATGAAACTTCTCAGTCAAAACCTCCAAAGTAACTTCTGATTTTTTTCCGCTAAATTCTCCATAACCCCACAGAACATCAATTTCCAATTGGATTTAATGGATTTAAAAAAAAAAAAAAATATGGTAAAAGCAATCTATACAACCAGAGGAGCAAGAGAAAAGCATCCATGATGTCCACTTCCATTGCATCTTTCTTTGTCCCTCTTCTGCCTCCCATGACCCTGTCCGCCACCAGCATGAGTAAATTTCATTTACACCAGCCGAGTAAATGAAAATGGCCGATATATTCTCATCGAGCAAGCTAGCCAAGCAGAAAAACTAAGTAGCACAAACTGAAGCTGCAATGTATAATATGCCAGCTTTGATCACTTAGAAGATACTACTTGCTAGAAGGAGTATTTTTGAAAAGTCATTTCTGAGTCAGAGTCCCTTTAAAAATAAGTGACCTTTCAGCCGACAAAATTATTTCTGCGTTTGTAATGGAAAGTGAAATTAAAGTGACTCTTTCTTTCTTTCTTTCTCTGGTGGCAGCAGCCATGCCAGGAGAGCTTCGAGCAGGGCTCGCACGCACGGGTTGCAGAACCTGCAGGGGACCGACGACATCCCCGCCGAGCCCAGGGCGGAGAGGCCGACACCAATCCCTTGGTGAAAAGTTGCCAGGCAAAACCCTCGCATTCAGGGGACTTTCCGGGTGAAGAGCAGAGACAGACAATCCCGCTGCCTCTGCTCCTCGAACAAATTGCGGGCGCACAAATGCCTTCACAAGACGCAGGCTTCCAGACTGAATTAAATCATTTGCCAGAGGCTAAGCACTTTGCGGTTTAAAAAAGTATTCCCCCTTTTATTTTAGCTAAAGAGGTAGTCACACTGGGATGCACATGGTTTACGTAAGCTCACAAGCCCGTGCTGGATGAAAGCTGCGGCTCATCGGGGTGGGGCTGCGGAGCAGAAGGCAACTTCCCCAGGAGCAGACTGGCCAGTCCTCCCAGCAGCTGTGGGTTTAAACAGACTGCAGAGTTTGCTCATCCAATCTTTGCCTCTTCCCACAGCCTGACAAATTGTAAAAAAAAAAAAAAAAAAAAAAAAAAAAAAGAGAGAGAGAGAGAGAGAGAGAGACTAAGTGACCAAGACGCAAGCGTTTTCCCCAGGAAAGCACAAGGAAACATCACCTCCAGAGAATAAAGTTTATACACCAGCAGAAGTAACACCAGGCTACCTGAAAAGATGATTAAGCTACAAAAATCTCAGACCCTTTTAGTTAATCACTAACAGAATAAATACTCTTTACAAAGGCCTGGGATCACCTAGATCCTTTTCACTGGCTTTATGTCACCAGAGATTTACTGCAGTCTCATTCTTTTACAAGCAGAAGTGTTTCTTTTTATTACACCATAAAATCCACACTCAGGCTTTATAGTCCATAAGCCCAGGAGCAAAAAATAGCTAAAAACATTTAGCTAGCACTCCAGCATCCTAATTAATATTGTTACACTGGCCTCAGGCCTCTGGATTTATTAGCCAAACGTTAGCACCAGGGTTCCCAAAACACAGCCTGTCGACCACTTGTAGCCTTGAAGCCTCATTAGAAGCTGCCTAATCACGGCCTTCCTTGACAAAAGTCAGCTCACCAGTGCGGCTGCAGGAGCAGCAGTACTACTAGTGGGTCCTCTGGCCCCAACCACGCACGAATTCAGCATCGATGCTGAAGTCCTATTATTTAAGCGAAACCTGCTTTATGTTACATCTCCTGAAGACAAAGGACTGCAGATGAATTTCCTCAGGCAGCCCAACGTTCACGTCCCACCTATCAAGTGGCTCTGCGCACAGAAGACCGCAAAGACATTAAAATATTCAAGGACTTCTTCCTCCCAAGCCACATGATTTATTGCAACAGAACTCGTGAGCAGGGATGCATAAATGCAGACTTTGACCCCAAGCCCATTGTGAAGAGAAGCAGTAAAAAGCGTCACCAGCGAGAAATGAACCTATGCTTCAGCATGATGGCTACACAATCATCCCAGGGGATGCCTTCCTCGCTGCGCTTTAGGGTTGCTTTTTTCTTTTCCTTTAAATTGTTCTCCGATGCCACTGGTGGTCCAGAAGAGATCCTATGAAATTTTAAGTTACATCTAAGGAAGAAAGTAATAAGAGACACGACAAAGGTTTATCATGGCTCCACTTATCTCCAGTGCACAAAACAGATTAAATGGAAGGGTTTGCTTAAAAAATAGCCCTGCCTCATTCCTCCCCCCAGTCATAAAATTCCCCGCTTTTCTTCTTGTCTTGGTGGATTTGACAAGAGGACCTAGATTACAAGTTAAGCCTGTGCTACAACATCCCAATCCCCAAATGAAGCAGCAGGGAGCAGAGCAGCAAACCTACCATTAGGTTTGTTTTCCACTTCCATCAACCTGCTCCAAGATCCTCCAGCCTTCCAACTCAAGAGAGATGTTGGCAGTGCAAGGCTGTAAGGAAGACAGCCTTTTTTTTTCCCTTGTTTTGTTTTTTAAAGATTACCTTTAAATACTGCTCAGCTGTTCCTGAACAGAGGTGGTGAGGTTTGCTGACCTAAGGGTCAATGTCACAGACTGCTTTAGAGATATCGACATCCTCTGGTGCCTTGAAAATACCGTGTCTGTTCTTTTCACCAGTGACTTCAGGGGGTTTTGCTGCTTTTTTTTTTTTCTCCCATTTATAACAGCTTTCGATAAGAAATCAGAAGCAGTTATTCCCGTAACAGCTGTAGCAAATATACAGCTTTACTCACACATCCAAAGTAACTTATGAAGGGTAAAATCAATACCAGAATTTCTCCCTGCCTGCTCTACATTATCTCGTGTCTTGGCAACACCAGACTGCACTGGCCGGATTCTCTGCAGAGCAGAGTGCCTTTCCCTAAAACGGAGTTAGTTCCTTAGGAAAACTCTTGCACAATACATCACACCCAATCAGCAAAATGAAGGAAAACTGCTTAAGGAACTGTAAACTTCTATGCTTGAGCAATGGTCAGATGGTAAAAGACAACGCATTGAATTTGCATGACATAATTCCTCTGAAAAGATCAAAGTGAACAGCAGTCCAGCCTTATAGATGGGCAACCCAAAAATCTAGAGATCTTTTGTTCGGAGATGCCAAGAAAACCAGTAACAGTTAAGAATGAAACCCAGATGTCATGGACTCCCAGTCTTGTCCTCTAGGCCACACCGAAAGAGGACGAATCCCCTCAAAATTTTCTAGTTAGCCCAAAAGAAAACGGTGCACTGCTGAAGACACATTACCGTAACGCACACACGTCATACAACAGCTAATAACCATCACAAGGTTGCCATTAACCATCCACCCACATGAGCTCCTTGCTAGTTCTGATAAATGCAATTGTGCCCTGTCAGCGTTTACTTACACAGAACAAGCCACTAAAGTCTGAATACAAACATGGAAATCAGAAAGCTAGAGTACGGTATCACCTTGGTTTACGGGGGGTCTCTAGCTAGTGTATATTCCAAAATACATCCAAGCATCGATAACAGTGGGAAGGACGCAAGAGGCATCAAGAATTCACTCTACACCCTGCACCCTTTCTATCCGTTGCCTCGATGCCAGAGGATGCTGAAGGCACTTCTTGTCCAACCAGAGCAGCACCAGCAACCCGGCAGCAGAGCATGCGCTGGACATCACCAAACCCAACCTTCTCCTCTCCGCCAAAGCTTCAGTGCTGCAGAATAATCTTCTGTTCTCCATGCAGGAAGACGGCAGTTACATCAGGTTCCTGGGATGATTAACATGGAGTTTGTAACAGCTCTCACTATAAGCTCACACTCTGATAAGAGGGGGCTGCTGTCCAGCTTATGCACTCAAATTCCAAGAAAAAACTAAAGAAAAAACTGACTAAAGCCAGTTTCAGAGATGTACATGAGCCCGAGGCCAGCAGGACAATACCTGTCACAAGAACAGGAGAAGTGGAAACAGCCTTTGGTATGTGCTTGTCTCACCATCCTTCAGGCAGCCTCGTCACGGAAAACCATGAAAATCAGCAAGTTCCTTGCAAGCCAAAGCGCTCTCATTTCCACATCCCATCCTGTCGTTGTAACAATAAAAACTGATAAACACAGAGGCCCACAGCTTGCAAGTGAACTGTTACAGCAAACTTTTCCTTAAACATTTTGCCACTTCTTCTCTTACCAAATATACTCCAACAAAGTAACAGTTCCCACCGTTAAGGCAAATCAGAGCTCTCCAGTTTAAGGTCATTTCCATTACACAAGCATGCAAGTGGCCCACCAGGATCTATTTAAAAACAAGACTAGGGCACTATCAGCCGCTAATTTACTTGGGAGTATTAGAAACTCCAGAGCCAGCAGTGAACAAAAATTTAATTACTGACACCAACTTTTGATCTTAGCAGTCAAAAAAGGTTCTAGTTACATAGACTAATACTTATTTTTTCTGAAGTTTTAGAGTAACCTCTGGTACCATCTAAGATTCAAACCATAGAGTTAAAACTCTCTTTCACAAGTCACAGATGAAAAACCTTTTTAAAAAACTCTCCCCTGTCCTGTTAGCCTTTGACAACCAGACACGGGATGTTTGCCGATTACTTACTTTTAAATTTTCTACTTAGGAAAAAACAACCTAAACAAGCAGAGTGCTACTACCAAATTCAAGAATCGAGAATTGACTCAAGTTTTTTATAGCGCTAGAAAATAAAGAATGCAGAATCATGGAAAATAGCAACCTTGAACTCAATGACAGAAGTCATACTAGGACATCATACCGAAACAAACCCTGGTGCGTGGCGTACGTCACATCCCCGTGAGCACAGGAAACGGTCCTTGGTACAAGGAGGTACCAACCACTAACAAGGAATTTCAAAAAGCTTCCCAAGTGGATTATGCTTCATAGAACTGCAGAGTAATCAGACTGATTTTCCAGATGGGTTATTTGTCACATAGAATTAACTGAAGCACTCCACTGCCATGATAACTATTCAGGGAGCAATACAACCAAAAAAAGCAAACCCACCAGAAAAAAAAAACCCAAACCAAAAAACTACAGCACCAAACAGTGCAAGGATAAATCCCCTAAAAAAAAAAAAAAATCACTGGAATGGATTTTTTCCATTTCCCTGCCACAAAACCTATATAATTACAGAAAATTATCTCAAAGCACAATCTGTAAAGCTGCTTACTTAGACCAAGCTGAGAAGTTTCCTAGAATCACCAAAGATGAGGCTCCCATTCCCAGCAATTACGTTAAAGAAGGCATAAAGGGTAAAGTCTGGGAGAGGAGAACACAGGCTCTGCAGACCAGTGCCTGGACAAGGTTCCTAACTTCAAGAACTTCAGTAATTTGCTTCTGCAAGCATCGCTAAGAAACAGCAAAGTGATCTCCCAGGTTCAGAGTGGTGGCACTCAAGCAATGATTACAGGAGCATGAAAAAACCCATTGGACTTGCTCGTTTACGGCTGAGTAGCCTATGTTTAATCATGAAACTGGTTCCCTGCATAGCGTGATAAAGCCCCGTGAGCAATTTGATTATATCACGAGCTCTTCTGATTAAGCTATAGAAAGTTTCAATATTAATAACAGTTTTTTTAAAGGTTTGCTATTCAGTCCAGACAGTAAGGGGCAGCTTCAGTCTGCAATTCATCACACCTAGAGGTTACGGAGCACAAATTTTAACTTTTAACAGCTTGAGCTTTTTAGAATTTTATCGGACCAGCACTGCGGCAGACAATTTCCAATTCAAAAAACATAACAAACTGCTCTGCAATAATCAGGATCGATAGAGCTGTGGGTAAGGGCTCAGTTCTCGGGTATCTGCAATCAAGAGAGGTGAAAATAACCCATTGTACGCTCAGTAAATGCAAGCACTTCCTCCTGTTGTGTTTCAGGCTTTGTTAGTGTATTTTAAATTGTCTCCATTAAAGGAAGACAGCTAGGAAACCACAGGTATGCACAGAACAGTCAGAGCTAAACCTGCTGATCGTGAATTACCATGCACTCAATAATGACAAAAAGACCTCAGAAATTTGATCTAGTTCCTTCTCCTGCTTGCAGATTAATTCCCCTCCCACCTGCCCACCCACACCCACGGAGCAGAAAGGGAGCCCCAAGCCTCGTTCCCCTACCCCGCTCCATCCACTCCTTCCTCCAACGTGCTGCCGCTGGTGAGCCATCGACACAGGCACCCGCGGGAGCTGCAGCTGGACGGAATTCTGCAGAATACCATTCGTATATAACTGCCCAAAGAAATGGGAACTTCATACGACGGAACATCAAGCCATTTTTATGTCTCAAACGCCAAGGCAGCTTCAAGTTCCCCTTTAACGTTTCTTCTTGCCATATTTTTTGACAGTTTAGACCAAACAACGTTTTGCCTTGAGGGATGAGAAGGGAAGGGTTCGAATCAGAGCCCCAGTCACCAGCAGTGACTCACTCGGAGAAACAGGAAAACCAAGGGAGAGAAGCTAGGATCTACCCTTCTGATACAGTCATGGGCCCCTCGCAGAGCTACCATGAGGCTCCATCATATTTAGAATAGGGTCTAGCAGACAAAAGATAGCATCCGAGTACAAAAGTTCAACACGAACAGAAGTATCAGACCTTTTCCCTGCAGATAAGGCAAAACATGAATGGAAATACCATTTTTTCATGCTCTCCACTGTTTGCAACTCAGCTCTTTTTCATTAGGCAAATCCAGTTCTTTGCAGAGCGAAATTAAATACAGTACTGCTTGTTTAAGTACCTGAAACACTGTTGGAAAAGGAATTTCAAGTTAATTTACAAAGAAGGCAGACGTTAATACAGAAACAGAAGATACTGTGGGTGACTCACTCTAGCTCTCTACTATTCTTAAGCGAGCAACTGGTCAATTTATATTTGAAAGCCAAAGAATCCAAAGTTTTCTCCTTACCAGGAATGATCTTAGAGTTATACTGATTCCATGCGCTTATCTCAATGGAAACATAGAAAGGAAGAATATGTCTCCAACCTTGCATATTAGAAATCGTGAAAAAAATGTGAGCCTGATGCAGACAACTTCAAAGTACTATCAGAGTTACAGAAAAGAGGGGTGAAAAATCTAACCTTAGGCAGATGAGGAATACAACCCGGTCCAGTTGCAAACGCAAAGGATAACACCAACCTAAAAGATACTTATTATCTGTGATGAAAATGAAATCACTTTAGGGCATGCTAACCCAAGGACTTTAAGCCACCTTGATCTCCTGAACGCTTTCGGCAAGGAAGAACGTGCTTGGGAGCGTTTGCTCTGTACAGGCGTAGAGCTGTAAGCGCGTAGGCACGGCACTGCCAGGCGCCCGAGCAACACTGAGGAGGAAACGGGGCAACCCTTGCTGCTTACCTGGGCTATGCAGCTCAATACGGAATTGCCAGGTGAAACAATCTATTTGACAGATTAACTGCTGGAACGAGATAGCTGTAAGCAAAGGGAAGAAGAATTGAGATCATTCCAAAGCTTCTTGCCAGATCTATGCAAGATATATGGTGGTGCAGGCAAAAGAGCAAACTTGCCCTCCAAAGACAGCGGTGTTTCAAGAATGAAAAGGAAGAGCTTTACACTTCAAGCAGTGCTAGCTCCTCCTCATTTGAAGTTCAGACCATACGGGGGGGGCGGGGGGGAAATCAAAGACAGCTTTTTGGAAGGAAAAGTTCTCTTTACAAGAAAATATTAACTGTCCCACACAGGTAGACTTAAAGCAAGTCAGGCAGGTTTAAATTAGCATGTAACAGACTTAATTATTATAAGTGCCAGGAAAAAAATAAAAGTTGAAAAACAACACTCGAAACAGGTCACGTTGCAAGGACTGTAGGAGCACAGGCAAGAACAAGGAACAGAATAAGGAACCGCGGTTGACAAACTCAGGGCAAAATCTGACTTATTAGGGAAGAGAACAGCGGCTGTATTTATACTGTACAGGTCTGCCACGGAAATAGCCATACCATTAGCGAGGAGGTGCCGTACAGCACGGCCGAGTGCATCCACGTATGGAGACGGACTGCGCAGACGGTGACTGCCACCCCATCGCACGGGAACGAGCTCAGGCCCCAGAGCAAGCGCAGCTGGTAGGGAAAGGAGGCTCACCTCCCCATCATCCACCCACCCCTACCAAACACCAACAAGGTCATTCTTCTCCCCACCATGAGAGGGATCAACACCAGTATAAAGCACCTTTGCACCAACCAAGGCCTGTGCTGCACCCAGAATCGCACCGCCCACCACTGGGACACTCCCTGGTGCTGTTTGGATATTTGTGAGAGTCACAGTGGCCTTAATCCTCGCACAGAAATGCAAGAGTAAATAACGAGAAGGAAAAAGCTTAATCTGGAGTCTTGTTGCTGGCATCTACCCCAATGTGCCATTCCCTAAATTTCCAGGGATTAATATTAGGCAATTAAGTGGCACAGCAGCTTTAGCAACAACAGAAAGTTCCTTAATCTATCCACCAACATACATTGCCTTAACTCTTCCACAGATACTTTTGTTTCAAGGCTGTACAATTAAAGTTAATTGCTGATGCTACCTGCAATGCTGACCTCACTTTTCATTCATGCAGCTCATGGTGACTCCAGAACATTATCTCTCCTGCTTCCCTGGGCTCTGTTTCTCCACCAGCGGAGCTGTCGGGTCCCCGCTTCGCTGTTCCAAGTTTCATGTTACTTCCCCACAGTGAAGCGGCTGCAAAGCAGACGGCCATCCCCTCCGCTCGCAGGCTGCTCTCACTGATGGCCTGTCTCTAAATTCAAATGTTCTGCTTTGAGCAACAAAATATTGCCCCAGCAGGGACCCAGGCTCAAAGTAAAGCTTGCTTGTACGGCAGGGACAGATTCCATCTGTCCCTGCTCTTCCACCTCGGAGAAGAGATACGACTATTCCTGGACAGAGCAAAAATGCCTCCCCATTCACTACACACGCTTCTGCCAAGAAACACTCAGCACATTTTTGTGTAAATCTATACAGCATCACCCTCACACAACCATGCACTGAAATTTTCAAAGCGTAAACACGCAAGCCCTGTAAGGCAGAGCTCAGGTTGAGTCAGTCCAGCGGCTCAGACAGCAAATGCACAAAACCGTTCTCAAAAGCAGGGGCTTGAACACCCCCCGCCAGCGGGGCAGAGCCCGAGCAGGGCACCGGGAGCATCAGAGCTGCTCCCCTTCTCACGCCTGTCACCAGTGCGGTCCTGGAAGAAAAGAAACCACAGCGAGAGCGCGACGGGTGCTGGCTGCCAGCTAGCACGGCAGCCACGGCGCTCAGCACAGCCAAGGTCCGGCAGCAGCGAAGCACACCTGGACGGAGCTGTAACACAAGCCCCACACAAACACTGATGAAGTCAACCTCTGAAGCACACCTGCAAGGTAGAAATGCATCATTACACTACTTAATTAAAGGGAAAGAGAAGAGCACAAAGAACTTGGCTGACTAAGGTCAGAAGCCAAGAAAACACAGGTCCCCGGATTCTCTGCGCTTTGCTCTACCCCCCCATTTCAATGACAAGAGACAGGTTGGAAGAAACACTCTCCACCGGAGCTGAGCAGGCCTCGATGTTCTGTTTCACGTGCAGCCATTCGCAGCAGAAAAAATACTCCAGGACATCAAAGCCTGCTTCCCTATTGATCGTAAGCACATAAACATCATTTCAAACCAGCCAACCTCCAGGCACGCTCAATGTATACTTTCTCTGAGAGAGGCATGTATTCCCCTCTTGCATAGCTACATGTTTACAGACCTTGATCGTGTTACCAAAAAGAGTGAAGAGTTTTAAGCTGAAAAAACATTTTGGGAGAATATAAAACTCCTAATTAAGCCTAGAAGGCTTTCCTGAGAGATCCAGACTCTCACGATTAAAAGTCACAGTGCAGTATTCAGTGACTACACAGTTAGCTCTTTATTACAGTGTCACTATTCAAAAAGCTTTAAACCTGTGTCAGCATTTTTATTATAGACCCTCCATTTCAGGGATCTATAACTTAACCATTAAAGAGGCCTATTCAGTCAGGAAACACAACCCTCAAACACACCATATGCTCACTATTTTAAACAAAAAAAATTTAATAAAACTCCCGTCCATGTATACTTTAGTGTTAAAAAAACCTGCGATGAAAGTAGCTGTAGCTTTTCAGTGAGCGTCCGGTCTGGCAGATGCAGCCTGTCCCATGTCTGGCACATGACGAAACATGACGCTTGGTCCTGCTTTTTTTCTTCCAGAGTCGGCAGGGACTGGGGGGGGGACCCACTGCGTGGAGAGCTCAGCAAGCACAAAACAAAACATCAACACTCGACAGCAAGCAACCAGGCAGCCAAAGGGAGGGACAAACAGGAGAAGTCTGTTCCTGTTCAAGGATGAGGATGTAAGACCCTGAAGAAGGTAAAGTATGGGGGGAAACTGCGTTTAGCAAAACAGCAAGAATTTCTAGGGTTTTTTTTAAAAGGTATGAGTTCATACATAAGAAAAGAAAAACCCACACACGGGACTCAGCAAAACCTTTCAGAACGCTTTTAAAAGATCAAACTTGAGATCTAATCGTTCAAGAAAAAAAAAAGTTGCAAAATGCACTGGCCGTGCCATCTCCTGTCAAGTTCTGTGGGTTTACCGTTACATCTTCCTTTATAAAGAAAAAATACCTTCTCTTTCAGCTGGCCTGAAAGCCCAGCAAAAGCACGAGTATGGTTCCAAGAACAGGCAAAACACTATCGAAGGAGGGAGGAGGGGGAAACGTACCTTTCTTTTTCAACTTTCGTCAGCCATCCTAGCTACTGCGTGAAATAGCCCCAGATAAAAACCGCCACTCTCTAATGAGACAGAGACCCTCTAATGCCCGTCAGTTAACTTCAGCACCTAACACCAGGCAGGCTGGCAGACGGAATACAGTGGTTTCAGGCACTCCAGGATAACGCCAGCTTTGCACTACGCCAGCGCTAAGCGCTGAGATTTCAGACGGTTTTAGGCTGCTACTTTGGCAACGATTGAAAAAGTACTTTGGACAATTCGAGTGTTCTTCCTCTGAAGAGTACTCACACTACTGTTTGAACGAGACTTCATTCAGCTGAGCTGCTACAGGTCTAAGTCTTATTGCGGGAAAGTGAGGGTGCGAACGTCAAGCGAATAGACCGCCATCAAAACAAGAGCAAGCAGCAGAGATAAGAACAGAATTCAGGCTTCCAGAGTCTCCAGCTGGCATCCTACGTAATGAACTCTGCAAAAATTTTTACTGCTTTATGGGATGCACAATGTTCCCTGAACTCAAAGCAAAAGTATTAGTACGTAATTTTCCACTGAAACGCATTGCCAGCAGCAGCTGTTCTTCGGTTTAGACGTACCCACGTAGGTCAGAGAGAGATCAACATTTCAGGCGACACGTAGATAATCTGCAGAAGACAACGGCACCGCACAGGTACAGCCGATACCCTTCTGCCCACTAAATTTCCAACAGTAATAGCGCACAAGCCAGGAACACCCTTGCAGGCTTTTAGATCCCAGCACTGAACCTGCAGAACTTGCCCTGCAAAAGGCCATCTTATTTTAATTGTAAATGGAGCACACTAATTTGAAGTCACAGTTCTTATGCTGATATTTATAGTTACTTTTGAGAACGGAGCTCTTAAACCCTGCGCTAGTATTTAATTATGTTAAGAACCAAGTACACCGGTGACCGCTAACAGCACTAGAGTTAAGAGTCTGTTAGCATAAGCTCTATTTTTCGGAGGCTCTTAATTGGGCCATTAAGAGCTACACCACAACAGGCAGAAACTTGGCAACCAAGGCCTTGGCCCGCGAAGGATTTCTGTACACGTTTTCACAGCACCGGATTTCAAAGCAGCTGAACAAGGAGCGCAGAAAAATGAGAGCTCGCTGGCCTCTGCCATCTCAGCTGCTGCCCAGGCAACGGTTCCCGTCCCAGGAGCAGGCCTTGGGCAGAGGTAGAAGAGGCCGGTCCTTCCCTGAAACCGGGACCAGCGGCAGAAGAAACGGCCCCGACGCCGGACGAGCTTCACTCCGCCGCGTCTTTCGTTTTTCTACGACGGAGAAACACGTTAGCGGCGGGTGCCGACACGCAGAGCGGCTCTTCGCAAACCAAACGGGACGGACCCCGACCACCGCGCTCAGCGGGCTGTAACCGTTTCACCGCCGTAACCCCGGCTCCACCCGTGGCACCTCCCGAGAGACGGACACGCGTGGAGAAACACGAGTGACCCGCCCGGCCGGGGGGCAGCGGGGGCTGGCGCTCGCCGCCCCCAGCCCGGCTGCTCCCCGGCCCCGAGGCACAGCCACACGCGGCCCGGGCAGCCCGAGGGCCCCGCCGCGGCCCGGCCCGCTCCGCTCCCTCAGCGGCGACCGGCGGCACCGGGCAGGCCCGCCCGCGGCGGCGGCACGCCGGGGGGCCGCGCTCCCCCCCGTAGGGCCCCAGGACCGCCCCCGGCCCGGCCGCACGGAGCGGGGCCCGGGGCTCTCCGCCCGCTGAGGGGACCGGGACGGGGTGCGGCGGCGGCCCGAGGGGACCGAGGCCTCAGAGCCACCGGCCCCGGGGCAGCCCCGCGACCCGGCCTCGAGGGGCTGCCGGCGCGGGATCCGCGGCGGGGGCAGCGGGGCGCGGGCCGCCCTTACCTGCGTCCCGGGGGGCTCAGGCTCCCGCCCGGCGGCCACCGCCTCTCGGCACTTCCGGGTTCCGCGCGGCCGCCATCTTGGGGGGGACACGGACTTCCGGGCCGGAAGTGGGCGGGGGGCGGGGCCGGCGGGGCCGGGCCGGGGCGGCGGCGGGAACCGGGAGCGGGGGGGAACCGGCACGGGCGGGAACCGGGCCCGGGCCGCGGCGGGAGCCGGCAAGGGAGGGCCCGGGCCCCGGGCTGGTGTAGAGGCAGCAGGGCCCGCGGCGCTGCGAAGCGGCCGCGGGGGCCAGGAAGGGCCCGGGGCCGGGGGAACCCCCGGGCCCGTGTCTCCGGCCGCGGCGGGAGCTGGCGTCTCCCCGCGGGCAGGGCCTGCGCCGCCCTCCCTCCGGTCAGCGCCGGGAGCTGCCCGCGGAGCGGCGCTTCCCGGCCCAGAAGCCACCGCCCGGGCCCTTCGAGCGGCGGGGCGTGCGGCAGCCCCGTCCCTCCGGGCCCGCCCCGCCCCGCCGGCCTTTGCGCCGACGCGGGCCCGGCAGCGCCGGCCTCGCCTCCCGCGGGGGCCCGCGGACTGCGGAGGGAAACCGAAGTCTTGGGCGGCCTCGGCCGCTCACGCAGCCAGCGGCGGCCCGCGGCCCCAGTGGGTGCTGGCGGGTCGTTTTCCTCCCCAAAGGAAGGGAAATCCCTGGGGTCTCCTACCTGCGGAACAGGGCAGCAGCTATCTATCTGCCTCCCGAGGAAGCAAGAGAGCTGGAAAGGGAAACGCTTAAATCCTGAGCAGCTTCCAAGGAATGTCCGCTCGCTGCCATGCCGCAGGAGTCTCGCTCTAAGAATTAACTGCAAATCAGCTGAAGTGCTGAATCACAGAGCCGAAAAATAAACTGCTCTGGCAGTTCACCCCACGCTCCTGGCTTCTCCCTCCCACCCATTCCTGTAATGTTTTTGGGTTTTTTTTTTTAATTTCCCATGGCTTACGTTGGATCTGTGCCCCTTTTAAGCCTCAGGATAAGAACAAAAATCCTGATGGGGTCATATAAAAAAGCCTGCCAGATAGGTCTATTTTTACGTTGGCATCCCTAACGCAGCGGCGGCAGCACGGGTATCTCGGGTTTGGTTTATCCCCAAGAAGGAAAGCGCCGGCAGACCAGAACCACCGCTATCTGCTTGGCCTTTGGAAACATCGGGCTCTTGCCAGAGGCGCCATCGGGAGGGAGGGGGGACCTCGACCAGGGAAGTCTGCGACACTGGGGACGGGGCGAACTTGCCGCTCCGGCATGCCGAGACGCTTTGCCACCAGCAGCAGCTGCGTGCGGTGCTTGGCGCAGGGGCTCAGCGCTCCGGTTTAATCTCCGGCCTCTCGGTTGCGGTACGGGGATGATCCCGTTGATAACGGGGAACCCAGCTGGCTAAAGGGAAACACCCCGGGCTCTGCGCCCACAGTGAAGCCCCAGACGAGCAGCCGCAGCGAGGCGCGGGCTGGCACGGCACAGGCAGCCCGGATTTAGGGACATTTAGGAGTCTTTGTCCGATGAGGCCGGGGGGTGAAGGCCCTTTCGGGAGCTGGGTGGTCCCGAGCCCTGCTCCCACCAGGGCAGTCCCCTCTGAAGGGGTTCAGGGAGTGCGGGACCCTGGCCCTGCTGGGGTTTGCATGCGAACCCCAGCAGCACGAGCCCGCCCAGCGGCTGGCTGCCAGCGAGAGCAGCGTCGTACCCATCAAAGGAGCTGTCTTCAAAGGAGATGATGAGAACAAAAGGTTTGGGGTTTCTCGCAGCAGCCCCGGAGGAAGGCAGCTCCCCTCCCGCTCGGTGCTGCCGGGGAGTCTCAGGCGTGCGCTTGGTTGGGCAGACGCTCGGCTGGGCCCGTTCCCTCTTCCAGGAGCTGAACATCTCATCTTGGGGAGCTTTAGAGCCCACAGCAGCAAAACCTCAGCCTCCCAGGCTCCCTCGCCTCTCCCACAACCTGCTGCCGTTAGCAGGCGACTTTGCCTGAACCCCAGCCCCCTAAACCAGCCGGGGAACCTCACGAGGGCGGAGGGGAACGCAGCCCCCCTCTCCCAATGGCCACAACACGCGTGGCACAGCCGGAGCACCCTGGACCGGGACCCCCATCCCGCAGGCCCTGCCGTGGGGAAGGGCAGTGCTGCCTCCGGTGACGTCCCCTCCCCAGCCCCGAGGGGAAGGTTCCCTTTCTCCCGTTCAGACCCGAGCACAGAGTTTGTCACATTTGGGCTTTTAATCCCATCAATGAGTGCTGCTCTCAGAAGACTTCATTCATTTGCACGCATTAATTAATGAAATTAATATCTCATGCTTTCTGAAATATCCTTTCTCCAGAGCTTAACGCCAAAGGCTCTGGCTCCATTAAATCACATCCCTGTAATAAATCACCCTGCTCTGGCTCTGCCCCACACGGGGCCGTGGGCACCCTGGAGGCGTGAGCAGCGTCCCCGTGGGCCAGGCAGGACCGTCCTCGTCCCCATCTGGGCTACCGGCCGTCTTATCTGAGAGCAATTGCTGGAGTCTAGCTAGCCATGCATTTCAAGTATCTAAAATCCCCTAGAGCTATTTGTTTAGTATGATATAAATACGAATAAGTAGATACACTGGAAGAACACGTACCGATCCATTCAGCAATGAACCAGTCTCCTCCCATAACCACCAACGCCTCTGCAGCTGGTGCCAGAACCACTTATTTCACTTACCGCGATCGCCGCCTCCCCCCCGTCCCAGCCCAGTTCCCATTTTAGACGCGAACCCGCTGGCCCCGCTGGCCCCACTGGCCCAGCCCGCAGTCCCCAGAGGCCACCACCGAGGAAGCCCCACAAAGCCAGCGGCCCCGAGGTGGGGGCTCTGCCCCGGAGCACTCCCCCCGCGGAGGGCACAGCCTGCGAGGTGCTGCCACGCTTCAGACGCGTGGGCACCCTGCCCCACTGAGCCCCCCGCGCCCCACCGAGCCCCGCACGCTCTGGCTGCGGGCAGGAGCTGCTGCACCATCAGATGGTCCCCAGAGCTGCTCCAAAGCCCCGGGCATGCCCCAGCCCCCCCTGCCGCTCACCCTCTCCTGCAGCAGCACAGCTCCCTGGGCAGGGGTGCAGATAAAGCCTCTGCCCTAATTGCCCCCTCTTAATAAGGGAGCGGAGGGCTTGCAGGTGCTTCTGCAGGAGCACCCCTGGGGGTGCTGGCAGTAGGACCCCGGTGGGGCAAGCGCAGGGGTGGGGAGGGCCAGCTCAGGGGAGAACAGGCAGCGGGGCGGGTGCTCTGGGGTGGGTGCTGATGGGGAACCCCTCCTCCGGAGCCCGCTGCTGCTGTTCCAGTAGCACAGGGAGAAGGCAGCGTCTTGGAGGGGACCCCAGCACAAGTTTCCTTGTTGAACCCGTTGCTGCCGTGACACGAGACGGGCATTTCCCAAGCCGTGAGGCTGCAGCACGGCCCCGGCTGCGGGCAGCGACAGGCTGTGGTTTGGCCGCCTTCAGCCGCAGCCCCCAGAGCTGGGGAGCAGGCAGGGATGCGCCTGGCGTGCAGAGGGCTCTGCCTTCCCTGGCACCCCCCTGCGTGGGGGGTCACCCCCATGGCGGCCCTGCCCTGCACCTCCCTGCTGGGCAGAGCTGGGATGGGCTGGAGAGGAAACCCCCCAAGGAGGGGATGAAGCAGAAGTGACGCTGGTCTGGGGCGGTGGGACTGGGAGCGCCGGGGCTGCCCTGTGTCCGCACTGGTGGGGTGCGAGGAGGAGACGTGCCGGGGACCCGGCCGAGCTGCGTGCTGATGCTTTGGTCCTTGTAGGGGAGGGACGTGCCCGGGAAATAGCCTGGCTTCCCCAGAAAAAGCCCTTCCTGGGCAGCTGGGTCCCTGGGGGGCACCTGGTCCCAGGGAAACGGGGCCAGAGACGGAGCTCTGGGGCCCTGGTCCGGCAGGCTTTGCTCTTGCGCGTGCTGCGGAGCGGCTCCCACCAGCCATGGCCGTGTTGGGGTGAGCCCGGCCGCTGTCACATGCAGCCGGTTCCTGTTTTTTTCCCACAGCCTGGAAATCCCCTGACTTTCCGCCGGGGTGAGGAGCGAGGACCCCCGCGCCCAGCTGGCCCCGTGCCTCCCCGCAGCTTCGGGAAGAGGCGGCCACGGGGACGGACTGGCAGCCCGCAGGGAGCTGGGCTGCCCCGGTGCCGGGGGTCCCGTCTGTGCTGGTGGCGGGGCTGGACCGGGCAGGGAGGCGGGGACGGGACCTGGCAGGGACCGTCCTGGGGTGGGAGAGTCCTGCAAAACCATCTCCTGTTTGGGCAGACCCTTCCCTGCCCCTCTGGCTGGGAAGCGGGGCCGTGGCCGAGGGCTCTGGGCTTTGCCCCATCCGGTGGAGGGGACGAGGCGGCAGCGGTGGCCGTGCACCGCGCGGTGGCCCACGCGCAACGAGTTTTGTAGGTGTCAGCCCGACCCCCTGGGCTCCTGGGCAGGCTGCCCTCCCCGCTGGAGGTGAAGACGCTGGTGCAGATGCTCGGGAAAGCCGACACGGCCGCAAGGCCCTGCCGGGAGACGGCGCTGGGGCATCCGAGGGGGCCTGGGGACACCCCCTGTGTGCTGGGGGTCCCTGCAGTGAGACCCTGGCTTGCCCCCCTCCAGCTGCCCATTCCTGGGGGGTCGGGCAGGATCTCGCCTCCTGGGGGGCCTCTTTTCCTGCCAGCCCGGTGGGGTGGGCAGCAGGACGGGCAGGGAGCAGAGTGCGGCTGATGCAACGCAGATACGGGAGCTGCAGCCGAAGCAATGGGAGCTGCCTCCCGCCTGGGTTTCTCTGCCGTGGATGGTTTCCAATCGATCCTGCCCTCCTGCTGCTGGGAACCCGTCCCTCTCGGGAAGGGGAAGCACGGCACTTACCAGAATTTGGGTGATCGCTTTCCAGCACTCTGGACTCGGTGCCAAGATCGAAGTAAATCACATGTGGTTGGGCGCCGTCATGTGAAAAGCCTGCGAGGGAGCAGCAGCGCTGCAGGCAGGAGCCGGGGGGGCTCGGCAGGGCAGCCTGCTCCTCTGCACCCCCTCTTCCGTGCTCGGGAGATGCTCGGCAGCCCGTGGAGCTTCCCCTACCTCCTCGTGCAGTTTTGGGGCTGGACAGCCCAGACAAACCAGCAACGGAGCTGGGGTGAGACCCGGAGCATCGCCGTGCTCTGACCCCCATCCCTGGGGACCCACGGAGCCTTGGGGACCCCAGGGTGGAGGGATTGCTGTGACACTGCTGAGCCCCCCAAAATGGGCTCAGGGCTCTCCTGCCTGTGCTTTGTGATCCCGTGTGGCGCCCGTAGCTCTGGTGAAAAGGCAGAACTCGTGGGTTTGTCCTGTCCTGCCTCAAAAGAACGGCTCAGCTTTTGGAGCTGGTGCCCCGCGTGCGACTCCCAGCCGAGCCCGGCTCGATCCCTTTGCTAAAGGGTTTTTAACCCCTAGCGCAGCAGGGCCTGGGGGGAAGCTGCGGCTGCAAACATCTTGGTTCCTCCGCGTGTTTGGAAGTGGGTGTGCAGCGGGTAACTGCACGGACCAAGCGCGCCGGCACCTGCGACCAGCTGTTCCCTGGCGGGAGCTGGCACGGCACGGCACGGGCTGCGCCGGCAGCCTCTACGCCGGAGCTGGAGCCGGCTGTCATAGCGCAAGCCCTCGCCCCAGCGATTTGGCAGGGCACGTGCTGGCTGGGCTGGGAGGGAGGCTGCAGCGTGCTCCGGTGCGCCCGGTGAGGCCCTTCCGATGCCCTTATAGGGGGAAAGCAGCGGTGTGAAGCCCAAGCCCTATTAGACGGCAGAGAATCCCCGCAGGAGAAGCGTCTTGGCCGTCACCGAGGCCGTCTGGGGCTGGTGGCCGTGCCAGCGCCCGTGCTGAGAACAGCTCGTCCCCCTCGGGACGTGCCGGGGTTTCTGGCCGGGGCGGTGGAGCCGGGCGCTGGGCGGCTATTTTGGAGGACGCCCTCGCAGCTGTTTGGCCTCATCCAACCCCCCCGGCTTCCCACGTGTCACCCCCCGGTGCCCGGTGTCCCCTCGCTCAGGGCGAGGAGGAGGAAGTGCTCCCGCTGCCCAAATCCGGAGAGGAGCTTAAGGAAACCATGGACCTCTCCGGAACTGCTGTGCTGGGGATTTCTGTCATGCCCTCTCATTTTTTTCCCTAGCCTTCTCCAAGCTCTTGTGCATGGCCACAAGGGCTAGCAGGCTGTTTTCATTTTTTAATAAAGGTAGATATTCCCAAGTAACCAAATCCCTTCCAGGAGAAGGGCTTATAACATGTTTTAGTGCAAAATTCAACGTAAAGAAACCCACAACTTGTTCAAAGGGAACCATTGCCCGTGTCAAATCAGGGATGTTTTCTTCTCCTTTTGTAACACACCGACCAGAGCAAACGGCAACAGCTGAAACCGTGGCAAACAAATAAGAGAAAATAACAGCTGGAAGTTTGTCAAACAAATAACAGAGCCTTTAAAAAACAAACAAGCCCAGGCAGCCACTCCCTCGCTGCTCGGGCTGATGCAGAGCTGTCCTCGGGGCTGCGGGGTCGGTGCAAACCCCCCGGCCACCCTGCCGGGAGGGGGCAGCTCCCCACTCCCTCTTTCTCCCACATAGAAACTTTCCTGTTGCAATAAAAGGGGAGAAGAACAAGTTTTACACAGATTTCAGCAGTGTCCAGCTCGGGGGGGGTTGAGGAATCTGCATCCCTGCCTTTAAATGCCCTTAAACACGCGCTGCTGAAAGCACGGGACCACCGGCGCCGGCCGGGAGAGCTGCGGGAGAAGCTTTCCAAGGCGGGTGAGCGAGCACGGAGCCAGCGACACCGGACTGGACCCGGTACGGCCGCCGGTGCTGGCAGAGAAAGCGGGAAGCCTGCGGAAATGCGAGATTTATGGCACCAAGAAGTTTGCATGACATATTAGGAACAATCTCCCTCAAGAGCCACAGTTCAGCTCTGGCGCGGGCTGCACCGGGGGTGGGAAGGTTTCCAAAGGATAAACGTGTGCCGGAGGTGGTCTGCGCTGGGGGCTGCCTCGGGGGGACCGGAGGGCTCCTGGCAGGGGGTTTTGGCCCTGCGTTTCCAGGCCTGGCTGTGCCGGGAGGAGCGTCCCTGCCTGTCCGCTGCCTGTCCTGCCTGCTGGGGGGATAAGCCGTTCGGGCAGGATTATCTCCGACGGCGCCGCGTGTCTCCCGGGGCCCGGGGTGATCCCTGGGTGCTGCTGCTGAAACACGGCGAAAGGCAAATAAATAGTTGTGAGATGAAAAAAAGGGCGAGGGGGTCGGGGGGGGTACGTGAGCGAGCATCTGGAATGAAGACGACAAATGATGTTGGTAAATTCCCCAGGAAACCCACCTCCCGCAGCCACAGCAACGTCCCCGGCCGTTCTCCAGGCGGGGAAGGGTCGGGGCGCAGCCGGGCTCAGCTGCGGTTTAGGGATCGCTGGATGGTCTTTCCCCGACGCCTGAGCCCGCGGCCAGAGGAGGCCGTCGTGCTGCCGAGGACGGGCAGCGAGGCTCGCCTGCGGGTTTTAGCATCGGCAGGAGCACGAACGCCGCGGTCGACTCGATGGAAACGCTTCCCCATCCGCGTTTTTGATCGGGAACGGAAGACTTCAGCGCCCGCGTTGACATCGCACAGCAGAAAGAAAACAGATGCCGCCTCCCAGCCCAGCGCTGGCTTCACTTCAGAGGCTGCTGCGGCGTCCCCACTGCCTGTATCGCCTCTGAGGGTCACAGATAAAAACCGCGTTCTGTTTTATTTGCTGTCCGTTATTTATTATTATCCTGGAGCGTGAAAACATGCGTTGGGACTGAATGTCCTCAGCAAAACACCCAAGTGTGCCGGACCCGTGGGGAGCCTTCGGCGGGGGGAGGACGGGAAGAAGGGGCCGGAACGGGCAGCGCTGGGGGCCGGGCCAGCGGGCACCCAGGAGGGGAAGGGTATCCCCGCCTCAGGAGAGCTCTCCTAGCAGAATTCCCCGCACGCCTTGCAGAGGTTTAACGCACGTTAAATTTAGCACGAAACGTACAGGTCAGCAGACGAGGTTCCCAGGAAAGATGCGGTTTGACTCAAGAGCGTTTGTGCTCTGCCCGAGCACGGGCAGTGCCGAGTCGCTGACTGTTCCTAGAAGGCGGCGGTGGCGGAGCGGCTGCCCGGCCGCCGGCCCCCGCCAGACCCGAGCCCGCTCCCCGCCCACAGACCCGCCGGACGGGCTCTGGTGGCAGGGAGGGCACCGGCAGCAGGAACCGCTCAGCCCCGCCTGGCCCTGCACGACTGCCCTGGGCAGAGGCGGCTGGGACGCACCGGGAGCTGAGCGGAGCTCCGCGGGCCTGGGGAGCTGGCGCACGGGAGACCGGGGAGGCCCCAGGTTCACCCCAACCTTGGCGCTGCTGCAGGGCAGCCCAAGGGCGGGCAGCCCGCGAGGACGGCGGCAGCGGGGCCGGCTCCCGGCAGGGCAGGGCTCCGCGCCCCGGCAGGCCCGGCTCCGCTCCCGGCAGCCCGGCGCCCCGGCAGGGCAGGCCCCGGCAGGCCGCGATCGCAGACACGGCGGGGACAGGCCCCGCGCCCCGTCTCCATGGCACCCGCTTCCCCTTCGCCCTCCGCCCCCTGCCCTTTGCCCTTTGCCCTCCACCGCCCCGCCGCCGTCAGCCCCGCCCCTGCCGGTGACGGACAGCTCCCGCGGTCTATCACAGCGCCCCGCCGCCCGCCAGAGTGGGTGGGCGGGCTGGAAAAGCGGCGAGCCAACCGGAAGCGAAAGGCGCACCGCCGGCTCCGCCCCCTCGTGGCGCCGCCGCAGCCAACCAGCGGGCGAGCGCGCGGGGGCGGGGCCGGCGCCGCGGCCAATGGGCGCGCACGTCGGTCGCCAGGGAGGTGCGAGGCCCGGAGGGGGCAGCGGCGGGAGCGCGGCGGGGCCGGGCGGGGGCGGGAGGTAAACAAAATGGCGGCGGCGTGCGCGGTGCGGCGGGGGTAAAGGGGCGGCGGCGGGAGCCGGCGGGCTCGCGGGGCGGCTGGAGCGGGCCCCGGGGCAGGGCCGCGGTGGCAGAGCGGGGGCAGCGGCTGGCGGGGCTCCCCCCGAGGCGAGGGGGGCGCGGGGGGGCGGAGCGCGGCGCCGGGAGCCGGCCCCGGCCCGGTTCCCGAGCCCGGCGGCGGGGAGGGGGGACGAGGCTGCCCGCCCCCCTCCCCCGACTGGACAGCGGGGTGCGGAGGCCCGGGGCTGAGGGAGCGGCCGGAGCTGCCTGCGGGGCTCGTCCCCGGCCCGCGGGGGAAGGGCCCGTCCCGGGCGGGCTCCCCCCGCCCCGCCGTGGGAGCGGGGAGCTCGGCTGCGGCTGGGGAGCGACCGGAGGCCGCCTCGCCCCCCGGGGCTCCCTTCCCTCCTGGCTCCATCGCTAGTTTGGTGGCACTGCAAGTGTTTTATCCCGCTTTCGCCCCTTCCCCGCTTTCCCCGGGGGCGGCTGCGGTGCCGCTCGTTTTCCTCCCCACCTCGGGTGACACCTGGGGAAGGGGCGTGGGGGGGGGACCCCGGGCGAGGGTGGCATCTCCTCGTTGACCTTCCCTTGGAAAGGGAATGGGGTGTTTTGGGTACAGGGCAGAGAGAGTTACTTCCTCCCGGTTGTTCCCGTTGTAAGGTGGGTCGGTAAAGCTCTAGCAGGTTTTGTGTTGTCTGGCACCGGCTGACACCTGGACCAGCGGTGGTGACACATCATGTGCCAGGCGGAATCCAGGTGGTTGAAGGATGCCCCTGGGAGATCTTGATAGGCACCGAAGGCCTCAAACTTTTGTAGGCGTGAAAAGCGAAGACGTTAGAATTGTTTCTGAAAACTCCTTCAAAGAAACTTGGTTCCAGCTTCCAAACGGCTGAAAAAACCCCATCTGTGTCATACCCGGACGGTGAGGACAGCAGGGCAGAAACGCTTCCCCTGCCACCCAGTTTGGAGTCGGTGACTATGAGCTACTAGGAATGGAAAGTCACGAAAGAGACTCGGCAATTGTCTGTTTTTATGTGGTGGCCTAAAGTCCCAGAGGATGACCTAGCACTTAAGAATCAAACTGGGCCAAGTTAAAGGCCAAGTTGACTTGAAAGAACCCTAGCAGTGGGACCAGGTCGGAGGCAAAGCAAGTCCCAAACTGAGTGTATCTGGTCAAAGATAGATACTCTTTTAAAAAGACATTGTGTTACTGGAGCCAGGCCTGGATCTTTTAGCATCCAATTGAGCTGGAAGCAGCTCATAGGTTTTTTTGATTTTTTTTTTTTTTTTATTCATGTTTGTACAATCTTCTGGATTTTTTTTTTCAAGAAGGAGTAAAAGGGAGTGTTGGAAACTCATAAACAGGATTAAAACCCTGAGCGCTTAAGGAAAACAGGTTAAGGAACTTAATCCAGAATGGATATGCAGGAGCCACAGCAGCTGGGTATGTTTGTAGAGAGCGAGCTGATGTCTGTGGGGATGGACACTTTTATCCATCGCATTGACTCTACGGAGGTCATCTACCAGCCACGGCGGAAAAGGGCCAAGCTCATTGGCAAATACCTGATGGGAGACTTACTTGGAGAAGGGTCCTACGGCAAAGTCAAGGAGATGTTGGACTCTGAAACCCTCTGTAGGAGAGCTGTGAAAATACTGAAGAAGAAGAAGCTACGCAGAATTCCCAATGGGGAGGCCAATGTGAAAAAGTGAGTAAATATTTCTGGTAGCTGGGAACTGAGAGGTTAAACTTTGTCATTATTTTCCAGGTGAAGTTCTGTGTCATTTTAAGTAACAACTTGGCCTTCTGCTGTGGAAGTGCTTCCTAAACCGTAGGTAGTCGGGAATCTCTTTACTGTTGAACTGCAGCCAGCACTGAGGTTGGGAACAGGGAAGGGAGCTGGTTCTCAAGGGCAAGAGGGGCAGGTCCGTCTGTCTGAACAGACAGCCCGTAACACACGCCACTTCTTTCATAGTATTGCTTAAAGAGTAAAATAGTATTTCTTGAAGAAATTCCTCTTTAAGATTTCCCGTTGAAGAGGTAAACTGTGGTGCTGTTGGCTAGGAAAGGTGAGAGGTGGTAGAGCTGAGAGTGCAGAAATACCCTTTGTGTCGTTGCGGTCTGCAGTATTTGTGTGTCCGTCTAGGGGCGTGTGGTTCCTGAGCTCTTTGGGATGGCAGTTGTTGCTCCTACCCATGTAGTGGGTGCCTGGAACATGATCCAATGTATCGGGCACCCAATGGGCATAGGCAGCCTTGGGGTTTATTCTTGGTTTCGCTTCTGACTGATGAGTTTGGGAAGTAATTCAAGGCTCTTTTCAGTTGACTTCTGCAGCTGTAAAATGGGGACAAGGGTTGTCAACCCTTTTTTTTTTTTTTTTTTTTCCTCCAGTGACTCAAGATCTGTGCTTGGAAGCTTTCGAAGTGCCAGTTACATGCTGATTAGTCAGGGCACAAGTAACTAATTAAAATTAACTGTGGGAGAAGCCTGGTGTTATGCTTCATCTGTGGGGCTGGGTGTGCGAAACTTTCCCTTTTCTTGGGGCTGTGCTCTGCTTGCGGGGACCTCGCAGCCAGCTGTGTTTTCTGCAGCAAGCTGTTTGTCCCAGTCCTGCGAGATAGCTGTTTATCTGCTGCGAAGGGGAGCCTTCCGCAGCCAAAACAAACTATTTGCAAGGGTTTATCTCGTAGTGGGAGGGAAAACTTATGAGATGTTTAGAAGACTCTTGTATTGTGCCTTTAGCTGTGGCGTGCTGAGCGTAGAGCCCTGACCTAGCAGAGTCTTGTTTCTGTTTCGCAGTTTGGTTTGAGTTTCCGAGCTCAGCTGCGAGATATTTCACATCCTGTACCGGGACTTCTGTCAGTGAGCTGTTTAAGTTTGCCTTCTAACCTTCAGTGACAGACTTGGCTATGAAATAGTCACAAATCCTAATGCTGGGACCTCCCTTTCTCTCCTTTGCTGGCTCGAGTTCAGAATCAGAGTAAACTGTTGGTTAATGTGTAATAAAATGTTTCTTGCTTTTCTGGTAAAGGCATGAGTGCCCCTTTCCACCCTTCTGCCTCCTTGAGTTACATCAAGAGCTTCTACTGGAGAAGGGGAAGATTGTTCCCTCCTTTGTGAAAGTTTAATTTTCTATTTTTCCCCCTCTTACTGAAGAAAGACTTGCCAAAGAACAGGAGAATTTCCTGGTATCGGAGCCATGGTGATGGTCCTGTGTCCTGAAGTGAACTCTGTAGAAGTTTTATTCGTGCACAGAGCCTGTCTGTGAATGTCTTGTTTGGTTTCACTGAGGTTAGTTATTAAAGCAGCCTAGCCAAGCACTGCTCTGTTTTGCCGTGGATGTTTTTCTGGCTCAGCTGCACCTGCTTCAAAACACTGAGGCAGATTTTAGATGTTGTCTTGTAACAAGGGTTTACTTTAGTTCAAGTTCCTATTTTTGTCACCTTGTCCTTTTCTCTTTGTCCACCTATTCGTTTGCTTTATCTGTTTTTTCAGTGGTTAATTTTTTTAGGGCAAAATGTCGTATTTTTGTGGTACCCATGGAAATCTGACCTTAGCAAACCCCTTTGGCACTACCACAACAGGCAGCGAAAGCTGTCTCCGCTCTGAGCAGACCTGTTGTGGTGAGATACATCATCAAACCTGTATGGTTTGACTGGTCAGTATGGATGGGGGGAAGCAAACCATTGCTGTATTTCCAGGTCCACTGGAAAGTACTCCAACATAATTTTTTTTTAATGTCACATTGCTTGGCCAGACTCCATTAAAATTTCACTTTCTACAGCCACGTTTGAGCAGTTTTGCCGAGTGGTTTATACCTGGCAAACTACTCGCATGTAATAGAACAGCAGAAAATCAGATTGTGGACTGAATCGCACCAATAGGTTCTACTTTCTTTCTTAAAAGCTACTAATAAGTGCAGTAAAAAGTAAATATGTCATTCCTGTGTTAGTGAGGCCTGCTTCCAGTCCCACTTGCATCCTTATCTATACAAGGATGTCTGCAGCTCAGTACATGTGCGAGATGAGTGTGATTAGTTGTCTAATCTTTGTAAACATCCCGACTTCAGTTGGTGCCCTTGAGATTAAGAATCTCTTCATCTGCCACCAGAACTAGACCAGTGCTTGGTGCTCCCTCTCCCTGCCAGTGCCCCCGGTGGTATGTGCAAGCAGAAGGCTCTTCCAAAGCGTTTGCGTTCATGGTAAATGGTCAGGAGTGAGAGTCTTCGGAATCCCTGATGACCTGTTTTCTCTGCTGGAGAATCACTGCGTAACGCCTTAACTGTTAGCCTGCTCTCTGCGGCTTCATTTCTTCGTGTAGTGCTGCAGGCGTGTTAGAAGTGCGCTGGCAGAGGGTCTGAGCAATTGGGGCGTGTGTTCAGGCTTGGTTTAAAAGTGCTTGTCTCTTGGAAGTGACCATTTGCTTTTTCAGCCTCAAAATACCTTGTACAGTTTTCTCTTAACTGCAAAGACAGTGCCTCTTCCTACTGAAGTGATCTCCAGCATTCCTTACCATAGGGGAAAAAGCTGCGTAAGTGACTTGGTTTGTTTGACAGAGATGTAATTGAATTATTACAATGGGCTTGTGCCTCTGCCATTATCGCAGGATGCCTCGGTATTGCTGCTGCTGTGGTGAAGATGAAACTTGCATTGATAGTGTGTCATCAGAGAAATTCCCTAGAAAACAGTTCCTAGACTGTTGGCCCTTGGGTAATTACATGAGCGGGTAATATACAGGGGGTAATGACAGCAAGGGAAAGCACAATAACGATGAGCTGCGGAGGATCGTACAGGTCCGTGCCGTGCGTTGGGGACCCTGGATACGTGGGGCTGGAGTTACAACTCGAGGAGCTCTGACTGTTAATGCCGTCTTTGTGTTACTCCTTACTAACGTTTGAGGCTGCAGTCTCATCCTGCGTGTGTGGGCTGGCTGCCCCAGCCCTGTCCCTTGGTGCGGTAAAGTTCTGGGGACCTAGAAATTATGACTGAAATATGTTTGAGACTTATAAAATTGAATGATTCTTCTCTACTCCAAAATACTCCAGTTCTGCCCCTGAAAAATGAGCCCTTAAGGGATCTGTGAATCCTGGTGAGGATGTTGAGGCTTTAAACTCGTAAGACTCCCATTTCCCTAAGTCAGTCTAGGGAATCTTCATTTCTCTTCAGTCACTCTAGAGAAAGGTTGGGGTGGCTTAGTCAACCAGTGCTATGGCTAATTACTGCTTCCAGTTAATATAAAAAATTAGTTTAGTAGGCTTGCCAAAAAGATGAAAGAAAATTTGGAAGACTATTTGTCTCTAGCAGCACAAGTTTAATAAAACTGTGTGCTAATAGCCTCACATTTTAATTAAGTGTTTGGGACTTTCTGTGCGTATCCCAGGTGTCTTGTACTGTACTTACCACACTCAGTGATTACTTAGATTTGAATATATGCTCATTAGAATTCCTTGGAGGTTTAAAATGTGTAGTAGGCCTGTACTTTGACAATTTGCTCCTTGGGTCTGCAAATCAAGAGTCTTGCACCTCAAAACACGGACAGTTCTGCTGAAGGAAGGACTTGTTGCAAGCTGCAGAGGCGTGTGCTTTAGACGAAGATGGGCTAAAGCTGACTCATCTGTTTCCTGTCCTCACTCCCAACCAAAAAGGTCTGCAATATGTAACCGGGTGGCTCTGTTATTTTCTTTGCTAAGCTGGATATTTGCTTGGGTTCAGTGGTGAAATGTTGGAGACTGTAATCCGTGGAAGAGTGCAGGTAGCTGTGCTGTGGTGGATGTAGGGCTTGTAGTGTCAGGCATCCCTGCTGGGAGTGTGGTGTGGAGGAAGGCCTGGAACTAGTAAAAGGAAAAAGTAACGCTGCGATCTTCGCCTCCCTTAGCAGCCCCTCGGGCTCACACACGCGGTTCTGGAGTAGGGGCCTGCCTGCGAGGGCTGGCCTGGCCTTGCAGAAGCTGTCAGCTTCTGCAAGGTGAGAGCTGTCAGGGTCCAGGTTGCCATGTTTGGTGGCAGAGGGTGTGTGCTGATCTGTTTGTTTGGTGGCAGAGGGTGCGTGCTGATGTGCGTCGGCAGCATTTAGCCTCTCAGGGGCTTCTGGGTGCACGTAAAGAAAGAAGTGCGGTGACCACAGTGGGTGTTTCTGTGTCTTGACTTGTTGTGGCCCCAGGGGAGGGAGAGGCAGTGGGAACGTGGTGGAGATGCTATAATGCTCACAACGTTATTTTGGGTAATGGCTGGAGAAGAACCGTTTGGATACTAAAACTTGAAAGACGTAGGTCAGCACTGGATTCATCGACATGTAATGATGTCAGCCCCTCCCCATGTCGATGTACATTCGGACGTGTAAAGCTCAGTTTGAAGAAGGAAATAGTGAAGTGCTCTGCTCAGTCTCTTATCTGAAGCATCACTCATGCTTGTGAGAGTGAAGAGGTGCAGTTTCTCACGTGGATGAAGATGACAAGTTGCATCCTTGCAAGTGGAGGGCTATTTTTTAGGTGAAATAAACAGGAAAAGGCTGTTCGCAAGCTAGACCTTAAATAAGTTAATCTGCTTTTATTGGGGATACTAACTTGTAATTAAAACTTGCTTTGGCTATACAGGATTACAAAATCAGTCTAAATACATAATGTAGTTGTTCAGTTGCGTAAAGACCATGAATGATTCTCGAGTCCTTTGTAGCACTTAGCAAGAATGGTGTTAGTGGCTTTATGGTATGTGCCAGAACTGGCATATGGAGCTGTTCTCTGCACGTCTCTTCCCTGCGCTGTGGCACCAGCTCTGCGGTGGAGGTGTGCCAGTTCCTTGTGCCTGGCTCCTCAGTACCACGTGCCGTACGAAGAGAGCTTGAGATGGGCACGGTTGTGTGCTGGAGAGTAAAGGAGTGGGTGAGGGTAAGCTGCTTCCAGGCTGAAAGCTCTCACTGCAGACCTGCTGTAAGCCCTCGTTCCTGACATACGATCTGGCCTGGTAGGTAGCATGGAAAAGATTCACCGTCATGTGTCTCCAGTAAGATCCTGAAAGGTTAGACCTGTGGAGGAAACTTGTCAACCAAAGGGGGGGAATGAATCTTTTGGCTGTACTGCTCATTTTTATTAAAGCAAGAATGGCTTTGATGAAACTGAGGCTTGAAACAAACTGTAGAAAGAATGCTAAATCTTATGGTGAAGATGTGCTCTTATTGGAATGGTCCAGGAAAGAATGTCTTCTTTCCTGGCTGTCCTTGGCATCTTCCAAAATCGTGTAGCACGTGGTACAAGTAGGCAGCTTTGCTATATACGGTTCTGAGCAACACCAACACCCTATTATTTGCCAAAGCGAGGTACCTTGCTAGGGATAAGTCTTAATCTGTCAGGATGAGCTTAATGGGTCTGACAACCACATAGAAACCTTTGAGTTAGAAGATCTTTTCTTTTCTCTTCCCTTCTTCCTCCAAGATGGTTATACTTTGAAACAGGCCCCAAACTCTGACAGTCTGTCTTGTCGCACACTTGAGGGCTTTCTAGTCTGGAAAACTAGGAACAGAATTCCATAATGGAGGCTATTCTGGCCACGTAATAGTGGTGTTGAGTAGGATGGGTATGGAGGCGATTACCACATTGCAGAAAGCGCAGGCTAGCCCCCTCGCTGGGGTTCTCCCTTTCCCTCTGCGTTGGGGAGAGGTCTGATCTCAAAAGCAACCGTTGTGGTTTCAATTTCATGTTAAATTTTAGAGGTAGCAAGGAAAGGAGGCAAAGCTGCAGCAGCTCGGAGGGTATCCTGAAAATCTGAGCGGATTCACTAGGCTAGTATGGGAAAGGCAGGAAGCCACCTTGCCTTGGTTGAGAGGAAAGGCAGTAAATGGTAGGCATGCAAATCTCTTTCCCAGTGCTGTCAACTGAAACACTATTGTGCAGGCAAATGGCAAAGCAAGCAGTGGGCTGGGGTGGCTTTTTTGTTGTTAATTTTGAAAAATGTAAATTTAGGCACCTTCTGATGAGGTGAGCACCTACGTTCACTTAGGCGGTGAAGTTTGAAAACTGAAATGGAACCGGAGGTGACTGTGGTCTGGCTGTCTCTGTTCCTCAGTCGTTCTAGAATGCAGGAGTAGCTAAAAATAGAAATAATCTTTCCTCTGGGAAATGGGCTGCTTGGCTTCTGCCCCAGAGGTGGGTGCACTTCGCTGGCATTTTAGATTCGTTCACAAAGTCCTCCTGGAAAAAAAAAATCATTACAGAAATATGAAATATTTATTAGTCTGTTAAAGGTGGAAGGAATTAGTATTTGTGCTTTCAAGCCGTATTACAGAGTGAGCTGTTGGGATCAGGATTTTAAATGTGTTCCTAATATTGGAAGCTTTCTTTGCCTTCACGGCAAAGTAGTCTTATTTAAATAATAAGTATGTGTGTTCACTCCCTCTCTTGCCGGCTTGGTCTGAGCACTCAGCCCGTCTCCCTTCATTACGGAGAAACTTCTTAGACCTACACTAATGCTGGCTGCAGTTTCTATGCTAATTTAATCCACTTCAGCCTTTTGGTCATTACTATAATTAGAGCGGCTGCATCACTTTGCAAATCTGTCTGCCATTTAAGCTAAACACTCTTCTGAGCTTTGCCTTGTTATCCTAGGTTTCTATTTAGCTATCGTATTTTTTAAGCCATATATGATAAAGGAAGAGTGCCCGGCCTACCTAGACTTTGGTAGTGAAGTAATACTACTGGTCAGGGATCCTTAAAAGTTCTTTAAAAACCTGCTTGCGTTCCTGCATCTTGGGAGCCTTTCGAAGGAGCAGTTACTGGTTTGTTAATCAGATGTGATGCATCAACAAGCCTTTGTACTGGCCACAGCCTGTTATTAGAGGCTGGCTAATTGTGCAGGCGAGGGGTGAGTGGCTTTCTGAGCTCCGTGTGTCATGTGTTTGGGCAGAGGCTCTTCCTTCCGAAGCTGTGCTCTGAATTCCTTGTAATGCTGCTTTCAAGAGTCCAAACTGTGGAAATGTAACCATGCTTCTTAAAGCAACTTACCAAACAGCATGAGAAAGAAGCTGGAAAGAAGAGTTTATTTACAGTTTAGCAGAAGAACAAAGTGAAGGGCAATATCTGCACTTCCAGACACTGACAGAACCACCCTGACCTGACTGTCCTGATCCTCCTGTTTCTCTTCACAGCTGGCATCCGTGGGATTTTGCAGGCTGAGTTTAATGCAAAAGATACTAAAATGTGGTTTGGAGCACAGCGCAAAATCCCAAGAGACACAGATCAAAATAGCTGATATGAGATGACATAAAGGGTCCATTTTCATAGCCAAGGGAAGATGTCTCCTCACTTAGTTTTACATTATTTGTTCTCCACAAACAGAGGATTCGGTTCAGATCTCTGAACCATTCAGTCAAGTTAGGAATAAAGTTTGGAAGAAGTGGAGTTATCAGCTGTTTTCAACTCATTCTTGAGACTAATGTTGCAATTCTCACATTGATCGCTTCATTTCTGAATTCTCCTGGAAGTTATAGCTTTGATAAAGGGCACTATGAAACTGCCTCAATGGTTGGCTACTGCATATGAGGAATTTGATGTGTCTTCAGGATGATTTCTGTACTAACTCTACTGTAAAGACCCTTAAACTGATCACACAAATGGACTAACAGACCGGCCAGCTCAGGGGTCTTTGGCCTGCAACCCCGACACTGAACAGCTTCTTGTATTTGGTGGTGCTCAGGGGTGGGCAGCCTGTAGCTGTTAAACTGGGCATGACTTCCAAGCAGCTCTAAGCGTGGTTCGTGTGGCGGGGAGCAGGGTTGTGTTGCTGTGTGTCTCTGGATAGCTCGCGTCAGGAGCGAGGAGGTGAGCCCGAGGGGTGCTGAGGCAGAGTTTGGGGCTGCTGGGACCCAGCTCTGCAGGGGCTGAGGGACTGCTGGGAGGCCGTTGTCATCTCCTGCCTGTGAACGTCTCTGGAGTTCTTCCGTCCCTCAGCTCTGACATCTATCGTGCAGGGCTTCTGGGGTCGGGAAGGCTGGAGACTCGCTGCCCCTTTGGCGGCCTCGGCACGTCGTCTGTCTTCCCTTTTCTGGCTGCAGACCGCGTGCATCGTGCAAGATGCAGGGCTGCTGGTGATGCAGTCGTCTCTTTTTGCTAGTGAGGTACCTCTCCTGGTTTTTCTGTGGTTTATATGTTCTGTAGAAAATCATGTTCTGCGGAACAGCCCCTCTTCAGATGAATTTCATGTGGTGTAATAAAAAAATCAATTTAGTTTCACTTGTTCACATCTTTAGTAGATTAGCCAGTTTCTGATGTTTTTATATTTGTGTTTAAATGACTTCTATCCGTTCACAATACAACTATCAGAAGGAATTGCTTGTTAGGTATAGAAACTTTTTATTTCTTTTTTTGGCAAGTAACTGATATGCAAGTTGCTTCCCAGCTAAATAACAGACTTTGTGTTGAAATGGGTTATACAGCGTGTTAACCGCGCTGCCGCATTTGGCACCGGGCACTGCCTGCCTGTGACAACAGGAGCGCACCTAACTGCACGATGCTGCGTTCCACTGACATCTGTGGGGGTTGTTCCTGGTCACGATGCTGATTAAAAACACACCCTGAAGTATGAAGACTGGAAGCCCAAGCAAATTTATTTCTGCTCTTGTAACTACAGGTGACGCTTACGTGTAAAGAAGCACGAAGTGCAAACATAAAAGGTTTGTCTTGGAAGTGACTGTCCTAGATACTATGGTAAACGCAAATGTAGTGCATCTTTAGGGGTTTAACTGAAGAGACTGATAGTGAGCTAAGCTCCCAACAGTCCAGCATTGTTGAAAAGCTTTAATGGGAGGGAAGCTGATAAAGCTGCGTCTTTGACGTGCGGAGCAAATCAGGGTAGGCTTTGACTTGCCTGAGCAGTTGGCAGGGCAGCGTTTCAGTTCCAATTATACCTTTCCTTTAGTCAGCACTAGCTTTAACTGGGAACGGTGAGGCACTTGCCCAGGGCCATAGGGGAGGGTGTGAGCTGAGACGGGGACCGCAGGGGACACTGTAAACCCCTCTTGTCTGGGGGGGAGGCGGAGGCTTGGCTTGCTGCACCAGGCCCTTGCGAGTCCAGTGCCAGCGCTGCCCGTGGAGGCGGGGGGTTTGCAGAGTGCGTCCTCAGCTTGCTTTCTCTTTCCACGCAGCCTGGTGGCTGAGGGTCCAGCAGGATCTCACCAGGAGTCGTTTTCTGTGGGTCGGCTCAGCATGATGCACTACTTCTGATCAAGCTTGCCATTGTCTTGTTCCTGCTCACTTTGAACGGGGCTGTTCGGCTGTCAACGTCCTACTGTTGACCAGTCAAATAGCTAAAGGGGAGCACTGCACAGATTTTATAGGTAAAACCGGAACAAGGCTTACATTGGAGTACAGAATAAAACTTTATATGAGCAGAAGTAACGCATCCTGTGTTGAATGGCACCAAAGTGTTGGCACAGGGCATTCCTATGACCAATTTCATGTCCGGCACAAAGGTAGGTTGCTCCTTGAGAATAGTTCTGCTGCTCTTGTTTGCCAATGGACTAAAATTCCTGCCCAGAGAAAACTGACTGGCTATGTAGTGTTAACTGAAAGGGCACTTGTTTAGAGTCCTAGTCAGTGACCAGTAAGTATTTTCATGGTCTAACCTTGGACTAATGAATTCAAGAACACACAAGACCTTCTGTCAAACAGCACCCATAGGTATCTTAGGTGAAGCAGCTGGGACTAATACGGTTTGAAGTGTCTTTAAAATCCGTGTGACTTAGAAAACATTAATTTTCATTCCATAGTAAGGAAATAGGCTTTTCAAACATAACTTTTTTCTTTTTCTCTTCCTGCAGGGAAATTCAGCTCCTGCGACGATTGCGGCACAAAAATGTTATCCAGTTGGTAGATGTATTATACAATGAAGAGAAGCAGAAAATATATCCTTTTTTCACACAGTTGTTAATAAGGTTTGAATTCCCATTGTTCTCTGCTATAGTGCTGAATCATTATAGTTCTGCTTTTGTTAAGGCCCTTTTGAATGTTTCTTAAGCTTAAATTGCTTTCACTGGTATTAAACATACTGTATGTCTGGAATACTTTCCACACAAGTACATTTTCTTAAGTTTCCCAGCTTCCCAGTTAGGAAAGGAAATATTGTCCCCAGGTTACAGATGCAGGGCTGGGGTAGGAGAGAACTGACTCTCAAATACTGTGTTTTATTGTGTGACCTTCAGCAGCTCGGAGATGAAAAAAGAGCTGTGGATCTGTCATTTCTAACCTCCTGTCCTAGCTGTGGTATATGTTAGTGCCTTTTTTCTCCCTGAAAATGGACCTTTTATTGTCTATCTTATGTGAAATCAATTTTTGTAATGCTTTTTCCTTTAAGTCCTTGGCAGTGGTTTAGGTATTTTTTTTTTTCTTTCCCTCAAAAGAAGAAAAAAAAGTCTACTTGCTCCCTGGCATCCGGGTGCCTGCAACTCTCCCCTTCCCTTTGGAGGGTCTGTACTGCTGCAGTGCTGCCTTTTCTGTGGGCAGTTGGTATGCTTTGCTGCTGGTTATCCTTAACCAGATAGGATGAACTCCCAAGCCTGCCCAAGCCTCCTCTGTTTCGTTGTTTGTGTGAAAGTCCCTTGTGATAGTGCTTTAAGTGACCTAAAGCTTGTAACAGTCATGAGAGGTTGAAAGCATATTGCTCCTGTGAGATCTACAGCCCAGCTTTTTCAGGCTAAACTGTTCAGTTCTTGAATCAAAGCTGTGGCTTGTGATCTCGGTGCATCTTTCAGACTTTAACATGTTATTCCAGTGCAGTGTGTCCCCCACGGACGCACAGACACTAACCAATGTAATCGCATGCCTTAACTCGCAAGTGAGTAGCTGGATTTCTGATGAGTCTGCCGCACTTAGAGCGCACTTTGACTTGAACTAGTTTGTAAGTTTATTGAGCTGATCCGTTGTAGTACGTGTTATAAATGGTTGCTTTTATTTTTGACAGTGTTTTCTAAATGCTGTCTTCCAATTACAGTACTTCATAAAATGGGTAATTTAATTGTGTGTTTTAATTAGATCAAACACTCTGCCACCAAATCGTTAGTATAAAAAAAGCACGACAACTTCTGCTTGTGTTTTGTAGCCCTAACAGACCGAAAGGCCTGTAATTCAATTACTGTCTATAGAAAGATACCATTTAATTAATAAGAAGCTGGGATGCTAAAGGAGAAGCATGGGGAAAAAGAGCCCGAGAGAGACCTCATGTGTTGGTAACAGGTGATGACAACCACGGTCATTCAGAAACGTGACCTCTCTAAGCCAGGAGGAGGTTCCTTGCTTTACCTCCTGAACAGGAGTGTTTGAAAAAGAACAAATTGTTTTTCAGTACTTTTCCCTTGCAAGTAGAGGTTGACTTCACTATTTTTTATCTGCTTCTACACTCTTAGAAAGTTTGCTTCTACACCTGCTTGTTCTGTGCATGTGAGTGGCAATACCTGAGAAATGTGTGGTTTTCACTGGGGCTGGGAGCGGGAATTCATCCATGATCGTGTTCTTGCTTAACCTTTCTCCAGCGTCTCGTTGGCACTGCCGGTGCCTGTGCAGCATGTCTGAGGATGTGGCAGTACAAATGCTTGTGCAGCCACATGGTAAACAGGTTTGGGAACAGATCCAGCTGAAAAGTAACTTTCTCTTTTAGGCTGGCTTCTCTGTAGGTCAGTTCCCTTACTTGTTTCACTGTGTAGTCATGCAAATGCCTGTATTAGTGCCTTGCAGGAAGCAATGCAAGATGGAAGCTGAGTGGGGTATAGGGTAGGGATGTCAACTTCCCTCTTACTACTAAAAAAAAAAAGTCCTCATTTCCAGAATGACTATTGTGGCATTTGCAGTTGGGCCTGCAGAAGAAGGAAGGATTCTATTCTCACCTGAGTGTCTTGTTGCTGATAGAAGTGAACTGCAGGCTTCAGCCATGTTTATACTGGGGAAGATAGTGTTTTAACAACTTACCTGCCTCGTCAAAGTCTTCAGTGATTTTCTTTGGTAAAGGGAAAGCTGTGATGACTGGATTAAAAATATCAACTGCATTTAGTATTTAATGGGCTGCTTTGATGACCTGCTGTGGCTGGGAATGCAGAGCTAGTGATGAATGGAGAACTAATCCAGGCAGAAAATAAACCCAGTTCAATAAGCAGCATCCCAGTTGGCACCCTCTCTCGACAGCTTCTGTTACTGGTATGTGCAGTTGTGCGTGGGAGCAGAACCCTATCGATTAGAAGAATTGAGAGCCTCGGTCTTGTTGGGGCACCTGTAATAGATCTGCTCCAGCCTGAAAGCTTGTACTCTGATCTGGCTGATCAACCAGAGATGGATCGGTTACAAAAGAAGGGGTGAAAAACAGTCTGGCAGCAAATGAAACCAAAATCAGGCTGTCCTTTGTAGATGAGAACGAGACCTGGGCTTTGCTTCCCGGGAGCTAGTCTATACAATCTACTGTTAGTATTGTTCTCTTGAAGGTGGGAGAGTTGATGTCTTCCACATCACTGTGATATAAGTAGTTCACAGATTTCTTCCAGAGTAAGAAATGGTAGGAATGAATTTTGGGAGCTCTTTCTGCTATTCTTGCTTCTGCTGATTTACTGGGTGGCATTGTGCCCATCATAAAATCTTATAGTGCTTTAGTGTCCCTCTGAAGAGCAGCTCGTGGGGAATGTAGCACATTTAATGAGTTAGGATGGTGTTTTGAGCTCCTCGATAGAACGTGCTGCAACAGGGCAACACAACTTTTAGCACAGATCCCATTTAAAGCACGGGTTGTCTCTTCAGCCTCTCCTGCCTCAAGAGTTAAAATGGCATCCTGGGACATAAGCAACTTATTTTAGACTTAGGTTAAGAAGGCATCTGCCAGGAATAATTAGTGACCAAAGAAATGCTTTGTGTTACTGGAGAACATGGGCTGCCTGACAGTCATGCTTTTCTCTGCTCTTTATCTCGAAGGTGCACTCCCTTGGCAAAGCCACCAGATGTCTCAGGGTCTGTTCTTGCAAGCCCCTCTCAGCACACAGGCTGCCTTTAAGAGCCCGGGGAGAGGAGGAAAAGAGGCAATTACTGCTTTAGGCAGTTGTCGTTTCCATTGTTTGGCCCCAACATTAAAGCGTAAGGAGATGAAAACTAGAATATGCTGCAAGGGAACCAGTGCTGAAAAGTGCCACTAGTTCTTGGCATTCTGTTGTAACTTTTTTTTTTAATCCATGCAGTTTCAAAAAAGCTTCCCAGCTCTCTAGGGATCTTTTCTCCTGCTACTGAAATACTACTGTGGGGATGGGGGTAAGCAGCAGCTGTTAAGTAAGCGCATACAGCCGTATCATTTTGACACAGGAAATGAAGAATAACAAACTTTGGGGAAGGTGATGGGAGCTCATTTATGCCAAGTGCGGAACAGCCAGGGTATTGAGAATATACTACAAGCTACAGCTCTTCTGCCAGGGGTTCCCTAACTTTTTGTTGCCACTTCAGAGTATTATCCTGTCTCTGTCATGCTTGTGAGATCTCCAAGTTAATTTCTGTGGAGTTCACATCCTGGTTCAGTTCTGATCACGGAGTTGCAGCTGGTCATTAAGCAGAAGAGTTTTCTCATGGGTTCGTTGCCTCCTCCTGTTAGGCAGTTGGAGGAAGGTCGCTACCTCAGGAGGTGCAGCACAGCGCCAGCTCTACCTCTCCAGCGTGTGTGTGCCCAGTAACAGGAGTGCCGGTGCAGCAGCTCTCCAGTTGCACTGGGATGGGGCTGCAGTCCTCGCACAGCATTTGCCTGAGAAGTGTTTAACCTTGAAGCTTCCTTAACTCTGCCTTCACGTATATGGTGATGGAGTACTGCGTGTGTGGGATGCAGGAAATGCTGGACAGTGTCCCAGAAAAGAGGTTTCCAGTTTTTCAGGCTCACGGGTAAGTACGGCTTTGTTCCTTAGGCTGCATTAGCCTCTCACCACTGTGCTCTCTTGAAGTCAAGAGCACGTTCTACTCTGTTGCTTAGGCTGCTGGCTGCACTTGAAAGTAAAACTGGCTTTGTGTAATAACTGCATCTTTTACATCCGTGGAAAAAATGAAAAACTAACGAAGTGGTGGCAGGGATAGCCCTTAGATTCTAGGAAGAAAAAACATCTTTCTATTGAATTTTCTGTTACTTTTGTTTTCCTTCATGAGATGCATGACAACCCTTCCTGGCCCCTTTCCTACAGCTCTGCTGTTCAGCAAAGATGGGTGCAGTGGAGGAATCCGTGAGGACTTGCCCTGCCTAAATGGAGGCAAGCTGTACAGTTCGGTGTCAAGAGATTAAAGGTCTTTGGATGGATTAAGGATTGGCAATATCCAGCGTGATCTGTTAGCTTGTTTAGTTAGTAGACAGGATAATCTGAAGCCCCTTTCACTCTGCAAGTAAAGGAACCTTAGCCTTCTGGAAATAGATACAAGAAGATTGTCTTGTATATCAAATCAGTGCAGACCAGCAGATCTGTGGTGACTACATATTTTTATGGTCATATTTTCATTTTGTTTAAAAAACGTGTCTGAGATTACAGATAGCCTACGTGAAATACAGGCACATTAAGTCAAGTATTATTTCTGGATATTACGAGATAAAAGATGTGCATGCGCAATTGTTGCCAGGCTGTCAATGCGCAGTGCTTGCTACGTTACAGTAGTGGCCTGCCCATAGTCTCTGACCATATCCATGGTACCTTTGCTCAGCCAGTAAGCTGTACCAGCAAAACATTCCTTTCTACTGGCTAAAGGAAACTTTTTTCCCACCCCCTGTTAGAGAAAACTATGCCACTGGAAGAGCATCTTTGCTAGCTTAACTTAGCCTAGACTAAAGCAGATGTCAGCATTAACTATCAGGTCTGTGCCAGCGTGGTGCTCAGCACTTACAAAATACGCAGACTTGTGAAGAGGGCTTTGGTGTGGAGGAGCCCAGAGCCTGAAGTGGTGAGTACACTGCTGCAGAGCTCTGGCAGGTAACTTCTGACAAAGTCAGATGATAAAGTACCATTCCTTATACACCACAGTTCAATCTCGAGTTCCTAAGCATCAAGTGTAAATGTATTTCCAACTTGTTTCCAATAACAGCACTCTTTGCTTTACGTATTATCAGTAGTTTACATAGTCTTAGTCTATGGAAGTGCTTGACTTTTTTCCTCTTAACCCTTTCTGCAGGTATTTTTGTCAGCTTATAGACGGCTTAGAATACTTGCACAGCCAAGGGATTGTCCACAAGGATATAAAACCGGGGAACCTCCTGCTAACAACCAATGGGACACTAAAAATATCTGATTTAGGCGTAGCAGAGGTATGTGAGAACTGTGGCCAAGTCAGGAATGTGGGAAGCGTGGCATTTAGATTTAGGTCACCTTTGTGGTGTCAGTTAATTTATTGTGCACTTGGGCTTTTGTTCTGTTAAACTTGCAGAGTGCTCGAGAGTGACCGAATATTTATTGTAATTGGCAAAACACTTTTGTTGATAACAGCACAAAACTTCCATCTGGGAAGCATATAGAGGAAGACATCGGTCTTAGACAAACCCAAAAGTGTGGTGAAATGGCAATAAGCTACATAACCTTATCCTTCTTACTATGTGAAGACTGTCTTAGCTAGGTGGGAGTGGTGCAAGAATTGTTACTGATGGCATGTAGTTATTGTAGTGACATGTGCTTATGATATGTAAGGAGATTTTCAGTAGCAGTTTCCCCCTTTTTTTTTCCCCCAGGTGAAACTTTTCGAACAGTTATAACTTGTCTGCCTTGAAAGTTTGAAACTAATCGGTCTCTTCTGCTGCAGGCATTGCATCCATTTGCAGAGGATGACACGTGCAGAACGAGCCAAGGGTCGCCAGCATTCCAGCCACCAGAAATTGCCAATGGCCTTGACACCTTTTCAGGCTTTAAAGTAGACATCTGGTCCGCAGGGGTCACACTGTAAGTGCCCGTGCAGCATCCAGGAATTGCAATAAAAAATTACAAGCCCCCAAATAGCTCAGTCCTGTGCTATCTGCTGTCATCGCTGCTCTTCTGTATGTCGTTGGGGGGAGCAGGGAGAGTGTGCGTCTGTTGGTCCCTCCTTTGGATGGGCATATGTTCCCCAAAGTGCTTGTAATTCTGAAGAAAGTAATATTTGCTCTCGGTGAGTCACTCTGCCAGCCATTTCTCAGCATCCAAGATGCACAGCTACTGTAATGATAGAAACCACAAATATCTCTAGTATTTATTTTTACGTTTCTTCCATCCCAGCCTGTCAGGGAGGGAGGTGTCTTGGTGGTTTTGACTCATGTGAATGAAGAGGCTGTGATAAAGGAAGGCTAAGTTTAAAGAGGCATTCCAAATACTGTCAAATATTCATCTTTTAGTTTCCTCTTGGCATAAACCTTCTGGTTTACGTAGTCACATAAGAACTGAACACCTGTTCTGTGTGCTTTTTTCTCATACAGCTTCTCCTTCTGCCTTTACAGATACAACATTACAACGGGTCTATACCCCTTTGAAGGGGATAATATCTATAAATTATTTGAAAACATCGGGAAAGGTGACTACACAATTCCAGAGGATTGTGGTCCTCCGCTCTCAGACTTATTGAGAGGTGAGTCTCCCAGCTGACTCTAAAAGGACAGGTAAAATCTATAGGTGCAACAAATGCTCAGCTTGCATAGTGCCAGGGGAGAGCTTCATTCCAAGTATCCTGTGAAGACTCCAGACCCTTCATTCCAAGGATCCTGCTAGAAAGGGAGGTTATGCTTATGAACCTTATAAGACTTTGAAAGATCTTCAACACTGGTATTTTCCTGAGATACACTAAACACCGCATGGGTTGCAGTCACTACTCTAAAAGAGTTGGTTCTCACGTTATGTTTCTTGTGCTCCAAGAAGCTTTTAAACCTAAAGACAAAGCCCACAAGAGGTTTCAATTGCATCATAGCATTTATGCGGGTTTTGCAAGTGAGAACACTCAGTTAAATTCCCTGCCCAAGCTTTCCGTAATGAAATACTGAGTACTCAGGTTCTGCTGTCCTTCCCCATCAGCCTCCGCTCTGAGTTTATTTGCTTCGGTCCCAGTTGTCTCCTCCTTCCCCCCAAATTTAGAGTTGCAAGGGTATTGGAGCAAAATGACCAGTGCCCGCTTTCGCAACAAGGCTGTGGTAGAAGCAGGAGTGGCACTTTCTGGGTAGAAGGAGAGGGTGGTGGGTTTTGTTTGGTTTTTTTGTTCCTGTCACTTACTGCAATAGTTTGAGGTTTAGTGCTGAACAGTCTCTACTTTTGAAAGCTGAATAGTCAGGGCAGCAGTTATGCTGTGCGTAGCAGCCAGTTTGATGCCCATTTGGCAGCAGATAGGATGTGATTCTAGCACGGGGGAGATCCCGACCGGGGTTCCGGCTGCCTCATTGGCAGCGAAGCAGCCAGGTGCAATAGTGCTCCCCAGCCCTCAGCACGGGCTTGCTCTCTCTTCTTTGTCTTCAGCTGTTTGTGAAAGATCAGACCTCAAATATGAAATGATGCCGTCTTGTTTCAGGTTTATTTTTCTGGTTCTTGTGCTACATGGGGTTAGGAGGCTAGTATGGGTGAAGAGCTGCGGGGCACTGTGAGCAAACTGAGTCAGCTTCCCTTCCTCCTGTCAGCAGTGCCGTCAGGTCTGCTTGTAAGACGGATGTTATCGCTAAACCGGGGGGTTGTGTACTGCGCTGGGTCCTCTATGTGGTCACGGTGCTGTTGCAGTTTGTGGCTAGCCAAAAGATTAGCAATTTCAGAGCATTTTATGGCTGCGCTTCATGCTGCAAACGGCAGCAGTTGTGCCTGTCATGGTGTAACCCCAGTCAGCAACCAAGCCTCACGCAGCCGCTCCCTCACCCTCCCCGCGGTGGGATGGGGGAGAGAATCTGAAGAGCAAAAGTAAGAAAACTCATGGGTTGAGATGAGAACAGTTTAATAATTGAAATAAAATCTAATAACAATAATCATAATCATAATAAATTGTAATGAAAAGGAAAACGATGGGAGAGAGAGAGAAACAAAATCCAGGAAAAACAAACAAGTGATACAACCGCTCACCACCCGCTGACCGATCCCAGCCTGTCCCCGAGCAGCCATCGCTGCCCCCCGGCCAACTCCCCCCAGTTTCTATACTGCGCATGATGCCGTATGGTATGGAATAGCCCTTTGGCTGGTGTGGGTCAGCTGTCCTGGCTGTGCCCCCTCCCAGCTCCTTGTGCGCCCGGCAGAGCACGGGAAGCTGAAAAGTCCTTGACTTAGTGTAAGCACTACTTGGCAACAACTAAAACATCAGTGTGTCATCACGTTATCCTCACGCTAAATCCAGCATGCAGCACTATACCAGCTACTAGGAAGAACATTAACTCCAGCCCAGCCCAAACCAGGACATGCCTCTGCAGGGAAGGCTGCGCTGCCCGCGGGCTCCTGGCTCCTGCGCGGATGGCTGCGAGGAGCTGCGGCTCCAGCCTGGACTCGCTTTCTTGCCCCATGGGGTCACCTCCGCCGCGGGCCGGCCCGGTGCGGAGCTGGGGACGCGGGTGTCCTCGCTCGGTGCCGGGCGGCGGCGGCAGGTGGTGCTGTCTGTCCGAGCTCTGCCCGCCGCCGCCTGCGGCGGGGCTCCCCGCAGCCCCCCGGCACCGCGGAGGTGGCAGACCCCCTGCAATCCCCCTCATAGGAGACTATTGGAGCTTATCTGGCCCCATACCACTTACGAAATAAGTTATTTCCACGTGTTTCACAAAGCGTTGCCTAGCTTTAACAGCTTTCAGAAAGCCTTACATAAGGCATTGCTTCCAATTGCACTCGGCGCAGCTGGTATCTTGGCCGTTCTGCTGAGATTAATGTGGCTACTGCTTACGGCCCAGCACTGCTGACTGATGTGTGTTTCATGTTGTATCTGCGTGCCCCAGGGAACGATGTCCTGATCTATATGTGGCGTTTGATGTGTGAATGCTGACTCAAAACACGGCCTTTTTTGTGAGCTTAGGAATTGCCCAAATGGAGTAAATCGAGTGGCCCATGTAGACTGGCAGCCAGTCTTCTAAAGCATCCAGCAGAAATCATTTGAGGCTTGTGATAAGCCTCTCAGCTGCACTTAGTGTTGTCCCCCAGGGAAAATGAGTGTGGCAGTTGTTTCCCTTTTCTTGTCCTGAGGATACTGATAGCTTCAAATCTTATGCTTCATTAGCAGAATAACTCCCTCTTTAGTTCCCTTTCCATCCCCTGTATGAGAGCTGGAGTCAGAATCTCCTACTTTTCCTTCTGCCTCATTTTAAACAGAGGAGCCTGGCACCTGATGCCCTTTGTCCGTCTCTCCCAGCCTGTCTGAGTTGCCTCCTTCATGCTAGCTGCTGTCTGTCTTCATCCCTTCTGTGTCTGGACGCTACAGAGATGCAAGTCGAGTGCATTTGGTAGGCAGAGATGTCTGTGTCTCTCTATCAACCTGAGCCTTTCTTCCAGGGTGGTGGGAAGCCCTAAGGATTCCTTTTACTGTCCTCCCTCCATCCCACCCGAGAATACTCTCCCGCCCCTCATCTTGTCATATGCACTTGTTACACAGTCAAAGCTGGCAAAAACTCCTGATACTCTCCTTGTTTGGTTTGATGCACTTCACTTTTTCTAGTGGTTAGAGTACCCGGTGGGCCTGAGGTGCTGAATTACGGAGTGGGATTGCCCCGGCTCCCTCCGTTCTTCGGAGGCCTGAGCATCTCCACTGCCCAGCAGATAGCATCTGCTGAAGACGAGGCCTGAGCCTTGCAGTGGTGATACTACGTAGCTATGGTGACAAAATTTGAATGCTTTATTTAGTTCATGCTTTTCCTCCAGAACATCTGTGTTTCCTGGTAGGTGCCTGCTACTTCTGCAGCAGGTTGAAACTGAATCAAAAGCCTGCAGATCAGATATTGTCAATGGCTGTCTGCTGCTTTTATATGAGCAGCACAGACACCCACAGTTCAGCTCTATCTCACTAGAGACTTTGTTTCGCCTTTGCATTGCTTTTAAAAGACTCTTAAAGCACTCTGCAGTGCCGCAAGCATTTGTTCTGGTTTTATTGTAAGGAAGAGTTCAGTATGCTGCAAAGTGCTTGTTTCCTCTCTGGCTATAAGTGCTGTGTTGACCATAGTACCGGTCTGGCTGTGAAGCAAACAGTAGAATACACTTTTTAAGGCTTTTTCTGTTCTTCTGTTGACTACTCTTTTTAGTGGTTTTTTTTTTTTTACTCCCACCCCCTTGAGCTTGTTTCTATTTCTTTGTTCCTCTTTCCAGACGAAGCAGAATTTGGAGGGCTTAAAGCTTCTGTGATATTTGACTGGTAAAGAGACTTGCATGACAGTGTATTTCAACAGATTAGCTGGGATGCTGCTCCTCTTTGTCTTCCCTAATCAGGGATGAAGCTTTATTTATATTCTTCACTGATGGCAAAGAGAAGGGCTAGTACTGTTCTGGCTTCTGCGTGTACAGTCAGTAAAGATGTGTCAGAGTGGAAGCATTTATAAATAGCCTTAAGGTTCTCCTGTCACCATCTGCACGTGACTTATCAACTTGTATGCAATTTGCTTCTGGACAAGAAAAATGCACAAGGTCAGCTTTTCTTCCTCCTTTTCTAATATGCTTTTACTGAAAGAGAGAGCTCTGAGACGGCAGTCTCTGCATTAAGCGTCTGGATTGATTTCCAGGCTCTGCTACAGACTTTGTGATGGGGGACAAGTCGGTTTGTTTCTCAGCATTTTGTTTTCTCACTTCTGTGTAACTGCCATGACCTTTCACTACCGGGATGGTGAGAGGATGTGCGTTCTGATGACAGTGGGATGCTTTAATTCTGTAGTAGCAGGGAGTCCCCGGAGCCAACCGTCAGGCAGGCTGGTGTCTGTAACCCATCCAGTGGCAAGTCTTCCGCATGTGTTTGATCAAAGACTCAAGATTTGCCTGCAGAGGGAGTTTCTGGTCAGAATGTCTGGCTATGCTTGTGGAGGATGAAGGAGAGGGGAAAAAGTCCTGTCTCATTTTAGAAATTGGGCTTATACTGCTTTTGTATTGGTTGTTTTAAATGTTGATCCGAGTTGGAGACTCTGAAGTGAAATCCAGGTTGAGCTCATTAACTCTTGCTGTTAGATTTCTTCCGGCTTCTCAAACGACATATCTAAGATTGTGCTGTCTGCTAAAAACTAGATAGTCTACCGCATGATATAATGCTATACTTGTTCAGGATTTTTGAAGTGTGTGGGCTGGAGCCTGTAAGGAGCTCAGACAGGTTTGTGGTCTCCAGCTTCCGGATCACCACTTGACGTAATTTGAAAGGGGCTTGAGACTGCCGGCGTGCTGTAATGGGCACGATATCCCATGTACGGGCACAGCGAATCCTTCTGAAATACCACGGGAGCAGAGGTTTGCGAGTTAGGCGTCCTCCTGAAGAATCGCCCTGTTCGGTGTGTCTCATCTCTACTCGCAGATAAACTGCATGGAAATCTTTACCGTAAATGGTAGAGAGTATGTGTGGTTACTGTGGGCAGACACTCTTAGATGACTTGGCTGGTGAATAGTACGTGATGTTTTGTCTTGGTGAAGTCTCTTTTCAGTATAGGACTTCAGCCGCAGAGCTGCCATGAGTGCGTCAGAGCTGAACGCGTGAATGTACATTTTTGGTGATTGGGCTTTCCATTTTCTGTCAAACATTGCCCAAAATATGGTCCTTTTTCATTAAAGTAAACATTCTTTTTGCTCAGTTATCTTATTTATGCCTTTTTAATTGCTTGGGAACAATACAGCTCTCTGCCCCATAGCTATTTGTAACTGGTGCTGTTAGGCCTCTTTTAATAATTTACCTTAGAACTTTATCCTCTGCTTGTACTGGTTTCATCTGGTAGATGCCTTAAATTTCTTTGTTAGCCCTGTCATTCCCTAGACAGGGTTTGAATTGCTGCATGTTTATTTTTTTTCCTTTGGTCAAAGTGAGCTGCTTATGAGGGTGCTCCAACTCCTCTTCTGCAGCACCCTAGTGAAATTAATCCCAAATTGAAAGTGCAAGAGCCTTGAGACAGTCCCACTGTACTTCAGATTTCTGCGAAGAGTTTCCAGTTGTATCTGCTTGGATGTGCAGAAGTTTATCCTGAACTTGATGCTAACAAGCTGGATTCCAAGAACACCTTGAAATGTGGTCTTTAAAGAAATGAATTGGGGGGGAGGGGGAGGGGGGTGTCCTGACTTACCTGTTTCTGATTACATTAATGAGATAACCTAGCCAGTACTTGCTTTGGTGTCCCCTAGACTTCATGTAAGATCTCTTCGCAGTCCTATTTCTTTAAAAAAAAAAAAAAAAAAAAAAGAAAAAAAGCCAACACATTTGGGCATCTCGGCTGTGAAGCTGCTGTCTAATAATCTTATTAATAGGTCATTTAATTAGGTGTAGGATTTTTTCTCTGAACCACCTTCCTATCTTCTTTTACAGTTATTCTTTTCTTGTAAGGTGAGGAGAAATTACATCTGAACATGAGAACTCCTTTACTGCAAGGGTGGTTGAGCACTGGAACAGGTTGCATAGGGGGGTTGTAGAGTTTCCATCCTTAGAGACATTCGAAACCCAACTGGGCACAGTCCTGGGCAAGCTGACCCTGCCTTGAGCAAGAGGGTTGTGCTGGATGATCTCCAGAGGTCCTTTCCAACCTCAGCTCTTCTGTGATTCCAAGAAGGCTGCAGGGGCTACTACGGACACATGCTGGAGTACAGAAGAAAGGAGGAAAGCACATTGCAAGGACCCTTGTTGTGGAGAAAGTCCCTGATAAAGGCTGTGTTCAGTGTTAAACTGATAATTGGGTTTTTTTAACTGTAAGGAAGTTTGTTTTGTAGTATTCACTGAAGAAGGGAGGGCTTTCTCTAGCATTGTTTCTTTAACTATGGCTAAGGTGAGGAAACAACTTGGAATTAGCCCTATGAAAGCACCTGAATGTTGTATTACAAGCATTGTAGCACTTTGCAGGACAGCAAGATTCAGGATCAGATCCCTTCTCTGCTGAAGATGGTTCAACCATAGCTTGCCTTCTCTCACCCTTCCTGTCAGACCATCTCAAAGTACACTTTCAGTGGTGTTCCTCAGTTGCAGACCTAGCAGCTGAGCTATTCAGCTTCTGTCACTGACGTTAATCACCTCCTGCCACGTACGGTTTTCATCTGTAGCTGCAGCCTGGACCGGTGGTTGCTTGCTCATAGGGCTTCAGCCTATTCAGGGGAGAAGATACCCAAGATGAGGAACTACTCTCGAGGTTCAGAGCTCTTGAGCAGGGAGCTATTGCTTTAGCTCCAGTCGAGCTCAGCTATGCAAGTCTAGTATAGCCATATGGTGGGTTTTATGGTTTTGGCAAGGCAAGTATAAATTTCCGGTATGCTCTGTCTAAAGAGCTCTGAAGAGTTGGGCTCTGAAGACTAGTGCCTTGAGTTCCTGAGGCCAGATGCTTGTGATGCACTTGGCCTTCGCTAGCCTGGAGAGGTCTTCCCGTGTTTCCTTAACCTACTTCATAGTGATGCAATGTCGATCAGTAGTGATTCCATCTGCCTTAAAGCTATTTGTGCTGTCATCAGCACTGATAAACCTTTACAAATTGCCGTGGCAAGGCAAGCTGTATTTTGGTTTCTGGGGGGAAAATAACTTCAGTCCTTCTGCGCTGTATGTCGTCTTTGCCCACATTCGTTACTGTTAGTAACGTGATACAAACTGAACCAACAAGGAAGATGTTTTGGATCAGCTTTCGTTATCGCATGTGCTGTTGGTGATTTATCTCTTCCATTACCTTTGTTCAACAGTATTGCAGAAATTCACCTGCAAAGCCCTTGCAACTTCTTACTTGAACTACAGTGTCTCTTTCCAGCCCTCCCTTCCTAAGTGTCCATCCAAATGTATCTCCCGTCCTCCTGTTTTCATTGTGTCCTTGTACTGGCTCTCCCCACCACTCTGCGCTGTTCGCTTCGTGTCCTGACTTTAACTCCTGTTTGACAGTCTGTTCTGCTGCTTAGCCTTTCTTTTCTTCTGGTTGCTGGAGACGGGGTCCTCCTGTTCTCTCGCCTCTTTCCAAAACCTTACTCTTCGTGCTACCTGTGCAAGACTCAACAGCACTTGTGCTTCAAGAGCAACAAGGGGGCATCATCCAGTAAAAGCAAAACTCCATGTAATGTACAGCAGTGAGACTTTGTTAACATTCATTAGATTAATATATTCTTGGGACCTTCATTGGAGAATATCTTGGATGCTGCTGGGTGAGACTTGTTAGGTCCCATTAGCTAGTTTCTGAAGAACACGGCAAAATTTGCTACTTCCCTTCTGTTGAGTTGTGAAGCTTTTTAAAGACAGTGGATCAGAGTGGGCATCTCATGAGTCTGTTTAAGGAATCCAGCTCCCTATCTCCTAGAGAAAATACAGATAAGCTACTTTTCCTCTCACCCCCATCCCAGTTATCTTAGCAGATGATGCCAGACATCAAACTCCTGGCTAGGGCAAAAGGATGGACAGTAGGATTATCTTTTTGTCAGTTCTCCCCAGCTGTACTTCCAGAATAGAATTTCACTAGACTAGGGTTTCTGGGATGCTGAGCAACTGGATATATGCTGTGCCTAAGGCTTTGGCTCTTCCATGGAGAAAGTTCAATAGCATTATCTATGAAATGCAAAGTCTTGATGTTCTTTGCCTGGAGACGTGCTTGGACATGTGATCCAGGGCTGCACAAGCCTCTGTCCCTGCAGCGTGAAGGAGGGAAGGGTCATATCCACTTTGCAGGTGGGGAAACTGAGGAACAGACTTGATCAGGTAGTCAGCAATGAAGTCGGGGTTTTGTGCTGAGCTTCCTGTGACCGATGCAGCAGATTCTTCCTGGAGGTAAAGGCTCCCTAAGCTGCCAGGAGGACTGGACGCAGCAGTCGCTGTTGGGGGCGGGAGGGGGGAGGGAAGGGTAGAGCTTTATGCTTCCTGTCTTCAACTTGGCTGAGAGCATCTGTGATCACACCTGGACTTTTTTTCCTTCTTTTCAGGGATGCTTGAATACGACCCAGCCAAGAGATTTTCAATACAGCAGATAAGGCAGCACAAGTGAGTGTTCAGCTTCTTCCTATTAGTCATTCTCTTTCTGCTTCTTATGCTAATGTACCTGTGCTATTGCTCTCAACTCATTTTTCCTTTTGACAGCAGACACATGGAAGTCACTAGATATCCTTCCTCCAGCTCTGCTGGAGCTCTGGCAACCTCTACTTGGCTTTTTTTTCCTCCTATTAGAGCATCCGGTTAAAGCATTTGAATTGCTAACTGGTAAATAATGAATATGTTGAAAATATGTTTCTAGCGTGACTGGTTCCTGATAATTAAGGGCTCTGGATAATTTTTTTCAGAGGTCAGCTAGTACTAATGGAGCAGAAGAACAGGGGTTCCTTAAAGCTGGGTTATGGAACTAGGACTGTTTAGTAATGTGTGTTAGTTCTGGTTTTCTGGACAGTCTGGTGACAGAAATATCCCTTGGTATTTGCTCCATATGGAATCAGTATGTGGAGAAGCGTTTGAGGACAATAGGAAATTTTTTTCTTTCTCTTTAATGTCATAATCCTCCCTCCTCCATATCCTCCCCCTTTATCCTTGCCATTGTCTGAGGGGGTAAAGGCCCCGTTATCTCTGAGGGTTTGTTTTTTGGTTTTTTTTCTTTAAAGGATCTGTTTGAACATGCTGCCTCTGAGCAGAGATTTCCTGGGCGGATAAAAGTACAAGAACAAAAAGCATCATAAGGATGCTTCATCGCGGAGGCTGCATTAGCTTATCTCCTATTTGAATAGGAAGTGCTTCTGAGGACACGCAGAGCTGCCTGCTGGACCGCAGCTGCTCGGCAGAGGTCCTGCCTACAAGCTTGCCCAGAAAGCTTTTGGGAACCTTGTAAAAACAAGGCTCTGATCCTGGAAGGTGATGAGCCTCCTTTGTGCTGCCTGCAGGCAGGAAGAGCACTACTTTCTTGTTGTGTGTCTGAAAAAAACCAGCAGCGGTAGCCGTGTGCTGTCAGATGATGATCCCTGGTAGATGTTATGGCATGGGAGGCATCTGCAGGAGCCACAGAACAAAACCTGACAGGCTTGAACTGCGCTGGTGTTCTGCAGAGGAGCAACTGCGACCTACCCCTGGCGAAGATCAAAGAGGCTGGGGAGGCAGGTCTTATGTAGTCGCCTGGTCAATTAATTAAGCAGTCAGGCTGACTCTTTTAAATAGTAGCCAAGCACTGTGCATTGGTTATTTCACTGGGTCTGGGAGATGATAGGAGCAGGCATTTGCTTTTCAAGACTGCCTTTCCCCATGCACATGCCTCCCAATAATAGTGGGCCATGAAAGACACTGCTCGGGGCTGGCCTCTTAAATGCCACGTGGCATTTAAAGCACCATATAGAGCTGGTCTTCCAAACAATAGCTCCTGCTGTTACTGACTGCCCTCCCATCTACCACCAAGGACTAGAGCGCTTGAAGCTGGACAGCAAAGCACTGTATGCTTTTGTACTTTGTAATGAAGTAGTTCTGTTCATTACAGCTAGTCGTAGGGTGGCGATCAGCTTGCCACGCAGTCAAACCGATGCTTTGTCAGTAAGCGCTGTAAAGAAGCGTGGCAGGAATTAAGTCTATGGAGTACGTTGTTAGTGTTGAGAACAGCACTGAAAGCACGTTCTTTCCTGTCAATGCTGTGGGTCCAAAGGCTGCAGTGAGCTGCCCCTAAGCTCGGGGCAGTGTAGTTGGTTCCCGTGTGCCGCTATCTGCTAGGTATTGGAGCTAGTCATCCAACTCTATCGACTTGATTTTATACTTCTCCCATGTGGCAGTGAGTTTTTGCGTCAGCTTTGCCCAGCTGGAAGCAAAGAGGTTTCTCTAGAGACCCTGCCTGTAGTTAGAAAGCAGGAGAAACTAGAGCATGCTTCTGGCATGGAGGAGGACAGTCGCAAATCTGCCGTGCTCTGTAGGCACAGCCTGCCCTCGAACTGGGCGCAGCTGCTGGTGGGGAGGCTGTTCCTCTCGTGGCACTGAGAGGAGCTGAAGAAAGACTCTACCTGCAAAGGCAGGAGCATTTCCAAGGCTTAGTCTCTTATTAGTTTTCTGTGAGCTTAGCCAGTGCTTCTTAACAGGCTTTTCTCCCCTATTAGTAATTGCCTCCTTCCTCCTGCTGTGGCATCCTAATAATTACATCAAGCACAGCAGAGCTTGCAGCCTTGGGCTTTGGATGTGTCTGTCCATCTCCTTTTTGTGGAGTAGCATTGTGCTAAAGAATCCAGTGTTTGGTTCTCTCGGCTTTCCTTTAAATAGAAGAGAAGCTTAGCCCTTATGCTTAACCTGACCCTGATTTTTTTTTTTTTCTAATTGAACAAAGCAATCGGAAGGACAGCAGGTAGCCATTCAGATAGTGTCAGAGGGTTTTTGGAAAGCATTTTAGTAAGAAAAGACTTGATTTCTAGAATCCTTAGATTTCTAGCGTGTGGGGGAGTAAGTCATTAATGATTTTGGGTTTCTCTACACTCCTCCCACAAAAGCATGTGTTAAGGCACAGGAACTAGACTGTAGAAACATCAAGCGACTTACCCGGGCTGCCCTGCTGAGATGGATACTGGCTCAAACCAGAATTACCCAGCGCCTTTCCGTGCTGCTGGAAGTCTCCTTTCATGTCTTCGAGCTGATGTTACTGGTGACTTGCTCATACGGACAGTCAAGATTATCAAAGCGCACTGAAAATCAACAGGAATAGCCCCCATGTCCTGGACAGCGTGTTTTGCGTTGGAGCCCAAAGCTGCTAGACCAGGCTCGTGTCAGCGCGGTGGGAAGGGGCAGCATTCCCCCGTCCTGCGGGGAAGGGTGATCCCAAGGGAAGCATCACGGAGCGGGTGTCCTGCGGCCACGGAGCTGGGCGGCCAGGATCCATCCAGAGCTGGATAACCAGCTCACATTTCACCTTCCATAAAGGGATGTGTCTCGCTCTTGTAGTGGGATCAAGGATAAAAGGCTTAATCAGTGGGTCAGGGGAAACACTGAGGAAGTACTGAGCATTGCTCCGTGAAGCAACAGAGCTGCAGGAGGCAGAGAAGGCAGCCAGGCACGTGTTTATTGCCCAGCGATGGTAATTCTGCCATTCCTCCCTTTATTCTTGTCAGCTACTCCAAATGCTTTCCCCCCCTGTAGTGGCAGCCCTGTCTGAAGAACGCTGCAGGAAGACTCTGCTTAGTTTTATACCTGCCAGCTGCCTTCCTCCGCTCCTCGCTTCTGTAGCTAAACTCTTGCATCAAACTCATGTTTCTGCACTTTGTTTTAATTCAGCAGGACAAAGCTAAATTCTCTTCTTTGCTTTCAGAGGCTTTTCAAACCTAGTCAATCTATGCAGTGCAGACCTACCAGTTGTAAATTGAAATGAATTAAAACTCTCTCAGCCTGTCATCTCAGAGTTTATGAACTGCCAGAAGCTGACCCCTGAATAACAATGAAAGAGCCTTGAAACCTGCTCTTCCCAGAAGGATCTGGATAGGATGATGTTCAATGGAAAACTGACACTTTTAGTTCACCCCTGTGAATATTTTGCACTCCTGGGGTGGGGGTGCGGGGCAGTGAAGAAAAGCTGCCGAGAGCCAGGGAGTTAGCAACCTGCTCCCTATAGATTATTCACCATCTCCTCTCTGCCCCGTGCTTTTGCTGAAGGGCTTAATGCTCCTATACTGCATTTTGTAACTAATTCACTGACCCCGCTGCAGCACTTAAAGTGATGAAGTGGATGCAGAATTCTACCTCTGTCCCTTGTTTCCAAGGCAACCATCTTGCCTTCCTTCTCCAGAAGTGTCACACTTAATTTGCTCAGTCATAGATACGATTGCAAGAGTTTATAGCAAGAAAGGGAAGGCACTTCCACCTTTTATTAGTGGAGGTGCAAATTAACCCACTGGGCTAGTGTCTCCTCCTGACACTGCCGTGCCACCTTCCCGAGTGCTTTTGCTCACCCCGGAGTCCTCCCCGCGAGGTTTGGAGGGTAGCGGTTGGATGCTCTGCCGTGCTGTTCAAACCCCGGGTAGTGAACCCCTTGGAAATCTGTGTGTGTTGCCACTGCAGATTCCTTTGCAGGTGCCGAGCGTGCTCCCTGACTTCTGTGCCTGCATTTGGGGGAGTGAGAAGGGTTTCCCTTACCCTCTGCTGCAGCGTGTATACTCGTGGGCTTTTCCCATCCCTTGTCCCTGGTGTCATGCAGTAATCTCCCCTCGGTGGGACACAGACAAAAAAAAGCACTCCTCCTCTCCTTTCTTGCTGAGGCACCTGGGCCTGCCTGCCTTCCCTGTGGCAGGCACATGGAAGGAATCTTTGGTGGTTCTACCCACGTTCTGCAAATCGGTTTCATAATGCAACCGTGTATGGCGTGTTAAAGGAATGTGAGTCTCCATCTGTGCGCAGAACACCTCTCCCCGGAGGAGCCTGAACTGTCACCTTTGGCCCTAGCATCAGCTCGGGGAAAACTCCTTCTCTGTCTTACTCATTTCTATTTTTTATGAACCTGACTTAAGAACTCGGACATCTCTTGGTATTACAGGAGTTGGAGCAGTGATTGCAGGGACACTGCTATATATTTATTGCTAGCGTATGTTGCCTTTCCCCAGGGCTTACTGTTGTGTACCTTCCACGTTTGTCTGCGAGAGGACTGAATTAAACTGGAATGCTGTTAATTCCTCCTTGTGGTGACGGTGACCTTCCAGTAAGCTTGGAGCCCTTACATGGTATCATGGGAGGTGGAGAATCGTTCATAACCGAACCTTGCTGGCAAGGTGGTGATCTGCAGCTTGGCATCTGGTTTCAGAGAAAATTGTCCATGTACAAAACAAGCAAACTGAAATATTTGTGACCTAGAATGGGAAGTGAATTAGCTGTAAGTATCTGGAAGCTGCAGCTGTGCTTACTGATTCTTATTTTAACCTTGCTTATAGAGCAGAGTGATGACTTCTGATGTAAAATTTGAGCTTGGAAGCTGCAAACCAGACAGGCTCATTAAGCATTGGTCAACCCAGATTCCTTTTTTCATTCAGTCCTTGACCCTTGCTGTCTTATCTCCCTGTAGATTATAGCAACCCGTCTGGACACCGCTTCTTAACTGGCAGGATCACAATTAATACTTGTGCCACTGCTGTCTGGAGTTTCTGTGCTTTGCAGGCATTCTCAACAAGCTTGCAAAGTAGTAAGAAATGATCTCTTACTCCTGCTCCCTTCACTCCGTTTCAAAGGACTGGGAGCGGCTAAGAAATGTTTCACAGACCAGAGAGGAATCTGCCTCTTCCAGGGGATGTTCTGGACAAGGGGCACTTTTGAGATCTGCAGAAGCTTTTCTTTTCCCGTAGTGCTGAAGCAGCAGTCTGCGAGCACCAGGTAAACGGCTATGTTTGTGCCAGGGCAGTCGGCTCGGAAAACATCAGTGAAACTGTTTGGGAGTAAATGGTGAAACAGGGCACTCTGTCAGCAGTACGCTAAGCCAGCCTGTGTGTTAGGGTCAGTGGTGAAGGCAGGGTGAGGAGGGACTTTATCTTGTCTGCATCGCTGACCGATGGGAGAGTTGCACTGTGGGAGAGCAGCTGCTTTCTCACTTAGTGGCCAGTAGCTTCTTGAGCCAGATTAGGGCATTTGATGGAGCCAGCAGTCCCCAGCTGAAGAGCAAATCTTCACTAATAACATTTAGCACCAGTGCAGAAAGCAGAATCTCTGTCCCTGCTGGAAAATTGCTTGCCAGGAAATACTCTGCTACTCCATACAGAATTGCTTGAGGCTTCTTCCAAGAGGTCTTTGATTTTCTTAGAACTTCAATGAATTTCTCTTCTCACTCTCTATCCTCATTACCATATATGCATATGCAAGTATTTGAAATCACCTCCCAGAGGATGAAATCATTATGACTAGAGTACAGTGATTCAGGTTTCTGCTGTTAATAAAAACCTATTTTTACTCTCCTGGTAAGTAGGACAGAAGGAAAGAAAGAGGCAGAGCTGAAACACAGCAAAATAAAAACACTAGTTGCTATAGACTTCTAGGCTTTCTCCCTTTAAAATACTCCTTTTCATAACGGTCATTCTGATTTCATTTGTCCTGTATATTCCATTCTCCTTAGGTCCCTGGCATTTAGTTTGGGTCCCTCTAGCTCCAGTGCCCCTGGCAAAAATAGCTGGTGGCTGTGTTGGGTCTTCTGTTCCTGTGCTAGATGATCCTGCCAGGCTGGCTCAGCCTAGGCTGAATTTGCTATCTTGGCAGTCACTTCCTTGATGAAAGCAGTCTTCCAAGGAAAGGAAATCAAATGATCAGATTAGGAGTGCTGTGCGCCATGCACATCACCAAGGAAGCCATCCACAGGGTTTGCTAAAACTGTTGGCCAAAACCTAGTTATGTTGGACCCGCTCACTTCCTGCCAGCCCAGTAGCTGGGATGACATTTTACTTAACTCTTGTAATGCCACTTCATGCACCAGAGGTCGTACCTGACAAATTAGATCTGCGTCCAGTTCTCTGGCACTTTCCTAAAATATGCTGCTTTCACCACGGCTTCCAGTCTAGTCGTGTTATGGCCATGGAAGAAATCCCAGTGGATCCACATCAGTGTGTAACTGGAAAGTGCCAGCCTCATCGCTGTTTGGGGGGTTGTCCATCTGTTCAGACTGTAGGCATGGAAGGACGGAACGTGATTCCTTGCATGACGTTGACATGCTCTGTGATTAACCAAAATACATTTCCTTTTGAAACTTTACGTTATAGGGACTACTTCACTCTTTCGTACTGCAAACGGCAAGATGCTGCCTTCCTCAGAGCAGTGGGCTGACTTTAGAAGTCAATCGCTACAGAGAAAACGGTTTGAGGATGCTAATTGTGAAGCAGGGTTTCTGGATAGGGGTTCACTCCTCCTCTGAATCCTAGCTGATTTGTCCCAGTAGCTACACTTTCATTTGTTTATCTCCTAACTCCTTCCTTTTGCTGGATAATTTTGTTAGATTGCCACTTTTTTTTAGGCCTACTGTCAAAGCAATGCAAGACTAGAACAAAATTATAATTACCATTCTTCTGTGCAGGAGGTGCATCCAACCCTTATTTCCTAAAATGAATTTGGAACTAGAGTGATAAAAACCAGATGGCTCAGGTTTGTAAGAGCTCTTTGGTGACTGGCTTCGGGCCCTCCTCAGTGGTTATTAGCCAGGAGTTACTGTGCAAACTACGGAGGGGGAAGCACTCGTGTCACATCAGGCTTGTCTAGGGCAGCAGTCATCGGGCAAAGAAGTGAATATGCTGCGAGGGGATAATTTTGGATCTTGCTCTGCTTTTGAGGTGTGTTTTTAGAGAGACCGTAAGTTGCTTCCTAAAGCAGCACCCTTTTGTGGCCCAAAGTAAGCTGTGAGAGGGAGGAAAAAGGCTTAGACTTTCTAGGCTACCTCCTGCTGTGAAAGACTCTGAATGTCCCTTTGTGCAGGTGAGGGGCATCTACATAATATTTAGCAAGGTGAGCACAAGTGCAGTTGATCTGGTGAGGCTTTTCTTTCCTTTGTTACTGTGCAAAGGACCAGGAAGAATAGGTCCCAGTGGCTTAACTGACATCCAACCCACAGGGCAGAAACAGGGGGGCTGATATCGGTGCCAATTCAAAAGTTTATCAGGAAAGCAGGCTGCAGTTCAGGAGATGGTCCTAAATGTGGGAGGTTTTGATGCTTTCTGACCCTTCCTCTGTGTAGAATGACCCTCCAGGGCAAGGCGTAAGTGACAGCCTGATAAAGTCTCTGTAGCACAGCCTCCCTGCTGCAGGGACAGCCAGCTGCTGGGCACACCACCTTCAAAGGCAGCAGAACACCACCATTTATCAGGGAGGGAGCAACTGGATGGCCATCGCCTGACCTTTTCATTTGCTCGCCATAAGCAGCTGATTCTCCCTGCTGTGGGACGTGTTGCAGGGGGAGCAAGGAGTAGTGTGGGCTGGAAAGGCATGTTAGAAGTACCTAGGTCTGGAGGAACTTCTGTTCGCACCCGCATTCAAGAGAGGATCGGTAGGAGTGCGGAGGTTCCAGCAGTACTTCTAGGAAACTTTTGGTGCCTGCATGCAGCGCTGATAGATGTCCCAGAGACAGTCTGGTGTTGGAACCCTGCTATGAAGGTATGATAAAAACTTGAGACCACCCATATGGCTTCTGAGATGCTGATGTGATGCAAGCCTGTTGGATTCTTGATCTGATTAAGAACAGCTTTCAGAGCTGGTATCCTTTACTGGGCAGATGGTAGCACTATGGCTACTGGTTTTAATGGTAATAGAAGTCCCTTGAGACAGAGGTGGGATAAGAAGATAAAGCATAAGTGGTTTTGCTGTGGTCTTGTTGAAAACTGCCTGTTTAAAGTAAATACCTGTGAGTAAATACCACTCTCCTTAAACTGACATTCGGCAACCTTTCTTTTGTCTTGTTGCGCTGGATTAGCCTCAGCTTTAGGATTGAAGTTTCTTCTTTTCTGCTTGCTCTGGCAATACAACTCAGGAGCTCTAGCAGCTCTAGTAATGTGGTTTGACTTATAGGTAGGTAGTTTGGACTTGAGTTGGTGATGGAGAACGTCTTCCTGCGCTCTGTTTCCAGGCAGACCTGTTAGTTTCTCCTTAGCTGACAAAGCACCCAGTGGATGGAGCACCTCGTGGAGCGGCTTACACAGCTGTTGGTGTCCCTGCAGCGTTGTCAGCAAGACAGAGTTGCCTTTCTTGACCCTCGCCTCTCTCAGTTATTACACATTTAAAAACTTGCAGTGACACAAAACTGGCTAGGAAGTTTTCCATAAACAAACTGCACATACCTTTGAATATTGGGGTGGAATGGGACCATCTTGTAGTGTCAAGGATTTCTCCATGCCTTCTGAAAAGTGAAGCTGTACTGATGAAACTCTGCTCTTGGACTCTTTGCAGTTGGTTTCGTAAGAAACATGCTCAGGCAGAGGCTCTGGTGCCCATACCTCCCAGCCCAGAAACAAAGGACAGGTGGAGAAGTATGACGGCGGTGCCTTATCTGGAAGATCTGCATGGCTACAATGAGGAAGAAGATGATGACTTGTATGACATTGAAGATGATATCATCTACACTCAGGACTTCACAGTACCAGGTAGGAGAGAATGATGCTGGGACGGGTAGGGCAGAAGTGGCTTTTTTTGGTTTTGTCTGTTTAAAGCCCTTTGAGAAAGGCCTCGAGGTCCGAATAATCCTTTCAGCAGTGGAGGAGACTATTGATTATTAAGTGGTGTGAGTGACGCATAGTGAGTGAGCCATGGTGCTCCGGGTGCCTTGGTCCTTTATTTCATCAACCAGGATGCCCCTTCCTGCGTGTTACCCATATGCCAATTTCCTTCCTCCACCAGTAATAGCTTGCTCCTGCTGGACTTGGTTCTTTAGCACATTTCATTCTTTCGGCCAGTTTTGCTAGACTGAGTTATTTTGGAGCAGAGCCCTAAAATGACTCAGTGTTCAGAGTAGATGGCACATCTGGGGAAGAAGGATGCTTGTAGCCTTACACTGAGGCCTTTTTTCTGCTCCAGTCTGGTAACTATCTGTTTACAGAATTGCTTCTTTCTTTATTAGGGATTTCCTGTTGTTTTAAGGTAAGCTGACAGGGGCGTGTGTGGCTTTAACCATGCGGTTCTTACGAAGCGGTGGTAATGAAGTAGCTTTCCTTCTCTGGCCTCTCTGTACCTGTAAGCCATGCAGCTTGTGAGCGGAAGGCTGAAGGGCATGTCTGTGGTAAGACTAAGGACACAGACTGCTCAGCTTTACAGTCATCGCAGCAGCGGTACTCTATGACCAAGGCAGCAGTTCCTTTGTCTCGCTGCCTGTGTTCTCACTGCCTACATCAACAGAACATGAGTTTCTAGATTAATTGCTCCGGCCTAGTTTAATTGTTTTGGAGGGAAGGTTTCAAGTACTGTTTGTAGGGATGCTGATGTACTTTACCACAGTGTGATTAGAGGTACCTGCAACTGACCTTTCCTTGTGATATGGAAAGCCCTAGTTTCTATAGTTCAAGACTAACCAAGCTGCTTTAGTTTTTCCTTAATGATGGCCTGGTGAGCTTCTGTGGACCTGAGTAAAAGCAAGGTCTGGTTTTACCAAACCTTGCACCTGAAGACCTCGTTTTTCTCTTGGTTTCCTGGTTAGGCAGAAATTGCTTTTTTTGAAGCACTACCATGGAAGAAGAAAGTGGCAGGCCTTGAATCGTAATTGTACCCAATGCTGAAAATTTCTTTGGGCAACAACTTGAAACAAGATTGGCTTCCAAGGGGAGAAAGGGAGAGGCTTCTCTGAGCCCAACTCGCTAAGCCAGCGCTTTGCTCCATGCTGTATGACATCCTTGGGTAACAGTCCCCAACAGGGTGTCTGCTCAGATGTTCAGCCAAACGGATATGTAGGTGGGTCGGAGGTGGAGCCTGCCAAGATGAAGGGAGTCTCATCAAAGTGAAATAGATTTATTTCCAAGTGCTGATTCACTGGTGACAGTCGGGTAATTTATAACCTTTTCTAATAGAACTAATGTCCCAGTGCCAGCTGGGTGACCTGCAGAGCTCTGTCCTTTGCTCTCTTCTTACATCCCGCAGACTTTTGTGCTAGAATCTGACTAGGGCCAGGCCTTTCCTCACAGCTTAGTGGAGGCTTTTTGAAAGGAGGGATCCTCTTAAAAATGCGATAGGCTCGCTGAAGCACATACTTGATTGCTAGGGCCTTTCTAAGTACACAAGCAGGAGAGAAGAGGACTGCCAGATGCTTTCCCTGTTGTCAGAGGTTAGCTGTTTTCCTTTGCAAGAGCTCTTGCTGGGAACAGCCCATGCATAAATGCCCGAGACGTAATTCTGCAGAAACATTGGGGCTGGAAGCCCTGTCACAGACAGTGGGGCCTGAGCACAATGATGAGGCTGCCAGGCTTGAAAATCCATAACCAGCATCACTCGCATCCCTTTCTAATTTTACATTTTCCTTTCTGAACTGGCTTCAAGAGGCAGAAGGGAGGGTATGGTTGGTCTGTGTGTGCCCGTAACCTCCCTTGGAGGGCCAGCCTTCCAAGACGATAACCTCTGTGAGAGCAGATCTGTTGCTCTTAGCACTTGACTATCTCGCAGCCAACCCAAGAGCCCACAGGACAGTCCGACGCTGCTTTTCTGGCATCAGTCTAGAGAATATGCGTGTGCATGTCTAACGGTGCTCTGTTGCTTCCCTGTGCGTTCCCAGCTGCAGAGGAGGAAGCTGAGGCAGGGCTTAGAGGACAGAGCGGAGCACTGAGCAGTCATGACGAGCTGTTTGGAGAGGAAGCCGTGCTCCCATCAGCCATGGGCACAGAAGAGGAGCGTGAAGCTTAGCCTAGGCCCCAGAGCCACTGCCCTCTTGGGCTTCCCGTGGCCTGAGCTAATGGCAGTGGCTGGAGAGTGCAGGATCATCTCCTTGCTTCCCCCAGGCTTCATCAGGATCATACCTATCTCCAGGACAGTTGTATTGTTTCCAAAGCAGATAACTTTGTTCTGCAAGAGAATCATTCTTTCGTTTTTGCCTCTATATTTTTAAGCACAGGGTAGGTGTAGGGAGTCAGCACGCTGCAGAGGAAGACAGTTTGTGACCCCTTTCAGAGTGGGTTACGCGGCTCGTGAAATCCAGCCCATTCCTGCAGACCTGCTCCACGAATGATTTTGTACAGAAGATGCATTCCTGTCTGTTCTCACTCTCGTTAAAATGTTTTGTTTCTTTTTAACTTTACCAGTGGTGATTAGCCTGCGTTGCTGTCTGGTTTATGCGCTTCCGTGTGATTAAAAAGTGGAAGCTTAGGCAAGTTTCCAACATCAGAGAGTGGTTGTGTGTCCAGCAGGCCCAGGACAGAGCTGTCTGTCCCGGTTGCTGTTGAGGGTCTCTGGCCTGCAGCCCTGTAGCTTGGGAGTCGCACGTTACCGTCTGCGCTTGGAAAAACACCGTGCTTTGCCCTCCCTCTGAAGAACAGCAGAGCGTGCGAGATCCTTGTCTTGGTCGGGTGAGGGTTGGCGCTGAGCCCTCCGCACTGAGCGGGCGAAGCGTTGTGCCCTCGTGCGCACGCCTTCCTGCCGTTAGACTGTCCGTGTCCGCTCCCAGGCCTCCTCCCGCCGTGGGCGGCCGTGGCCGCAGCCCGCGGGCAGTGTTACTGCCCCGTGCACGCCCGGGAGCTCGGCCCGTGCAGGTGCTCCTCCGGCAGCCGCGTCTCTCTGCCAGCTGAGGTGGATGTACCCCCACGCAGGCAGGTGACTGTGATAGTGGGAGATCATCTCCAGAACAGTAATATCAGCTATTATACACTCCCAATGCAAACAGCAGTATTTAAACCCAAATAAGAGCTGTCATTCAGAAGGTGACAGGCAAATTACTGGAAGAATTTTGAGTTCTCGTGTGTAATTTGTGCTGTTTCAGAGGGATTAGAGACCTAAAGGTTAATTGTGGCCCCATAGGCCAGCACTTCCCATGTTACAGTTAGCCAGGGTGGGTGGGCTGGACGTGATTTTGGTTTAACTTAACTGGTGAATGGTGACGGGTTTCAACCTTTCAGTTATTTCAAGAGTTGTTGCTTAATTGCTTAGGTAGATAGTGAAATAAAGCATTGTTTCCAGCCGGTCTGAATGTCCTCTTCCCGGCACTTGGGTGTTACGCTTTTGTAGTGCTGGTGACTGAGTTGGATGCGTCCATGAAGAGTGGATTCCCTGGGGGCTAGCGAACACAGCAGTGGGCTAGAGCTCAGGAAGTCCCCAGGGAACCATCCGGAGCAGGAGGAGGATTTCTCTATACTGGATGTTCTTGTGCTGCTCCTGAGCAGCCGCCGCTGTCAGGCAGGGCCCTGGCTTAGGTAGGTCCTTGAGTCTGAACACGTGTGGCTCTTTGCCACCCCTGATTTGGGAACATATTTGAGCATGGAACAAATGCTTCTCCCTCAGACAAATCACCTCTGGCTTGGCTTGCCCTAGAAAGGGCAGAGAGCGTAGTGCAGTGTGCCCCCAAACCCGGCAGGAACAGATTTGATTTGGACTTCAGCACTGAACAGCTGAGAACGGGTCCACTGCGATGGATCGTTCTCTCTGCTTTACCCTACAGCTTCTGATCAGGCTGTGGCAGAGGTCAAGCTGCTCACAGGACTTGTAGAGATCCCTTAAAATAAGGCTGTTAACAAAAAAAAAACAGGGTAAGAGGGGCTGGTGAGATGGGATATGAAGGTGCAGTTTGCCGGTTCACTGTTTGTGATGGACAGAAATCCCCTCACCAAAGTGCAGCACTCACAACAAGCTCATGGGAGGAGCGGGGGTGAGGAGGGAGCCGAGCGGGGGTACAGAATGCTCCGGTGGGTTTGCATGGCATTTGCAAAGGCAGGGGGGCAGCTTGCACAGAGAATAAGTGTTAATCTTTTTTTTTTACCCAAGTCTTCCTGCAGGATCCTTTTGAACTTGCTCAGCTCCGTGTGAGTGTTATATTTCTAACAGTGACTCCATATTAAAATAAAAATTAAAAAAAACCTTGTAAATGACTGATCAATTCAGTTATGGTTCTGTTGGGCAGCGAGAGCAGGAGTACAAGTGACTCATAGGTGGGAGTGGGTGTTCAATTTGGGAGGGGAAAAGAGGGAACCTCATTAAATCTTGCATTCTTCAGAGGAAGAATGGGCTTTGAGAATGTGCTTTTATTTTTAAAGGGTTATTTAAAGATTTATGCAGCTCTGTAGAGAGCTTTAAATGTTACATGCCCCTGGTTCAATCAGTGTTAAACATCTCTTCTGAGGGAAGTGCTGAGGAGAGAATAACTGTGGCACTGAGCACGTGACAAAGCATCCTCTCCAGAAGTGGCTGCCTTCTTCTTTGGAGAGAGGCAGCATATGCAATAAATGGATGTAAGCATCTTGCTTGTTGCTTTTGTGCTGTGTTTCAGATTTAGAAGGCTGTGCTCTGCTTTTTTTTCCTCCCCTACCATTAACCCCTTCCTGCACTGCAGCCCAGTCCTCCTGCAGAGGCAAATGGCTGCATAGCTTGATTCTGGTTTTGGGGTTTTTTGTTTTGCTCCCTTAGCATTCAGTCTGAGGCTGGAAAATAAAGCCAGGACTGGAGTCTTTAAGTAAAGCCTGGTGCTTGAAAAGGTACGTTTCTAGCCGCAAATCATGTATGCGTGTTTGTGTCTGACAAACAGCAATTCAAAAGCTCTTCACGGTTTTATTTTGAAACCTTTTTTGTGCCTGAATGAGCTGGATGGAGCCATTAAGAAATGTGAGAGGTGGCAAGGACGAACATGCACGTTCTCAATGCCTCTCTCAGCCCTCCTTTTATTTATTTTATTTTTAGCGCTGTTCATGCACCGGTAATGGTAAGGTAGGATATAGCTGTTTGAACAGACACAGCACTGGGTCACTGGCTTCCGCGTGGGCGGACAGTTGCCAAGACTTCATCCCATGTTGAATTTTTATTTTCATTAATTTGAACGTCAGCAACTGTCATTGGTGAAGGAGGTAAAATTAGCTTGCAATTCACCCTCCCTCCTTGGTATCCATAATAGACTCCTGGGACTGTGCTTTTCAAGCAGGCTGGGAGGGGGAGGAGGGAAGAGTCACACAAAGACAAATGAACTGTTTGGATTTTTTTTTTTTCCCCTCCCTAGTCAGAAATGTTAATGGACTTGGCCTGAGTTCAGCTGAGGGAGGGGAAGGATAAGTGTTCAGCTTTGCTCTGAATGGGGTTATTTGAGGCTCCGCAGACATGCGGCTGGGATGTAGGGAGAAGAGGAAAAACCCTGAACTCCGGGTGGGGGGTATGGCCGGGCTGCGCTGCGCTGGGGCTGCAGCCTGACCCACGGCGAGCTGCCCTGCTCCCCGGTCGCTGGGAGAGCCCCGTCCCCGGAGGAGCTCTGGGGACAGCGTGTCCCCGTCTTCTGGAGGGGCTCCTAGAGGTTGGGGGGCTCGGCCTTTTCTAGCAAGTCACCCCCTCTGAAGGGGTCAGAAGCTGGAAGCTGATCAGATCGATAGCAGGTCTGGAAGCGCACAGCCGGGTACGGCTAGCCTTTCTGCTTCGTGCTGCTGAGCCTCTCACCTTGGAGTCATTTTCAGAAAGTATTGAAGGTAATGACAGATGTCCAGGGTGCTTCCATCCGTTGTGGCGAGCTGTGCGAGGAGCTGGGTCTGTATTTCTTGGGAGGTGCAAGGACAGCCCCCCCGGGGGGAGCGCAGTGGGTGCCGTCGGCTCTGGCAGCGGTGGGCTTGGGTGCACGCAGCCAGCGGCCGTCCCTGGCGAGCCGATCCTTGTCTCCTCCCGTGGCAAGGCAGAACCGCTCAGGTAAGCGGCAACAAGCCAGTAACGAGGAGCTGTGTCAAGGCTTGGTGGAGCCATCGGGACGGATACAAGGGGCAGCTCACCAGCAGGTCTGTGGCGGAATCGATTTGCATTTGTAACCCAGAGTCGCCCTACAACAGGCGGATCCGTCCTACCCTCCCTCTCTCGCTGTTTTTGGGCCCCTGGCCCGAGCCTGTGGTAGACCAGCAGTACCTCACCCCTTTCTGCGTGGCCAGAGGCCCGGCTCTGGCATGCTGGAGTGTCCAAACCACAGCACGGGGAAGGTGCTCCCGAGCTCTTAGCAAGCCGGGAGCGCAGCTGACTGGCTGGAAGAACTGACTGCTTTGATCTATAGATCAATCAGCAGGGTAATTTCTCAAGGTAGTTCCTGCCTGGGCCCAGCGCTGCAGCTAAGCCTGCTTTTAGGGGCAGAAATCCGCTCCCCGGTGAGCACCCTGGTTCTCTGGTGCTCGCAGCCTGCGCCAGGCCGTGCTGGCCATGGAAGTGCTCAATCTGCTGCCTTATTTCCAAGGATGCGTTTTTGCTCTAGCCTGCCGGGTATTGCCCTGCTGCAGCCTGCGCTTCGCTCCTGGTCTCCGCACCGGTGAGGCTTTACCAAAGCTGGTCCCCACCAGGCAGAGGGGCCGTGGTCTGTGCTGGGTCCAGGCTCCCGCCGCCGCCACCGCTTCGGGTCTCTGCGAGCATTCGGCAAGGCGGATCCCTCTCCCCAGCGCGAGCTCTCCGGGCAGAGGAAGGTGGGTGCTGAAGGTGACTTTGTCTGAACAAGGTGACCTCTGTGTCCCCTTGCAGCTTTTGTCTCCCAAATGACTCTTCACCTGCGGAGGACTTGCCGGGCTCCCTGTAATAGCCGCGTGGGGACGGAGGACGGGAGCAGAGCGGACGGGAGCCCGCAGCGGTACCAGGAGGGATGCAGCGAGGTGGAGGAGAGCCGAGGGGTCCGAGGTGGACCCCCGCCGTTCTCCTCCAGAGATGCGGCTCTCCCACGACCCCATGTGTGTCCCCCTCCTCCCCGAGCTCAGCAGCGGTGGGGTGATCATTGGCGCAAGTACAGAGAGATGACGTGCTGTTCGGCCTTGGCGCAGAAAGGATTGAGCATCCTTTAAAGAAAATTATACGTAATCGTCTTACAGCCTTCGCTTCCACTCAAGCCTCTGAGTCATAACTGAAGGGCCCTGGAGCGTGACATTCCTGCTGGAAGGAAATTGCCTCGGCTGGATCCGGTGGGGGGGAGCCGGGAACCTGACGAATCCTCTCATGGGCCCTGGTTCTGGCCGGGGGCTGCGCCGCGTTACCCGTGGGCGCGCGCGGGGCTGCGTGTGCCGCCGCGTGCCCTCCCGCTCCGGGCCAGGGCTGCGCCGGGGGGGCCCTTCATCGCTCCCTGGGCCAACGGATGCGCCCCGAGCCCTGTCCAGCCATGGCAGGGGGCAGATGCCTCTGGAAATGGCTCTTCATCTGCTGTGCCGAGTCACGCTGAGCTGGCCCATAGAAGAGGGGAGAGGGGCTGGTCTGAAGCCATTCTCCCATCTGGGTGTCCCCTTCAGGGGACGGTGGCATGGCTGAGCTGCTGCATCGCTGCCTAAAGGGGCAGTGTCCTCGGCCCCTGCCGGACATGGCCGCGCTGCCATGGGTGAAGCAGACCTTCCCGTGCGCTGCGAAAGCGGATGGGTGTTTGCTCTGCAACCGCCAAGCCCCTGGGTGGGTGCTCTGCAGGTCTGCGGATGGGGCTGGGACTTGCACCCTCCTCCAGAGAAGGTAGCAGGAGGGAGGAGGAGGAGGAGGAGGAGTGACTTCCTCCACTGCTGCCCCTCTGCTCCCGGCCAGGAGCCGGGCTGCTGCCTGGGGGTTCAGGGGGGGCACGGCGGCTGCCCAGCCGGCTCGGGGAGGAGGGAGCACGCCGTTCTCGAGGCCGGGACCGGCCATGCCCGTGGTTCTTGCTCACTGCCTCAGGTTTTCTTTTCTCTTGTGTGCCGGGGACCGCCAGCTGCTGTGTGCTGGAGAAACAGGGGTAAAACCAGTCCTCGGTGGGAGCTGGGAGGGAGACGTGGTCTCGGGCTGCCTGCCTCGCGCGTCCCCCGTTTGGGCTGCCTTTCCTGTGGTCCTCAAAGATGTAGAAACGGGCTCTGATGTCCCTCGGGAGCAGCGTGCCTTCTGGGCGAGGGGAAGGGTTGCTCTTCGGCGGAGGCGAAGCTCCGGGGCTGCTGCCCTCCCTCTGCCTCACCATCTCCCTTCCCTTGCAGGACAGGTGCCTGAGGAGGAGGCAGGGCAGAACGGGCAGAGCCGCGGCAAAGGGCTGCCCAAGGCCGTGTGCATGAACGGGACGGAGACGGGACAGCTGAGCACCAAATCGAAGGCAGAGCGGCGGGCGAGCGCCTCTTCCAACCCCTCCCGCAAGGCCTGCTCTGCCAGCAGCAAGATCCGCAAGCTCTCCACCTGCAAGCAGCAGTGAGGCGGGAGCCCCCGCGCTCTGCACAGGTACGGGCGGCCCCGGCCCCGGGGGGGTCGGTCACCCCGGGTGACTGCCCAGGGAAGGGGGGGACACGTCCGAGTCTGCCCCAGCCGTGGGCAGCAGCAGGGAGCTAGAAAGGGTGTTTTGTAGTCCCAGGTGCGGGGAGGGGAGAGGTCTGGGTCCCGCGCATCCCTCTGCAAACGTCCCCGGCAGCCAGAGCCTGGATCCCCTGCAGTGCCGGGGGGGTGCAGAGCCCAGCGGGGACCCCCCCGTCCCCCCTCCTCCCTGTGCCCTGCTCTGCTGCCTGCCTGGCTCTGCTCTCCCCCCTCCTCGCAAGCTGCTGCCGTGTCAGACGAGAGCTGCTGTCGTAATCCTTTCTCCCCTCCTGGGCTGCGGTCAGGCTGTCGTGACGACCCCCCTCCCTGGCACCAGGGTCCCCCGGCTGTCTCCCCTGCTGCTCCCGACGGGGGGGAGCACAAAGCCTGCGGCGTGCGGAGGAGCTGGGCTGCAGCGGGATGCTGAGCACCGGGATGTTTCCAGCGGTGTCCCGGAGAGAGATCCCCGCGGGACCTCCCCCCTGGTCTAGGAGGTGGCCGTGTCACCCGTGGCCGGGCCACCGCCGTGCCCGAGCCCCTTCCTCTCCTCGGGGAAGCTGCGTGCCCTCCCTGCTTCCCCCTCCTCCTTCCGGCTCTTTCCTCCTCGGCTCCGCAGCCCCGTCCCCTTCTTCCCACCCCTCATTCATAAGTGAGCCAGCAGTGACTCATGTTCAGCGCTCATCCACCCCCGGCCTCACGCTTGCGCTCGTCACCGGCGCTCCGTGAGGCTGAGGCTCTGTTATCTGTTTGGATCACGACCAGCTTTGTGGTGTGAAAAAAGCCAGAAATAAAAGCCTGTTCCTCCCCCTGCAGCTGTCAGACCTGCGCTCAGCCCCTGTGGCAGCTTTCATCTTTAATTCATGGCTGGGAATGAGTCACCTGCATGGGGAGTTACTCTATCGGCAAGCAAATGCCTTGGATCGGGGTCTCCCCGGGGATCTGCTGCTCCTCTCGCCCCTTCCTGCTCGGGTACCCGCCGCGGGGGCTCCGCGGCAGCTGCCCAGCGGTTTCGGGAAGGAGCGGGTCCGTGCCGGCTGCCGGAGCCTGGCTCGGTCGCTGCCTCCGCTCTGCTCCCGCGTGCATCGCAGGGGCGGCCGGGTTGGAAATCACCCGCTCTTGCACTGCACCCTCCTTTGGTCGGCACCTTAAAACCTTCGAAAGAAAAGAAGCGCTCCCCTCGCCTTGGCGTAAACGAAGTTCCTTGACCGCATTTTCCCCTCGGGTTTTTGCTTCCAACGGGCCAGGCGCTGTGCCGGCACGCCCGCCCCTCCTGGGCGCAGAGGAGGGAGCCCAGGCCCTGGCTCCCTCCCCTCCGCGCGGTGCTGGCGGGAGAGGGGGTCCTGGAGCAGGGCCCAGGGTGCGACCTGCCCGCGGTCGCAGCAGGGGCCGGGAGCAGAGCAGGGGTTTGCACCCCCGGTTTGGCACCAGCCCTGCCTGACCCCCCCTCCTCTCTGCTCTCCTGCAAACAGCGTCCCAGGGCCCAGGCCGGCCCGCGTCCCCCGTCCTCGCCCCATCTCTGCCTCTCTCCTGGGAGCGGACCGTGCTTGCAATCCAAAAAGAAACCAGAGGAAACCAACCGAGGAAACCGCCCCCACCTTCCCTGCGGCCCCCCGCTCCGGACAGCGCCAGGAACCAGAAGCTGATGGTGGCCAGACCCCACTTACCACCTTGGAAGATGAAATCTCCGGCTGCGAAGATGCTGCCCCTCCTCCCCAATCACTCTTTGCCAATCAAGACACTGATTCTGTTTTTAATTTTGCGATGGGAAGGGTGGGATGAGCGGGGCCGGGGTGCGGTGGGACCCGTGCCCCTCTCCCCGCCGGGCCTGGCCGTGCCCACCCTGGCTGTGTAGAAGTCGTGCAAAGCCATTGCCGTGCACTTTATGTTTTAGACTACTGTTATATATTATATATTTTCCTCTCTTTTTTTTTTTTTTTGTTTATATTTGCGGTATATTTAGAGATTCCTACACATCGTGATGTGTTTAAAATAAACCAGATGAGGAAAAAAAAACAGGTATTACGACAAAGCAAAACTCTATTAAACCTGCATGCTGTAAAAGGGCTCAGAAAAGGGAATGGGTGCGTGCGTCGTCTTTTTTTCTTTTCTTTTTTTTTTTTTAAAGAAAAAAAAAAAATAAAGTGAAAACAGTGAGGTGGGTTTCATGTCCTTCCTCCTGCAGCAAGCGGGGTGGGGGGCAGGGGCTGGGTCTTGGGCCAGCCCCTCTTCCTGGGGGCTCCGCTCCTCTTGGGTGGGTGCGGGCCCCCCCAGGCAAACGCTGCTCTGCCGGGAGCAGCCACGGGCGCGACGCCGGGGCAGGAGCGGGCCCCAGGCCCCTGCCCTCCCCAGCAGCTCCCGGGCAGGGCCGGACGCCGTTCCCGGGCGATGGACGGTAAGAAGCAAGCTCAGAAAAGTCACAGTTGGTTTGGTTTTGGTTTTTTTTTTTTTTCTCTTTTGTTTATAGACTTAAAAACGCTGAGTTGTAGATCGAGTTAGTGCTTTGGACAGGCTTTGCGGAGGGAAGCAGCGACCCGGCCTCTTTACTCGCATGCAATTGGGGTGCCGTGGAGGGGCGCGGGGGGCCCTCAGCTGATCCCTGCCTGCCCCTCCTGCCTGCCCCGCTGCTGCCTCGCCCAGGTAACGCAGCTTGGGCTTTTTTTTTTTTCCTTTTTTTCACCCATCCTTTGAAAGACAAATAAAAACCCAATAAAAAGCAAACCCCTCCCCCGGAGCAGCAGCATCCACCTCTGTAAAAACCAATAAATATCCTCTGAACGCCTCCAGCCCGGCGCCGAGCTCTCGGGGAGGGCGAGGGGTGCGGAGCACTCGGGGGTCACCCACGGCACGTGCCGGCCCGACCCCACGCTCTGCCCTGCCCCTGCACGCCCGGGCGATGGGCAGCCCCCACCCCGGCGGGGGGTATTTACAGGGGTGCCCCAGGGCTGGTCCTGCCCCCCCCCCAGCCCTCGGGGTGCTGCTGCGGGGCCCACGGCTCCCCCGTGCCCCCGGGACGGGACGCACAAGCCCCGCGAGCATCCTCCTGCCCCGGCGCGGCAGCCCCAGGCCCGCGCTTCCAGTTTAGATCCCAGGCTCCGTGCAGCGCCGGGCGGCTCGTGGGGACAAGGAGGCGACTCCCCCCTCCCCAAATAACTGTGCCCCCTGCCAGGGCGGCAGCGCAGCAGCCCCCAGCCGGCCCGGGGGCTGCCCGGCTCCGGCCCCTTCCTCGTGAGGACGTTCCCCGGCCGGACGGGAGGCATTATTGCTTGTAAAAAAAACGGAGAGAGAGGGGAGAGCGTATCTGCTACACAGCTCTGCCGTGAGGTAAGGATTAGGCCTCAGCTGGGTTTGGGGGTTTATTGGCAAAGTCCCTCCTCGCCGACCTCCCGGCCAAAGCTCTGCTCCCCCTCTGCGCCCCGACCCCCCCGGGCACCCCTGGCCCGGGGCCCTGCGCTGCCGCCCGGCGCCTCGCTCCCGGGAGCGAGGGGGCTCGGCCACCCCGTGCTACCGGACCCCCGCGGTGGGGGGGGGGTACGGCCAGGGGACCCCACACGCCCTCCTGGCCTTCCCATGCCGGGGCCACCCTTCCCGCGGCGCCCCGGGCACCGGGCTGGTCCCCACGCCGGCAGCAGAAGGGGATGGAGCCCCGAACCCCGGTGGGGGCCGAGCCCCCCTGCGCCGGGGTCTCTCCCCCTCGCACCGGGCCTAGACAGGGCTGTGGTCGGGGGGGGCATCGCTGGCCGCCACGGCCACCGCGCACTCGGTGCTCTCTCCCGCTTTCCTCAAGTGCCCGTAGAGCCGCTCCTCGAGGCCGCCGGCGATCTTGTCCATCAGCTCCGAGCCGGAGCCCAGCCCCAGGCACCTCCCGGGGCCGGGGCAGTCGTCGTCCCCAGGGGGCTCGGAGCCGGCCTTGGGCTCGGGGGCCGCTTCTCCGGGCTCCTCCACGATCACCTGGATCTCGGGGTCGGGCAGCGCCGGGGCAGGGGGGACCCCGTCCGCCGCCTCCGCCGCCTCCTCGTCGCCGGCACTGACGATGCGGGGCAGGGGGCTGTGGAAGCGGGCGTCCAGGGGGTAGTTGGCGCTGTCCCCGCGGCGCAGGGGCGTGCGGTGCCGCTCCAGCGCGGGGTAGCGCACGCCGGGGTCGCTGTACTGCTTGGCGTGCTGCCACTGCTTGCGGAGGTGGGTGCGGGAGCGGTGCTTCCCCCGCAGCGGCGACTCGTCGAACTGGGGGTCGTGACGCACGAAGGCGTTGAACAGGGCGTCCGTCTTCTCGTCGATGCTGTAGTCCCGCCGGGGCGGCGCGTCCCGCCCCGGGAACATCTGCCCGTACGGGGACCAGGCCAGGGGGCTGTGGGGATGGGGGGGTCCCCCACCCGCTGCACCCTGGGCCGTGCTCCCCTCCTCCTCCTCCTCCTCCTCCTCGTCTTCCTCCTCCTCCTCTGGCTCCCGGCCCTCGAAGCTCTCGAAGATGGTACCTTTCCGCCCCGCGCTGGTGAAGCAAATGCGCTTCTCGGAGGCCGTCTGGTCCTTGGGTGGCCCCTCCTCGCCCCCCCGGCTGGGCGCCTCGATGGAGGCGTAGCCGCTGTCCATCTGCAGCAGCTTGCGCGTGCCGGGCTCCGACTCTTCCGACTTGGGTCGACCCCAGAGCTTCTCCTCGGGGCCTTCGGCCTCGTCCAGGGAGGAGGAGGGGCAGGGGGGCATGCCACCGGCAGAGGAGACGCTGTCCCCACCGTCACTGCGCACCGAGTCCTGGTCGTTGCTCCGCTCGGAGGAGGCGTACAGCTCCAGCGAGGCACGCAGGCTCCAGATGTCGTGGTAGGCGCTGGGCTGCTCCGGGACGCCCGCCTCGCCGGGGCTGCCCGCGCCCCCCTCGCCCGGCTCTAGCCTGCGGGCACCACCCCGGTGTCACGGCCGAGCAGCGGGCGGGGGAGATGCCAGCCCAGCACCTGCGGGCTTCGCAGCAGCGCCGTGGTGCCACACGGTCCCCCGTGCCGTCCCCGCCACCCTGCCCACGCCTTGATCCACCCTCCCCATCACCGACTCTCCCCGGACCCCTCCCCCAAGAGCCGCCCCACCAAAGCTGCACGAAGGTGGGAGCCCCCCGTGCACGGAGCAGCGCGGGGTCCCCCGGTGCCCGGCTCGCCCGTCCCCGTCCCCTCTATCTACTGAAAAATACCTGCCGAGAGAGGGTGGGGGGCTGGCGGGGGATGGCAGGAAGGGGCCGCCCGCGGGGTGGAAGGCCACGTCGTCCGTGCGGGCGATGTACTGGATGATGTCGGTCTGGTGAGGGTCCCGGTCCTCCTGGTCCATGCTCTCACTGGCCGCCCGCTGACGCTGGAACTGCCGCCGCTTGGGGGACCCTGGGGGGGCACAGGGCAGGGCTGGGGGCACATCGCGTTCCGGCACGGTGACCCGCCCTGCCCACGCGTCTCCACCCGCCCGGCACATCCCCGCAGGACCGTGCCCCGGCTCCCACCTCTCGTGTCCAGGCTGGACGCCCGCTGGGTGCTCTCCAGCTTCCACTTCTTGATCCTGAAGTAGGGGCTGGCCCCGTCCAGGCTGGCGTGGCGGCGCAGGCGGGTGAAGAACTGCAGGACCGTGCCCTGCGCGGAGGCCGGGGAGGGCTCCCCAGGGCTGGCACCGCCCGCCCCGGCCGCCTTCCCGCTCCTGGGCACTGCTGCGAACTGGGGAGGGGGGGCCGTGAGTGCCCGCTCAGCTCCAGGCACGGCCCCCAGCCCCCCCAGCTCGGCTCCTTCGTCCCTCTCCTGCCAAGCCCGGCTGCAGCAGATGCACAAATGTCCCCCGGGGCAGGTGACGGGGACGGGGCGGGGGGGGGGGGCAAAGCCTGTTTCTAGCTGGATGCCCACCTCTCTCCCCAGAGCCCTGGCACGGAGCAGGGGGGGGCAGGCAGCCCCCCTGTGCTGGGGGATCGGGGCAGGGACAGGATCCCTGGGGCCGCGCAGGCTGCCGAGGCCGGAGAGCCCCTTCCCCTGCCCGGTCCCGGCCCCCCGCCCCAGCACTCACCGAGGGGCCCTCCCCGGAGTCGGAGGAGGCGGACGGGCTGGCCTCGACGAAGCTGGTGTCCACGGTGGAGTTGTAGGTGTCCCCGGGCAGGGCAGAGCTGGGGCACACGGCATGGCTGGGGAGCGCCGGCTGGGGCAGGGCCCCCGCGGGGGGCTGCAAGGCAGAGCGTGCTCAGGGGGCTTCGCACGAGGGCCGGGGGCCAGGAGGGGCCCCCTGCACCCCAGGACCTCCCGTCCCCGCATCCAGCAACGCCCCGAGACTCCCGCCCCGGTCCAGCGGTGCCTCCCTGGGGTGCCGCAGGACCCCCCCGTCTCCCCCAGTCCCCCCCCCCGCGGTGCTGGGGGCTCACCTGGAAGATGGCGAGGCCGGGCTTGGGCGGGGGCAGGCGGGGGGTCATGGCCAGGCTGTTCTCGCTGGACTCGCACTCGTGGATGGTGACAATCTTGAGGGCGGGCGGCGGGAGGTGCAGGTGGGTCAGGCGGGCGTTCTTCAGGTGGTGGAAGTCCCCCTCCGTCAGCGTGTACCTGCCGGGCACGCCGGGTTAGGAGGGGCGGCCCCGGCCCCCCCGGCCCCCCCAGCCCAGCCCAGCCCAGAGCTTCACCTCCTCCCCTTCTCCTGGGTCTTCTTGCCCTGGTCGAAGAGCGCGGCCTCGTTGAAGGAGACGCGGCGGGCGGTGGAGGAGCTGGAGGACAGGAACCGCTCGCTCTCCACATCCCGGTAGCTGGAGGACGACAGGCAGTCGGGGTCCTCCACTTTGATGGTGATATCTGTGGAGAAGGGGGTCAGCAACCAGGGCCCCCCCTGCCGCGGTGCGTGCCAGCTTCCCCAGCTGAGGCCTGGCAAACTTGCTGTACCCAGGGCCCCAATGCCAGCCCGGCGGTCCCCACTCCTGGCCGCCGGTCCTGCTCGCGCAGCCAGGGCACCGCGGGGATGGATGACGGAGGGCGCGGGGGGTGCGTGGCCATCCCCGCCCCAGGGCTGGGGGCTGCACCCAGAAGAGGGGAGGCCCCGAGAGCAGCTTTACCCCCCCCCGGGGAGCTGGGGGTGCTGCTGGGGCGTGCGGCTGGTGTTACTGGGGGGCGATCGCTGGCAAGTCACCGCGGCACCCCTGGCCCCGCCGTGGCACTCACCCTGGGCTGGCTGCGAGTCGTCCAGGTAGGTGGTGTTGGTTTTCTCGGGGTCATCGCTGGCTCTGCGGGGGGAGGAGGGTCAGATATGTCCCATACTGGCACCCCCGGCCCCCTTCACGGTGCCACACACCCCGGGGACAGCGGCATCGCCTGTCCGGCAGCCCGTTCCCCACCTGGAGTGCCGGCGGTTGGCCTCGCAGCACCGGCGGCAGATGATCAGGATGCTGGAGAGCAGGACCAGGGTGCCGCCGATGAAGATGGAGAGCAGGGCGAGGAGCAGCACGTAGCCATCCTGGGGGGACACCTCGCCGGGCACCGCCTGCGCGGGGCGGCAGGGGCTGAGCCGCCGGGGTGGGGGACGCGGGCCCAGCCCCAAACCCTGCCTCGCCGGGGTGCTGGGGCAGCCCCCTCCCGCGCCGAGGCTGACGCCGAGCGCTGCTCCCCGGAGACGCTCGCGCTCCCCCGCCGCCCCCGGGCCTGCTGCCGGCTCCGGGGACCTGCCTTCACCAAGGCAACCGCAGCCGGGGCGCGGAGCCGCCGGCGGCCCCCGCACCGAGCGGGAGCGGGGATGGGACCCCAGCCCTGCCCCAGCGCGGGGGTCGGTGCTCGCACCCCCAGGCCGGCAGCCCCGGCTGCGGGAGAGGGGCTGATCCGGCAGCACCCAGGACCCCTTGGAGCCCAGCGCCCAGAGCACCTCGGGGGGGCTGCAGAGCATCTCGGGGGGCTGCGCAGGGCACAGAGAGGTGCCACCCACCCCCAGGACCGGCAGAGCAGGGCGGGTGACAGCGGGGCTGCGTGGCCGCTGCTGTCCCCGCCCGGGCGCAGACCCCAGCCCCACGGCAGCCACGCGGACCCCACGCCCCCAGGCGCTGCCCCCCGCCGGGACGCGCGTCCCCACCCTCCCCCGGGACCCCGGGGACGGCAGCGGGGGCAGGGGCGGGCGAGCGGCCCCGCTCACCGTGGTGCTCTCCGTCGCGTTGTCCCAGGGTGTCGGGTCATCGCTCATGGTCCGTCCCGGCCCGAGCGCGTCCTGGGGCGGGGGGAGACAGCGGGAGGCGCCGGGCCGGGGCGGCGGGGCCGGGCCGGGGGCGGCGGCGGCGGCGGCGGCGGTTCCTGCCCGGCCCCGGGCCCTGCCCGGCCCCGCGGTGCGGAGCTGCCGGGAGGGACCGGGAGGGAGGGACCGGGATGGAGAGATGGAGGGAGGGTGTGGTCAGGAGGGAGGATGGAGGGATGGAGGGAGGATGGAGGGACGGAGGATGGAGGATGGAGGGAGGGGCGGAGGGTGTGGTCAGGAGGGAGGGAGGGAAGGTGGCTCCGGAGGGAGGATGCGGGGATGGAGGGATGGAGAGATGGAGGGATGGAGGGATGCGGGGATGGAGGGATGCGGGGACGCAGGTGGGGCCCGGGATGGGGAGAAGGAGGCAGGACCGCTGCCCCTCCCCGGGGACCCCCCTCGCCCCCCACCGGGCACAGCCCCTGGGGTGGGACGGGCGCTGCTGCCACCCTGCGCCCAGCCCCGGGGCCGCCCGGGCTCGCGTGGGGCACAGACCCCGTCCCGGCGCCCGTGGAGCCCCACGCCGGCAGCCGGGAGAGGTGAGCTCCCCACGCCGGGCTGGGAGCCAGAGCTCCCGAGTGGTGGCCGGTGCTGGTGGCCAGAGCTGGTCTGGGGGGGCCTGACCCTGCCCTGGGGTCCCCCCCGGGGTGGCTCGCGGGGAAGGAGGTGACATCGCGCTGCCCCAGCATTGCCGTCCCCAGGGAGCCACGGGGCCAAAACGCGGCCCCCGGCACCCAGGCACCGCAGCCGAGGGGAGGGGGCTGCCGGGGGTCCGGGCTGCCGGGCCCCTGCCCGTGGGAGCTCGGGGGGAGCAGCGTTTGGGGCACCTGGGCAGGAAAGGGCGGCAGCCGGCCGCCCCACACCTTGTGCCAAGGGAGCTGGCGTGGGTGTCACTGGAGCACGATGGGTGACACTTCTGAGTCAGCCAGACAGCGGCTCCGTCACCGGACTGTCCCCACGCGGGAGGGGACGGGGCTGCCTCTGGGCCCACGGGTGATGGAGAAGGGCCGAGCTCCTGAGGAGCAAGAGCCACTGGGGCCAGGGGACAGACGGCCGGACAGACGGACGCCTCCACACCCCTGCCGTGGCATAAACCCCGCGGCCTTTGGACCGAGACCTCCTCGTGCTCCCATGCCGCCCAGCACGGCCCCGGGGGGGCTCTCCCTGGGGCTGCCGAGCTCCGGCTCCTGCTGCGGATCCGTGTGTCCCCGTCCGTGTGTCCCCGGCTGCTGAGCTAGGGTGGGCGATGCTGGTGTCGGGGGGAGCCCCAGGGTGGCGGGCAGGGGTGGGCGTTGCGCTGGCTGGGGCGCTCGGAAACCGCTCAGAATCAGGTCAGTGAAAAATGTGAATGGAGCCGGGTGGGAAAAGCCTGGCTTGTCCCCGGCTTGCGGGGACAGCGCGGGCGGTGACGGTGGCACGGCCAGCGGTGAGAGCCACGACGGCTGCGCCGCACAGGGCTGGGGACAGCCCTGCCACGGTTCGGGGTACAAACCCCTCGGGGGGGATATCGGGGTGCTGGGGACCACCCAGGGCGGAGACCCCCCGCCTGCACCGGCCTTCGGGCATCTCTGAGCTGCTGGGGCGAGCGGGGCAGCGTGGGGTGACACGACCCCCCCCCCCCCGAGACCCCCAGGGGCAGGAGAAGGGGGGGGTCCCTCCTCCGGCCCCCAGCTGTGCCGGGGGTACGGGAGGACCCCAGGCCTGGCACGGGGGAGTGGGCGAGGGGCTGCGGCTCCGAGCGGGATGGGCACCCCACGGGTGGGGTCCCGGCGGGGCAGCCCCTGGCCCGAGGCGGGGGGCGCGGGGGGCCGGGGTGAGCGGGAAGAATGTCCCTCCTGTTCCCCATCATGGAGGAATCCCGTCTCCATGGCGACCCGGCGGGAACAGGACGGCCATTGTCTGGAGGAGGGGGCCGGTCCCCGCGGTCCCCGGGCTGTCCCCGCGGCTGCGGGCACGGGGTCCCGCTCCCGCCCGCTGCCGGTGCCCAGGGCGGGGGGCTCGGGGCCGGGGGACCCCGGTGCTGCCGCGCTCCTACACGTGCGCGCCCGTGGGAGCGGGAGGGCCGGGGCGGGTCTGCGCCCCACGCGTGCGTGTGTCCGGCTGGGCCGGGGGGTGGAGGGACCCGCTCTGCTCCCCCCGGCTGCAACGGCCCCCCCGGCCCCAGCCCGGTGACGGGGGCTGCAGGCAGGGATGCAGGCAGGGCTGCGGGGCGGGGATGCGGGCAGGGATGCAGGCAGGGCTGCGGGGGCAGGGATGCAGGCAGGGATGCAGGCAGGGATGCAGGCAGGGATGCAGGAGCCCCCGGGACCTCCACGCGCAGTGGGGCGTGATGGGCTCCCCTCGGCCGGGTCGGCTGCGGCTGTCGCGATAGGGGCTGTCGCGAGGCTGCGGGGCCAGACACTCACCTACAACTGGGACCGGGGCTCCATCGCCGCCGCTGCGCTCGGTGCGGCGGGGCGGCCCCGGGATTTATGAATGAACCGGAGCCGCCCCCGCGCGGCGCGGGCGTCACGTGGGGCCAGGGGCTGCCCCGAGCCCTGCCCGCCCCGGCCCTGCCCGCCCCCGAGCCAGCGCAGCCCCCGGCCCCCCCGGCCCCTCTGCTCCCGGCCCCGCAGCCCCGGGAGCGGTCGCAGGTCGGGCCCCCCCGCGGCGGGACGGGCAGGGCGCGGGGCGGGACGGGCCCCCCGCGCCGCCGGGGCTGCGGGGCGCGGCCGGAGCCGGGGGGGCTGCCCCTCCCTCGGGGCCCATCGCCCCGCAGCAGCGCCCGGGGCGGAGCGGGGGGCCGGGCCGGGCCGGACCGGGGCTCTGCGGGGCCGCGTCCCCCTGCCCCGCCGCCCCGACCAGCGGGACAAACAGCGGGCGGGGCGCTGGAACTACAACTCCCATGCTCCCTCGCGGTCCCGCCCTGTGGCGTCACTTCCGGCTGGCGGCCACGCGCCCCACGGGCCGTGTAGTCGCGCGGCGCGGGGCAGGCTGGGAGCTGTAGTCCCGCCGCCGTCCCGGCCTGCCCCGCGCCGCCCGCTCGCCCTTGCCGTCGCCCCGGGCCCGCCGCCGCCGCCGCCGCCATGTTCCGCGCCCGCCGCCTCCTCCTGCGCCTCGCCGCCCGCCCGGCGCTGCCGCCGCCCCGCGCCCGCGGCTATGCCGACCCCGCCGCCGGGCCGGTCCCCATGGCCTTCACCTTCGCCTCGCCCACGCAGGTAGGCCGCGGGCCCGGCCCGGGCCCCCTCGGTCGCCGCCGCTTCGGCTGCGGGCGCTGCGGGCCCCGGGGCGAGGCCGGCGCTGCCGCCCCCGCAGGGTTGTCTGTGCCCGGGGCTGGGACGGAGCCGGGCGCCGGGGCGGGGAGCGGCGGGGCTGGAGACGGCTCCCGGGGCCGGGAAGGAGCGGGCGGGCTCGATCGGGAGCCGGGCTGGTGGTGGCGGGGCTGCGCGGCGATCCCTGCGGCTCCTGCCGTGCCGGCACCGGCTCCGCCGCGCCTGCCCTTGGCCCCGGCCCCGGCCTCGGCCCGCCGCTGCCGAGCCCCCCTCCCCGGCCAGCTGCCCCCTTCTCCCGCCGCCCTCCCCGGCCCGCCCCCGCTGCAGCGCTGCCGGGGCCCGCCGGGGGACGGTCTTGCTCTTCCAGCCCCGGCCCTTCTGCCCGAGCCGCCGCGGCTGCTCGGGCCCGGCCCTGCTGCCGGCGCTGCCGCCCCGGGCGGTTTCCCGGGTGCGGGGCACGGCCTCTGTCTGCCCCGAGGTGCCCAGGGCCGCGGCGGAGCCGGGGTTGCCGCTCTCCGGGGCAAGGCGCTGGCAGGGCGCTCGGGACAGGGCCGCGGTGTTGCAAGGGAGGATTTGCGCCGCATCGGCAGAGCTGTGCGGGACGCTCGCGCGGAGGCTGCGGCATCGCTGACTCCCATCGGAGCGGCGACGGTTGGCGTCAAGGCCTCCCCACGCTCGTCTCGGGCTGCTCCCGGCTGCGCCCTTCGCCTCTCGCCCACTCCCGACTTCGTGTCTCCGCGTGCCGCCTCCCTGCCACCGCCACCACCACGCCTTTCGGGAGGCTCGGAGCGCTTTCCCACTCCGTTTGCCAGGACCCGTCCTCCAGAGCCCGGCCCCCCTCCCGCCCTGTGAAGGTTCAGGCTGTCCTGGTCACACCTTGCTGTATGCTAAACCCCGCGGCCTGCCAGCCGCCGGGAGCAGGACTGCTCCCTCGGGCCCTCGGGGTGGGAGCAGGCTGCCCACCGCATCCCTCGGCCCTCCAGAGTCCCTCCACCTCTCTCCTTTCCCTCCACCTCTCTCCTTTCCCTCCATTCCTGCTGACGGACTGTTTCCATCTCCCCATCCAGGTGTTTTACAACGGTGCCAACGTGAAGCAGGTGGACGTGCCCACGCTGACCGGCTCCTTCGGTATCCTGGCCTCTCACGTCCCCACCCTGCAGGTCCTCAAACCGGGAGTCGTGACGGTTTATGCTGAGGATGGCACGGCCACCAAGTACTTCGGTAAGTAAAGCAGGCGGAGCCGGGGAGGGAGGAAAGCGTGCGTGGGGGGATGTTCTCAGGGCTTTCGCAAGGGAGACTCTGCCAATCAGGGTGTGCCCTGGTGCACTTCCAGGGATTTCTGCTTTCCCAGCCTCCCAGCGGCTGCTGGAGGCTGCCCTGCGGGGCCGGGGATCTGCCCTGGAAGATGGGGCTCTGTGTGAGGCCGTGGTCTGGGGTCAGGTGTTCTTGGTTCTGTTCAGACTCTCTGGGAGCATCCCCTGCTTTAGCTTCCCTTTTGGTAGGAAACGAGTCCCTGCGGGACTTGGGAAATGTTACGGCAGGGCGTCGAGGTTTGGTTTTGGCACAGGGGATCGCGGAGGGTCCAGGGATCAGCTCGCCAGCGCCGTCCTGTGTGCGGACCCCAAACGAGGCCCATCTGGCAGCCCTGCCTGCGCTGCCTGACTCGGCCCCCGCTGTTGTGCCTTCGCAGTGAGCAGCGGCTCTGTCACCGTCCACGCAGACTCCACCGTGCAGGTGCTGGCGGAGGAGGCGGTGACGATGGACATGCTGGATCTGGCTGTGAGTACCCTGGCCCCCGTGGGCCGGGCTGCACCCTGCCTCCCTCGGGCAGGCCCTGGCAGCCGGGCTCCCTCGTGGAGGAGGATTTGCTCCCTGCTTCTCTCACGTGGGGTGGCCGTCTCGGGAGCTTCCTGTGGCTGCGGAAAGCATGCCCAGACCAGGGGCTGTGCCTTCACCCCGAGCTTCCCCATCGCCCGCTGATAGGGATCAAAGGCTCAGAGCTCCTCCTCGGCCAACGCAGGAGGAGCCTCGGCCAACGCAGGAGGAAGCCACGCAGTCGTTAACCCTTCTCCAGGCCACTTCCCTCCCCTCGAACAGATGCTGATCTTGCCCCTTCCCACCCTCCTCAGTCTCGGGAACAGCTTTTCCCTAGCAGGGCCTGTTGATAAGGCGTCCGCTGCCAGCGCAGCCGCGTAAGCGGGTCTGTGGGGCCAGCGACTGCAGTGAAGGGAGGGGTGGGAGAGGAGCGACTCGAGGGCTGTAGGACAAGTCGCCTGTCCTGCGGTGGTCTCTCGATGAATCATTCCTTGTGCTCTCACGTTCAGACTGCAAAATCAAACCTGGAGAAGGCTGTTTCAGAGATGGCTGCAGCATCTGATGAAGCAGCTAAAGCAGAAGCTCAGATTAAAGTAGAAGCTAATGAAGCCCTTGTAAAAGCCCTGGAGTAATTAAGGTAAATGTCACCTATATCCTGGCTGAGATTTCCAGACCTGCTCTGGAGACGAGTCCCTGCTCCGTGCTGCCCGTGGGGAGCTTCCTCCCACAGCAGCCAGGCCTGCTGGGCTTCCCGGGGGTGGACGGGGGCTTGTGTCCGGGTTTCAGGGAGCGGTGACACGAGACCTGTCCCTTTCCGTGGTCGGGTGTCAGCTCTGGGGGACTCACGGGGGGCCCCTGCCCGGAGCGGATCCGGAGCCGCTAGATGGCAGCAGGGCCCGGTGCTGTGCCGCGCCACGCCGTGCCGTGCCACGCCACGCCGCCGCAGGGTGCCACGGGGACGGGCCGGGAGCCTGCAGTCACTTGTGGGGCCTCGCTGCTGCCTCCAGGTCCCTGCTGGGACAGCCCACGCCAGCGGGCAGCGCGGGAGCAGGCTGGATGCCTGGGGCCCCGCAGGGAGAGCGATGTGCGGCCTCTGCTCTGCGTACGCTCCCTTCCACTGAAAACAAACAGCTGCTGTCCCGGGGGAGGCAAGGCCGGGCTGCTTACCGCGTGGCCCCTTTTCCCTCTGCCCTCCTAAGGCTGTGCCTCATCCCTCTTCTTCCCACGTGCTGGCAGTTGGGAGACTCGCTCTGCGGCAGCGTGTGCTGTGCCTGGCAGGTGAGTCACCGAAAGCCTCTCCGATGGCCTCTCCCCGGAGCAGGTACAGCAGGGCAGTGGCTCCCCCGCTATCTCCCTGATCTCTGGTCCCTGTGCTCTTTGGCCCGTGAGGTCAGGTCTGAGAGAGCCGGTGGCTCTTGTTTACTCGCAGCAGTTTAACAGCCCGAGCCAGGGCCGAGCCCTCGATCAGAATCCACCGCTTTGCCGAGCCCACCCCGCGTTAAAACCGACTCCGCTTCTGTGTGTTGCAGGAATCCCACTGTCGATGTAGAGAAACCCCAGACTGTCCTACTTGTCCTGGCTTCCCCGATTGTACAGATGGTGCGGGACAAATGGAGGCGGAGAAAATGGATCAATTAAAAGGAAATGTAATCCCGTCTCGTAGCATGTCACCTTCTTCTGAGGCAGCAAATTGCAGCTTGTGCTGCGCCGGTGGCTGGGTGCCCGGGGCAGGCTCCTGCCCCCACGCTGGGGTCTGCCGGGGTGCAGTCGCTCAGGGAAGGTGTACCTCCAGCACGGCCCTGGGGTTCGGCTGGGGATTCCCCGGGGAGATTCACCCACGGAAGGCTTATCGGGCAGATTTTATAACCTCCTCCCTGTGCTGTCAGCCACCTCCACCTCCAATAATCCACCTGGACAGCAAGATTACGGCGGTGCGGGAGGAGGCATCCACAGGGCAGCGCAGGTCTGTACCAGAGGCTTCTTGTCCTGACTCCCCCGCCCCATCCAACGCTGGCTTTTGCTCGGCCCCCCGGCTGCGTTGCTGCAGGAATTCACGTCGGCTGGGCTGTTTCTTCACGGTGCTTCTTGCAGCTGGACAGCAGCTGCCCAGGCTTTGACCCGTTCCCCTGCTGCTGCGTTTCCACCGCGCGTGTGGCACGCAGAGCAGGGGAAATCTCCCCCTGCTCCTCGGAGACGGGCTTGGTGCGGAGAGGGAAGCAGATGCCGTACGTGGTGGGAGTCTTTCCTGAATCCGTGCGTGGTGGGGGTGGCTGATGATGTTGCTCTGCTGAAGTCGCCGCTTGCCTGGGGGCTTGCTAGCCAGCAGCCCCGTCTGAGGAGGCTGCCCTGGGGTCCTCGCAGCCGGGAGGAAGCGGGAGGTGCTCGAGCGTCTGCAGCGAGCTCGCCCGTCCCCACGCACCTCGAGAAACGGCAGCGCCACTGGGAAGGAGTGGGTTCGAGCGAGGGGCCGGTTCTGCCTGTGCCAGACGCCTGAGGATGCGTGTCTTGCCAACGGCACCATCTGCTGCCAGGCTCCTCGCTCGGTGCCGTCCTCCCCACGCCTCCCCGGAGGGATTTCGGGTTCCTTCTGCTGCGCGAGCCCCCCCAGCGCGGGCTCACCAGCCGGGGGAGGCCGAGGCAGCCGCTGGCCCCTGGGAACGCAGGACTGCAGTCCCTCTGCCTTGCTCTAATCCCCTTTTCCCTGCACTCTTCCAGCCTGGGAACGCGAGTTGGCTTGCCTGTGTGTGTGGGCAGCTGCTCCGGCAAAGGTCAGCGGGCAGCAGGTTCGGCCTCCTGCCTGCCCTCCCCACGGGCCGTGAGCTCGGCTCCCCGCGGCTCCGCAGTCGGAGCGGGGCACGGCTATTTTCGGCGCTGCCACCCAGGATGTAATCTTGGCTGCCTCCTCTTCTTCTCACCACCACCTCCTCCCCCTCCTCTTGCTCGCTCTGTCTTTCTCTCCCCCCCTCCACAAGTGATCAAAAATAGTACCTGTGGTGTTAAATTTCTCACTCTGTAGCTTATTAAAAGCCTCTGAGTGCCTGACGCTGAGCCTATTTGAAGCTCAGCCGACTTCCCGGTTTCTGAGCTGCTCCAGTGCCTTTTTCTTCCCTTCCCCTCTCTTTCCTTTTTTTTTTTTTTTTTTTCCCTAAAGGTCATACGTTGCGCTGTGCATAAGCAAAGCCTCAAAGTCAGAGCGAGTGCTAATTAAAACATCTCGGGAATAACTGGGGACGGACGGCTTCGCTCCCTCTTCCGCTCCCTCTCACTCTCCTCTGTCCCTGGTTTCTATTTGCGGCGTGCGTGTGCCTCTCTCGACACACGCAGCCGCTCTCTTTCTGACGGAAGGTGGCTGGGGTTTTTTTGTTGTTTTTTTTTTTTCATCTAATGGAAGAGCGTTGGCGAGGCCGGGAAGCTGGGGAAACGGCCAGCTGCTATTTTTAGGATGGGAAAAAAGTGTCTCCGTCAGCGTCCTCTCACCAGCTCTTCCCACTGCCTCCCGCCAGCTCCGGGGGGACCGGGGGCCAGCAGGGATCCGGCCCTGCCCCCTCGCAGGGTGCCCTTGGCCGGGCTCTCCGCGGCGTGATGCCTGCTGGGGCTTGTCTGCATTTGGGGGGAGCGGTGAGGGCACCTCCGGCTCGCCCCGTGTCCAGGGTGGCCGAGAGACCCTGGGGCCGCCCGTGCCCCGGCCGTGCCGCGGGAGGCAGCTCTGCCCCTGGGCAGGGGCTGTCCTGCCCTCCGGGGTGTGGGGAAAGGGGGTTTTTTACCCAAACCCTGCGCCGGCAGCCCCCCTGCCGCTGCCAGGCGGGACCAGAGCAGCGCCGGGCAGGGACTGCCTGCGCCCCGGCCGATGGCACCGCGGCCCCGCTCGCCCTGCCCTGCAGTTTGGGGGTGCGGGGCAAGGTGTTCCCAGGCTCTCCCTGCTCCCCCTCGCAGCCCGGCCCGGTCCCCGCAGGGTCCCGGCGCTGCGGCCTCGGCTCTGAGCCCCTCACCTGCCTCCGTCCTTTCCCATCACTGCCAATTATCTGGTTCTGTCAAGAGCAGCGTTCTCCTCCTCCCCCGGATCGCCGCGCTGAGCTCTCGGCTCCCGCTGCCCACGCCGGGAGCCGCGATCAGTCACGTCCCGCTGGATGCCACCAAAACGGTCTCTGACTCTGCGTGGCGCGGGAGACGTGCGGCTACGGCTGAACCGGAGGCGAAGCCCTTGCCCGCTCCCGGCTCGGCATCGGTGCTGCGGGGACGGACGCGGGGGGGAGGTGGGGGTCAAGCCCCGGCGTGGGCCGTGCCGGTACCGCTGATGTGATTCAGCGGGTGAATCCTCTCTCCTCTCCTCCCCAATCCGGCCTGGCCTGGGGAGGTGGGGGGCTGTCCCGGCTGGCGGTGGCACCGGCACGGTGCGTGGCTGTCCCTGGAGCGCTGGCACGTGCCCCTGGGGACCGTCACCTCCGACCGCAGCTGGGGCGAGAGGTCTTTCCCCGCTGCTTTTTGGGGGGGTGGGTGCCGGGGCAGCACCTCGCCCCTGTGCTTCGGTCCCCGCCCTGGGCCGGGGGACGCGGGCCGTGGCAGCCGCGAGCGTCGGCGCAGCGTGGCGGGGTTATTACGGGCAGCCTGGGATGCGTTTGTCTCCAGCTTTGGAGCGCGGCGGGGCGGGGTGGGCGTGAGAGGGAAACGTTAACGCGCAGGAGGGAAGGGCTGCCTGGAAAATGGCGTGAGCGGGGCGGGGGGCCGGCGAGTCGCCCTCCTCCTTCCTTTCCACCGAGGGCTTTCGCCCATGACTTGCATCTTCTGCTGCCAGATGGAGGGTGGGGAGCTGGGCCGGGAGCGCTTGGAAAGTGAAGCATCGCCGTTTCTGCCAGCGGCACCGGCCGCGTCTCTTCTCTTGGGGGATGATTTCCGAGAGGGGCCGGGCTCTGCCGGGCTGAATCTCCTGGCGCCGGCGTCCCCTCCCCGTGCTTGGCCACATGGCATTTCCACTGTCCCACCCAGATCCCGAATGCAGGGGAAAGGTTCGAGCTCTCGTCTCTCCGCAGGAAAAAGAAACCCAAACCCCGCCGCAGCCCCAGGATTCCCCCGGCTGCACTGACTCAGCTGGCAGAGCCGCCCCTTTCCCTGCCCGAGCCCGCGGTGCTCGGCCTCTCGCAGCCGCCCCGCTTCTGCCCCGCGTCCTCGGTGCCCGCGTTGTGACATCGGGGCCGGGGCTGCCCCCCGCCCCTTGTCCCTGCCGGGGGCACCGGCCGCCCGGGGGGCTGTGGAGGTGGAAGGCGGCCCCGCTCCCGGCCCCCCGGGGAAGGGGGCCGAGTGGGGGGCTTGGGGAGCCTCGGCGCCGGGCAGCACCCTGCCCGTCCCTGCCAAGGCTTTGCGGCACCCGGGCGCAGATCTGGCTCTGGCCGGGACCCCTCCCCGGCCCCCGCGGCCGTGGGCTGCTGCCTGCGGCGCCGGTCCTGGCGTGGGAAGGTCAGCAGAGGCTCCGCGCGCTGCCGGCACCAGCCCGGCCGTGTCCTTGGGCCACGTTGCCCTTGGGTGGCTCGAAGGCCGTATCCTCGCAACTTCCTTCTCCTGGGGGGAGCGCTGCTGTAATGATTAACCCGCGCTGCGTTAATTGTTCCGTCCTGCAACCTTTTTCCTCTCGGTTTCCAGCGCTGGAAAATGCTCCTCTTCCGCCGACCTCCCACGCACGTGGTCCCGTCCCCGTGGTGGGAGCGTGGCAGGGCTCAGGGAAAATCCCCGCGGGCAGGGCAGGCAGGAGCAGGGGACCTTGGCTCGGGGCGCGGCGGCAGGCAGGATCTGGCCCCGGCCCATTTCTGGGGTGATTTGCCGGCAGATGGCGGTGGAGCCATGGGGAGACGTCGCCCCACCGGCCTCCCCGGCCTCACCCCCCAAAATGCGGGCGCGGGAGCGAGTGCCGATGGGTGTCGCAGAGGGCGGGTGTTGTAGCCAGCACGACGGCGCTTGTCATGCAGCTCCCGGGCCAACAGCCTCTGAGCGCTGTGCTGGCGAGCGCGGCAAACCCTTGGCCTGGGGCAGGTTCTCTCTTGGGGAAATTGAGGCACGGATGGGGAAACTGAGGCACGGATGGGGAAAGCCACTTGCAGGCTGGGGAGAGCAGGGACGGGACGTGGGAATCCCAGACCCCGCTGCTGCGCTGTGCTGCTCGGGGATACCACCCCTGGGGGCGTGTCTCCCCCCCCCCCGGGAAGCCCCCCGGGGAGCTGCTGGGGTCAGGCGAGGGGCAGTGGGGGCGGCGCGTTGCCCCGGGGTCCCAGGTGCCTTGGCAGGGGCTCGGCGGCCGCAGCCCTCGCCCGGGGCAGCCTTGGCGGCCGGTCGCGCTTGGCTTCGCTGGAGCCGGCCCAAAGCCGCCGGGCGCGTGGAGGAGGGCGCGCGGCCCCGCGCCGGGGGTCCGAGCGAAGCCCCCTCCCACCGCCCCCCCGGCCGGGGCCGCGACCTGCGCGGGGCAGGGGGAGGCTGGGGAGGAAGCGGCCGCCAGCTGGGCTCGACGCTGGCTACAAAGGCGGCCCAGAGAGCCCAAGTGGAATGAGGTGGCACCCAGCCAGGTTCCCACGGCGGCCCCGGTGCAGAAAATACACCCGGAGCTGGTGGCGGTTGCCACAGCGATGGGCTGGGTGCCACGCCGCAGGGGTGCACAGCCCCGGACCCAGGTGTGCCGGCACGGGACCCCGGCGTGGGGCGGTGGGAGCACCGTGGGGCGGCGGAGCTGGGCGCTGGCGGGGACCAAAGGCTCCTGCCCTGGTTCCCGCTGCCCCCGCCTGCCTTTGATGTGCCGGGACTTCGCCCTTGGTAAAGCTGGGAGGTTCCCAAGGAGTTCCCGGCTGGAGCCTGGCATCCAGCGCCCCGGCGTCTCAGCACGAGCCCCCGCGAGCCCCGGGGCTCCGTCCGCCGCTCGGTTCCCCTCGCCTCGCTGCAGCTCGGAGCCCCCGCGGGCTCCCCAGTTCCTGGCGGGGCCGGCCGGGAGGAAGCGGCTGCAGCTGGCCCCGGTGGTGGGGCGCTTCCTGGCGGGGCTGGCGCCGGGCTGGGGCTCGGGGTGGGAAGGGGAAGCCGGGGGGGGGCTGGGGCCGGCTGCCCTCGGGGATGCCCCGGCGTGCGGCGGGGAGGAGGGGACGGTAGCGCTTTCATCCCCGCTCCCTCAAAGGCCGCCTGTGTGCTGAATGGCCGCCCCTCCGCCGGGTATAAATAGCAGGGATTGAGGCCTGGCGTGACACTGGAGTCACTTCTGCCACCGCCACCTTGGGTGCCCCCCCCCCGCCGCCCCGCGGGACCTCAATGGGGTCATTGTGTGCCGCAGCCCCGTGGGGCACGGCCCGAGCAGCTGCTGAGCCCGACCCCGTCTGCTTCCCCCCCGTGTGCCGGGGCCACCGCGGGGCTCGGGGTGCCCCCGCAGGGTCCCGCGCAGGGAGGGGGCACACGTGCCCACCGCTCGCCCTCCTCCCCCCCCCCGGCAGGCGAGGGCCACGCAACGGGGTAGGCGATGGCTTCCTGCCATCCCCGTCCCCACCCGGCCAGGCCGGCTCCTGTCCCCGTCCCCACCTGGCCATGCCAGCCGGCTCTGCCCCCCGCCATCCCCTCCCTGCCCGGGCAGCGCCGGCAGCTGCTGTGGGGCGTAATGATGGGGTGTGCCTGCCTGCCCCGGGGTGGAGAGCGGCGCGGGAGGCTGCTGCCACCCAGCAAGACGGGGCCGGCCGGGCGCGGAGCTTCCCTGCCTGCAGCCGGCACGGCCACACCTGTGTGGGCAGAGCGGACCCCGCTCCCACCCCAGCGCCCGGCCCAACCAGCTCCTTCGCGTCCCGGCTGCCCGCGGACGGGCCGCTGCAGGCAGGGCCCCCCGGGCCAGGCAGGTGCAGGGTGCTGGGGAGCGCCCGGTGCGGCGGGGGGACGCGGAGGGCCGGGAGGAGCCGGAGCTGCCTCCGTCCCCGCTGCGCCGTTGGGCCACGGCCATTGCGGTTCCCCCGGCGCGCACCGAGGTGCCCGGGAGAGCTGGGGGCTGGAGGGGCCGTGACCCCGCTCGCTCCCAGCCGGGGGGGGGTTCTGGGTGCGCCAGGACCCGCCTGCCCGCGCCGCTGCGGGACGTCCCTGTCGCTGCTCACCCCTCGTCGCTTCCCCGCATTGTGTCCCCCGTCCGGCCCCACATCCTGTCTTGCGGATGGGCCCCGACCCCGGCCGGCTGCAGCCCCCGCACCTCGTGGCCCAGCTGGGGCACCCCAAGGGCGCGGGCTCCTGGCCGGGCGTGGGAAAAGCCAGCATCTCCCGCAGCGAGCGGGGCGGGCAGGGCGGGCAGGGGCCCCTCCGACGGGGCCGGGTGTGGGCGCAGAGCGCGCACAAGCGCACGTTGCACCGTCAGTGGGGCGGGGAGTCGTGCACCCCACATCCCCCCATCTGCTCCAGCCGCGGTCGGCCACTCCCCGGGGCTGCTTTGCCCCCCGTCCCAGCTTGGGGAGCGAGGACCGGCTGTGCCGCAGCAGCCCTGCTCCCGGTCCCGTGGGACACAGGAGCACAGGCGTCCCGCACCGGGGGGGACGGGGGCTGCTCCACGGTGCGGGGGTCCTGGCTGGGCCGGGAGGGGCCGTGACCCAGTCGAGCTGCGACGCCGCAGCCCCCGGCAGGCTGCGGGTACCCGCTCCTTACGGCTGCGGGAGGAGCGGCACGAGGCCGGACGGCTCAGCCAAGGGCGTCCCGTGAGCAAAGAGTCAGATAAGCAGAGCCGGGCGGTGACGGCCATCGCGCGGGGCCCCGGCCGGGAGCTTTCTGACTTCGTCTCGGATTCGGCAAATGGCTGTGGCTGGAGGAAAAGGGAAGGGACTGGGCCGGGGGCTTAACTGGCAGCGTTTTCCTTTGGAAACGCATCTCCTGTACAACGTGAGCTGATGCTTTTCGCTTTGAAGGCTGCCAGGAGCACCTGAGAAGGGCAGGCAGCGCTGGGGCCGCTGTGAAGCGGGTTTCTCTTTTGCTTTTGTTTGGCTCTTGTTCGGCCAGGCATCCACCCCGCGCCGAGCGCAGGCGGGCTCCCGAGTCTCTCGGTTTCCATCGAAGCAGCGGCGACGTCGCTGCGCTTTTGGTTCATCGGCGATGAGGGGCTCAGCGGGGCGGGGGCCGGCGGGGGCCGGCAGGGGCTGTGCCGCCCGGGGAGGGCGGCGGGAGGCAGGCGCTGCGGAGGTTACACAAGAGCCCCGCTCTGCTGATGCTCCCAAAACCACAGATGATCTAATCTCCTGCAGCCTAACCTATCGCTGCCATATCACATTTCCCCTCAAAAACCCAATCCTGCAGAGAGCACCCGACGCTGTCCCGGCCCTGCCGGCAGCACCCTCGCAGAAGCACCGATGGGCGGCTGCCCGGTCACGCCAGCAGCCCCCGGGGAGCCGGCACTGCAGGCACCGGGAGAGCGGGACCTGCCTCCCCCTGCCAGGAGGGCTCCTTCAGCCCGGGCAGCTCCGGGGCTGCCGCAGCCGGTCTCGGCCAAGCTCAGCCGCCGGCAGAGCCCTCGCTCCTCCCTGACCCCAGCCCCGCGCGGTGCCGAACCCCGGCCTGGGAGCTGCTCCGTGCCGGCTGCCCTGAGACGCCGGCCTCGTCTGGAGGCCTATCGCAGCCTCGGTGTAAATCTGGCTACGGCAACCCCTCCCCAGGGCCGAGTTCTGAGCGCTAAGAGGAGACAGAAGAGAGAGGCAGAAGGAGAGCCCCAGCGTGGCGCTTCCTTCCCCGTTCCCGTCCCCGGTGGCTCGAGCTCTGCCACCACGTGTGCCTCTTTCATCACCGCGGCTAACGCAATCGGGGAGCTCCAGTTCCTGCCCGCCAGCCCCCCCCAGCCCGGCAGGCAGCGGACCCCCGCGGTCTGCGCCTGCCTGGAGGGAGCTGCCCACCCGGCAGCATCCTGGGATGCTTTCGGCATCATCCGGGCGAGGGGGCGGAGAAGCACCCGGCTTCGGCTCCGGGCTCTCCGGGCAGCGGGGTCCGGCAGGGCTCGGGTACAGCCCCCGCAGCCCCGCCGTTGGCCGGGACGGCGCCTGCCTTTGCCGGCACACGGGGTGCCGGGGCGTGCTCCAGCCCGCGCGCTGCCACGCCGCCAGCCGCCCGGCACACAGGGGCCTCGCGGCGGATGCGAGCAGGCGTGTTTCGGGGCAGGGCTGCCTCCACGCCAGGCCAGCACCGGCCCGGCGTGGCCGAGGTCTCCGTTGGGAGCTGAAGGCGCTATGGGGAGACAAAGGTTTAATGAGGGGTTGTTCGGCTCTCTCTGATCCTTCTGTCCATTATCTAATCAGAGCAGGGCATTTAAAAGGCCACAGTGCAGGATGAGTCACTTCCCTGCTCGGTGCCTCAGTTTCCCCACAGGTAGCACGCCGGGGATGAGCTGAGCCCGTCTCCCCGCAGCGTCTCGGCGCTGGGGAATGCGGCGCAGTGGGTCCGGCCCAGGGCTGGATTCCTCCGTCTGCTCTTCGCTCCGCGCTGACTCACCCCGACCCTGGGCACGGCACCTCCCTCCACCCCCCCCGCTGGGGAAGGGGCGCAGGGCAGCCCCGCTCCCGCCGGCATCCCTGGGCAGCCGGGAGGGTCCGGCAGGAGGGAGGGCGAGAGCCAGCCCTGCCCAGGGGTGCTGGGACAGCCCGATGCCAAGTGCCCAGCGGCACGGGGCACGGGTCAGGGGCATCCACACCTCCACGCGTGGCAGCTTCCCCTCCGCCCAGCGTGGCAGCGCCGGTGCCGGTGGCACGCGGGGTCCGGCTCTCCTCCCCGCCAGGATTTCCTGCCGCCGTTCCCAGAATAGTCCGTGGCCCCGCATCCGTGGGGGAGCGGGTGACCCCGCGCAGCCATCAGCCAGGAACCAGCCCTGCCTCCCCAAGCAGCGCCGGGAGCCGGGGTCAGGCACGGGGCGAGGCAGCGGCACCGGTGTCCCTCGGCCAGGGCCACGTGGCAGGGCTCGTGGCGGTGCCCCCTGCCCCGGCCAGACCCCGCCGGTGCAGGGAGGGCCGGCCGGGCGGCTCCATCACCGTAAACAGGAACTGTGGCTGGGGGGAGAGCGCAGCCCGGCCGGGAAGTGAGGGGGTGCGTGCGCCCATGACGGGATGTGTGCGAACGGCGCGAGCCAGCGTCCGGCCTGGCCAGGAGGGAGCGTGGGTGGGGGTGCAGCACCCACCTGGGCAAACGTGGATGCGTGTGAGCGTGCGCACACGCACGGGAGCGTGTGTGGCGGTTGCTGGGTGCAGAGCGAGCACGCGTGCGTGTGCAGGGGTGTGCACGTGCCCGTTTGGGACGGTGCCGCTGGAGGGGTTGCACACGCGTGTGCGGGGACGAGGCCGGGAGGAAGCGCCTCCTCCCGTCCCCAGCCCGCCCTGGGTCGGGGTTTCCTGCGGCACAACCCACCCGTGGCACTCCTTTTCCTCCTCCCCGGCTTCGGCTGCTTCGGTGGGTGCCAGCCCTCGGCAGAGAGGCGGGGACGGCGCTGGGCAGCGGGGCCGTGTGCGAGCGTGCCCACGCGCCCGTGTCTGCACCGTCCCACGCCCCACGCCGTGCCAGAGGCAGCCAAACCCACGGTGCTGCGGGGCTGCCGGCCGCCCCACCGGACCCTAGCCGCTGGGGCAGCAGCCCCGAGCCCCCCAAGGCGGCGATGGGGAGGTGGGGCGGAGGGGTGCCCGCCGCCCCGCTGGCACCGTGCCCCCCGCCCGGAGGAGGTTCCCGCATTCCTGACGCAGCTCCAAGTGGAGCAGTGGGCAGGCGCGGGGCGGGGATGCCGCCGCGCTGAGTGTGCGCCCATGTGTCAGCGCGTGGGGTGGCCCGGCGGGACGTGGCACCCCACGCCCCCCCCCCTCACTGGCCACCCGACGCCGGGCCCCGAGGGCCCCGTGCCGGCGTTGTCCCCGGCCCTCGGCAGACGCTCGGGCTCTCCAGGATCCGTCCTACACGGCCCCGGCTCTGCCTCCGCCCTTTGCGCAGGCAGGATTTGGCAGATGCCCCGTGGGCGGCGGGGTCAGGCCCCCACGGGTGGGCTCGCTGCCTGTCGGTGCCCCCCATCAGCCAGCCGCGTCCCGTGGGACCCCCGGGTGGGCGCGCCAAGCTCTCCCCGGCCCCGGGGCAGGGTTGAGGGGTGGGTGCTGAGGATGCTGCGCCCCAACTGAACGCCCCAAAGCGGGGCAGCCGGACTACACCCCCCACGCCGCATCGCGGGACGCACCGGCCCCACCCCCTCCAGGGTGGCCACGGTGCATTATGGGGGGGTAGTCCCGGGGGTGGCCAGGCCGCGGGGCCACCCGGGGCAGGGTTGTGATGGGGTCCCGGGGTCTGCGACGGCGGCACCGCTGCCTCCGCTCGGCTCCCATGGAGACCCTGCCCACGGCGGCAACGCTCCCCTTCCCCGGGCGATGCCGATACACGGGCCCGGCCGGGGCGAGGCGAGGGCAGGGGCAGCTTCGGGGTGAGGGGGGAGCCGTGGCCGCGCAGCCGAGGGGATCAGCTCCGGGATGGCGGCAGAGGCACGGTGCGGTGCGGGCAGCGCTGGCTGGCTTGCGGCCGGGGCAACCTCGGCTCCGCTCTCGCCCAGGCTGGACCACAAACCGCCCCAGCCAGCCCCCGCGGCGGGAGCTGAGGGATGGGATGGGATGGGATGGGATGGGATGGGATGGGATGGGATGGGATGGGATGGGATGGGGGGATTGTACTTTCCCCCTGATTTATGAGCCTGGCTCACCCCAGGAACAAGGTTCCGCGTGTGCCCAAGGAGGCTACTGAAATCCCAGGTCCTTGCCCTCCCCAGGGCTGGCAACTCGCTTAAGCTTTATAATAATAATAATAATAATAATAATAATAATAATAATAATAATAATAATAATAATAATGATAATAACAACAATAATAACAACAACAACAACAACAAGCTGAGTTGTCATCTGACTCCTGGAGCCGGTGATTTAAAGCAAACCAAGAAATGTCGCGGCGTCTGAGAAACGACTGCGCAGTGCCGAGCTGAGACCGGGGCTGGGTCCAGCCCGAGGCCGAGCCCGGCTGGGAAAGGGCTTTCCGTGGGAGGGACGGGTGCAGGGTGTCAGGGCTCCGGTTCCTCTTGGCCGCGACGGGTGGGGGACCGTGTCCCGGGTGCCCCTTCCTACCCTGGCAGGGGCTGGACGCCCGCGTTTCCAGGGGTCCCTGGGAGCAGGAGCCGGGTCCTGCCCCGCTGGGGGGGTCTCAGCCCCCGGCCCGTGCCCAGGGGAGGGTCCTGTCCGTGGGCACGAGCCGGCAGCGTGCGCCCACGGTGCTGACGCAACCGCCGGGACCTCTCCTGACCCGTGATTTCTGCGATTGCCACACCGCCTCCGGCACTCGGCGTGGGGCCGGTGCTGGGCTCCTCCGTGGGCTGGGGGTGCCGGACGGGGCTCGGGGGGGACAGGGGCTGTGGTGACAGAAGGGCAGCGGCAGAGCTGGTGCACGGGGCAGGACTGGACGTGGCCGGTGCTGGGGTCCAGGGTTCCCCCCGCCTGTCCCAGCGCGGCTCTGGGCTCTGGGCTCTGGGCTCTGGGCTCTGGGCTCTGGGCAGGGAGCGAGGCAGGGGAGATGCCCCCAGCCCCGTCGGCACGCTGACCCAGGGACGTCGAGCAGGGCTGGGGCCAGCTGGCTGCCCGTGCCCGGCCTCCGGCACAGCTGGGCCAACCTGCCCGTGTGCCGCGCCGGCCGGCGAGGGGAGAGAGTCAAATCTCCGCTCCCGCCCGGCCGGGGGGGTGCTGGCCACGGGCCGGCAGCGTCAGGGGCTGGCAGGGAGGCAGCGGAGCCGAGGACAGGGAGCCGCTCGCCCCGCGTCAGCGGGGACGGAGACCTCAGCGTCCCGAAGGGGACTGTGAGCTCAGGGAGCCGAGAATAGCCCTGGCCTCACCGTGGGCAGCGGGGCCGCGGCCCGGCACAGCCAAGTATGGCCCCACACCTGAGCCCGTGGTGCTGCTATATCCAGAGGGATTCGCCATCCTTCCCGGGGCCGGGGCCAGGCTGCGGGTGGGAGCCTCTGCGGTGACCGGCAGGCACGGCACGGCACGGCTGGGAGCTGCCTCATCCCGGGGGCCGGTGGGAGCCGTCCAGCCCTGCGCTGTCCCCCCCGCCCGCGGGGTGGCTCGGGGTGCCCGGCCCCCCATGCCCCGTGGCTGCTGAGTCACTCCAGGGGTGACTTCATCTCTGGGGCTTGCCTGGCCTCAGCTGGGCCCGAGGCCGGGGTGATGGGCAGAGCCCCCAGAGGGTGTGGGGTGCCCCAGAGCCAGGGCATGGCAGGCGAGGCCAGGCTGGGCCGCCAGCTCTGGCTGCATCGGGCCGGCAGCCGGGGTGTCCCCAGGCTGCGACGCCCGGACGCGCTGCCAAGGGCCACCGGGACACGTCCCCAAGAGCCGGGAAACACACGGAGCCGATTGTGTGTTTCTAAGGACACGCCTGGGTGTTTACAGCCCCACCAGCGTCACCGGCACAGGCACCGCCGTCCTGCCCAAGGACGCCCCGCGCCCGCCACGAGGCAGCCCCGAGCCTGGCGGGATGGGGGGCTCCAGCCTCGGGGGTTCGTGCCTGGCTCTGTGCCGGGAAGGTGGGGATTGCCGGCTCCTTACTCACAGCAGCAAGCGATGGCTCACCTGAGTACGCCGGAGCGACGTGAGTCACCGCTCGCCACCGTGACTAAGGCTGAGCTGCTCGGCCCCGCGGGGCTCGGGGGACGGGGAGGGGGAGCCGGGACCCCCAGCCAGCGGCCCCGCGCCTCGCCCACCGCGGCGGTGCCGGCGGTGCCTGGTGGGCCGGACCGGGCAGGCGGAGGTGAAGCGGTTCGGCTGCACCCTCCTGCTGGGGTGTGCCCCGCGCGCGCCCTGCCGCTGGCCCCGCGCCCGTGGGAACGCTCCCACTCGCTGCCGGCAGCTCTGCGGCGAGGCCCCGGCCGGGCACCATGCAGCTGCGCCCCGCTGCCTGCGCCGTGCCTGCCGGCATCGGCCCCTTCGCGGCCGTGCCAGCTCTGCTCCCCGCAGGAACGGGATCGCTCCCCTCCCCGGGCTGGGGGCCTGGAGAAGTCGTGGAGGAAAAGGGCCCCCCAGGCTGCAGCCCTGCGTCTTCTGCAGCCACAGGAGCGAGAACCCCCCCCTTCCCTCCTCTCCCCATCTCTGCCCGAGCCTGGCGTCAGCTCTGCCCTAATCCCATGACCCCACGCCTGCGAGGGGAATGCAGAGACCTGCGATAAAATCCCTGTTTGCCAAAGCTGTGAAATCAGCCAGGAATTCAGTCCAAAAGGGAAGGGAAAAAAAAAAAAAAAAAGGAGAAAGGAAAGAAAAAAGCTGCTGCCCGGGGCTGGTGGGGGATTTCCCCAAAGAATGAGGGCTGGGAATTCCCTTCCTTCGAGGGACAGGACTTCCAAGAACCAGCCCCCAAAAGATTCAGGGCTCCCAGCTGAAGCCGGGGCCGGCGGGACGGGGCAGCGCCGAGGGACGCGGAGGAGCCGACACCGCGGTCCCGCCCGAGTCCACCCTTACGCCGGGACGTGCGCACCGGCCAGGCCCCGTGGGAAGCGGCCCCGCGGGACCCCGGGTAAGCCCCTCTCCTCCGCCCCGGCGCCCGCGCTGCCCGCGCTGCCCGCCCCGGTGTGCGTGAGCCGCTCGCTCCGTGGCCGCAAGCCACCGCGGGGGCTAATCCGCAGGGCCCAGGTTAGCTAAGCGGATTGCGGGAGCTGCGTGTGGCCTGCAGCGGGATTTGTGTAGGTATTTGCACGTCGGATCATCTCTCCCCAAGCTGCTCAGCTGTGCGGGCCCTGGAGAACGCTCCCTCTGGAGACGGCAGGAGCCTCTGATGCTGCACAGCAATTATGCCCAAGTCTGACTGTAATCTTTAACGATTTATTCCCAGGGCAACACAATAAACTAAACACACAAAATCTAGGCTGCTGGGAATCCTGGGATCTCCCGGCTTATGTCTCTGGAGGCTCCGGATACCTTCAACCATACTGAAATCTGCACATGCTTCCTAAAGCACCAGCTCCCGGAGTCATGGGACTGATGCAGGAGATGAGCTTCCTCCCAGGAAGGAGATGGAGCTGTGCGGGGAGGGTGGTGGCCGGGAACGGGGCTCCTCAGGGCTGCGGGGACGTGGCAGCGGCCGGTGGGGGAGATGCCCTGCCCTTGGGGCACGGCACACTTTGCCGATGGACCCGAGCAGGCCACGCTCTCAGCCAGTGCCGGAGCGGCTGCCCCATGGCCATGATGTCCCCTTGTCCCTCCCCGCAGATCCTGGCCGCGGGGCTGCGAGCCAGGGTCTGGCAGCCGGGCCCTGCTCCACGAGGAGGTGGCTCCGGGGTGACGCCTTGTCCCCACCACGGCCTCTGCCGGTGCACGAGCCTGAACCGTGGCAGGGCCAAACCTGCCGGGGCCCGGCTGCCCCCTCTCCTCGCTGCTCCGGGGGCCTCACCCCACACAGCAAGCTGGGGACGTGGCCCCCGCAGGGGCGGCTTCGCGGGCTCGGGGCTCCGCAGCTCCCGGGGAGAACAATGGCGCGTCCCTGCCCCGGCCCCTCTCCCAGGGACAACAATGGCAGGAGCCGGAGCCGGAGCCGCCTGAGCTCATCTCCCTCCCGAGAGCCCGGAGGGGGCCGGGGCGGGCGGGGGGCCCCGGGCTGCGCCACAAAGGCTCCCTCCCTGCCTCCCTCCCTCCCTCCCAGCCCGGCTCCGCTCCTCGCACATGGAGGGGCCTCGCTCCCACCCCAGCGCGGCTCCGGCTGCGATCCGCGCCGACCCCAGGGCCGGCCTTCGGGAGCGAAAGAGCCGCAGCGTTTTGGGGCTCCCCCCGGCTCCCCTTTGCTGCTGCCTCATGGGTCGGGGATGCGCGGCCCCCTCCTCGCCGCAGAGCGGCCGCCAGGTCCCCCCGCCAGCTGCTTTGTGCCTCGGTGTGCCAGGGCATTGTCTGCGGGGGAGAGGCCTGGCGGAGTCAGCCCGCGGTCAGGCAGCATCTCCCCGGCGTCCTCCCTGCCGCAGGCCGGGGCGGCCACCGGCCCCGCAGACCCCGGCCCGGTCCCGGGGGGAAACCGGCCCGCGGCCTCCGCTCCGGGGCGCCGGGACCTCGCCCCCCAGCACCAGCGGTACCGCAGCCCGCTTCTCCTCCGCTCCAAAAAGTCCCGTGGGGCCGAGTCTTTGTCCTGGCTGGGCAGTAGGCGGCTGGGCAGCGGGAGGCGCGGGGGGGGGACGGCCCAGCCTCGCTAGCAGACATCAGAGAGTCCCCGCCGGGAGCCGCTTTGAAGCTCGGCTCCCCAGGAGAGCTCAGCCCATCGCCTCCTGCGCACGGACTGGCTCTGACCCCGGTGACGGGGCACCCGGCCGGGCAGAGGTGTCCGGACCGTCCCCTCCGCACCGCCCGCGGGAGGCGGCCCCCCCCGCCCCCTGCCCCCTGCCCGCCCGCGGGATGCAGCGGCCCCGTGTGCAGCCCCGAGCACTTGTGAGCAGCGGGGGCAGAGCTGGGACCGGGACCCCCGGAGGGGCAGAGCCGCGACCCCGGGAGAGGCCGAGGACCCCCCCCCCCTCCCCCTCGCCGGGGGGCCGAGACCGGGAGCAGGGGGACGCCGAGCCGGGACCCCGGCAGCAGGAGCCGGGACAGGGGGCAGGGGCTGGGACCCCCAGGGCAGGGGCCGGGACCAGGGGACAAGGGCCGGGACCCCCCCCCGCGGGAGCAGGTGCGGCCGCGTCACCTGCGGGGCCCGCCGAGGCCGGGGCCGGTGCCGGGGCCGGTGCCGGGGCCAGGCCGGTCCCTGCCCCCGCCAGGCTCCACCCCGGGCGGTGCGGGATAAAACTTGGGGCACCTCCCCGGCAGCTCCGCGTCAGGGCTGCGCTCGGACCGGCTCCAGCGCTCGGGAGGGGGCACGGCACCGCGACCCCCCCCGGGAAGTTTCGGGGGGTCTCTTTCTCCTTTCTGCCGCCGGAGGCAGCTGAGCTCCAGCCGCGCCGGGGAACCGCGGGGCCCCGCTCCGGGCTCGGTGAGTGGGGCCGGGGCTGGCTGCGGGGGGGCCGGGCCGTCGGGGGGCCCGCGCCGGGCTGGGGGGGGGAGGGATCCGCGGACCGGGGCTGCGCTCATTCGCTTTTCCCGGAGCGGACGGGGTGACCCCGCTTCCCCGGGCCCGGGGGGACGCACGGCAGAGCCCACCCGCTCGCGGTGTCCGGGAACGCTTCCCACTCGCCAGGACCCTCCGTGTCGCCGGTCACTCGGGACTTTGCCTGCCCGCGGGGCCGGCTCCCCTCGCTCCGGCTGCCGGGGACCCCGAGCGCGGCCTCCCGGGGGGGGGGTGTGGGGTGTGCGCCCCGCTCAGCCCCCGCCGCGTCCCGGGGAGCGGCCCCTCGCCCCCAGCCGCGGCGTGCCGAGGGGGGGCTGCCCGGGCTGGTTCGCTCCGTATCGGCGGGTGGGCAGCGGCCCCGGGGGGAACCGCGGCCGGGCTCCCCGGTGTCTCGGCAAGGGCTCCCGGACCCCGCCGCGGCCCCCCCCGGCGCAGGAGGCGCGGCGGGGCCGGCAGAGGGCGCCCGCGCTTTGCTGACTCATAGCCCCCCCTTCCCCCCCCCCCGGTGAGGGCGCCGGGCCGGGGCCCCGGGGCTGCTGCGGCCGTTCCACCCCCCCGGGCCGGGGCGGCTGGGGCTGGGGCCGCTGGGTCGGGGGTCCCCGCCGCAGGATTTGGGGTGGGAGGCAGGAGTGTGCTGGGGGTGGGCGCGGGGGGGCTCAGCCCCGCGTCCGGGCAGTTTCCCGTAGCTGTAACGGCGTCACCGGGAGGGTGACCGGGCGGGTGTGACCGGCCACGGGTGACTGTGCGTATCCCCCCCCCCGCCCTTTCCGCCTCGGTGTCCCCGCGTCACTCGGCTCCTGAGGCTCCGGTTCCCGCCCGGCCCCGCGGGCAGTCCCCTCCCGCCGCGGCCTCCTCCGGTGCGGGGGCCGCTCACCGCCCCCGCCCCGCCGCGGCGCTCCGGGCCGCCGCCTAAGCCTGCCTGGCTGTGTCCCGCGTTCACCCCTCCGCGGCCCCCCAACCCCTAGCCCCGCCGCCTCCCCCCGGCAGCGCCCCGGCCCCGGGCAGCCCCGCGCCCCGCCGGGTGCTCGGCGCTGCCGACCGGGGCCGGGGCCGGGGCCGGGGCCGGGCCCGGGCCCGGGCCCGGGCCCCCCGCGCTGCCCCGGGGCCCCTTTGTTGTGCGCCCGGGATTATGAATGGCTCCCAGGCGCGGCGCGAGGGCGCGCGGGGGGCGGTGGAGGGGGCGGGGCCGCGCGGCCGCGTGGGCGGGAGGAATCCGGCCGGGCCGCCCTCCCACCGGGCCACGTGGGGAGCCTGCTCCCGCTTCCTATTGGCTACCACCGCGGATGTCTGGGCGCTGGGCGCGCTCCCATTGGCTGCGGCCGCCGGAGGAGCCGGAGTGAATGAGGGCGAGGCCCCGCCCGCGGGACGTTGCTACATTGTAACTTCCCCCCCGCACGCCCTCCCCCCCCCTCCACACCCCCCCCCCCCGCTCGGCGCTTCCACGGCAGCGGCGGCGGCGGCGGCTGCCGGTTCGGCGGGTCCGGCCCCAAAGAAAGGGGGGAGCGAAGCGTCCTCCGCGCCTCCCCGCCCCTCGCCGCGGCCTCCGGGCCCGCACCCCGCCCCCAGAAACCCCGCACAGAAAGGAGAGCGGCGGCGAGGAGAAAGAAAGGAGGCGGCAGGCAGCAGGCAGGGCAGGCAGCAGGCAGGGCAGGCAGCAGGCAGCCAGCGCCGCTTCCACCGCCCCCCTCCCGCAGGCAGCCAGCGCCGCCTCCCCGAGCCCCGCGGCCCCGCCAGCAGCCGGCGGAGCGGGAGCAGAACGGGAGAATTTTTTTTTTTTTTTTTTTTTAATATTTTATTTATTTTGCCTGGGCCGCGGAGGGCCCGGCCGGTGCCAGCGCGGCCCGGGGATCGCCCCCCGGCCCCCCCTCGGCTCCTCCCGGACCCGGCACGGAGGACTCGAAGCGGAGCCGGAGTTCCCGTGGGTACCGCCGGGGCGTGCGGCGGAGCGGGCCCCGCTCCCTCCTTTGTCCGCTTCCCCCCCCCCCCCCTCCGCGTTCCTGCGTCGCCCCCCGGCACCGACCGCCGCTCCCCCCGCAGGTCGGCGGATGGACCCGCAGCCCGGCGCCAGGAGCTGCAGCCGCGGGGCTCCCGCCTGCGAGGTGGTCCCGAACGAGCCCCCCATGAACCTCTACATCAACACCACCACCGGGACCCGCTATGAGCTCTCCGTGCCCGCCGAGGAGACGGTGGAGGGGCTGAAGCGGCGGCTGTCCCAGCGGCTCAAGGTGCCCAAGGAGCGGCTGGCTCTGCTGCACAAAGAGAGGTAGGGCTCGGCGCGGCTCGGGGGGGCCCGCCGGGGTCCCCATCCCCCCCGGCAGCGGGGCTGGCTGCGGGGGCGGCCCCCTCGCACCGGGCTCGGCACCGCACAAAGGCTCCCGCCCCCCTTCCCCCTGCCTGGCCCCATTCCTCCGCGGGTCGGGGCGGGCAGAGCCGGGGGGGGGGGGGGGGGGGGGGGAGCAGCCCGGGGGGCCGCGGGCGGGGGCGAGCCGGGGGCCGGGGCGGAGGGAGGGAGGCTCCGGGCCGTGCCGGGGACCGGAGCGCGGCCGCCGCCCCCTCGCTCGGCCCTTGCCGGGGCTCCTTTGTGGGCGGCGGGCCCGGCCGTGCCCCGCGGGGGCCCTGCCCTTTGTTCTGGGCTCAACTTCGGCGGCGGCGCGGCCCGGCCCCCCCCGAGCCCCCAGCGCTGGGAGGGCCGGGGGCAGCCGGCGGCTGCTGGGGGGGGGGGGTGTCCTTTGTCTGCCAAAGGCCCGGTCCGAGGGGGCTGCGCAGCCCCCCCCGAGTGGAGCGGAGCCCGAGTGGGGCCGGGCTGCCCCGCGCTGTGCTCAGCCCCGGCCTGGAGTAACTTAAAGAGTCTCGCCCGGATCGGAGAAGGGAAGGGGGGGAGACCGCGTCCATCTGCCGGCACCTACGGGTCCGGGGGGGGGGCACGTCCCCCCGTGCCGCCTCCCCCACCCCACGCTGGTCCCAGCCTCTCCCACCCACCCACACCCCCCTCCCACCCGTGGGCAGGTTTCCTGTGCCACGAAGCCCCGCGGCCCCCCCAGCCCCCGACCGGGTCCTCGCTGGCTCCCTCGCCCTGGCAGCACCCCCGGGCCCCCTTTGCCCCGGGCACGGAGCAGGGGCACCCCGGCACCGTGTGCCGCCCCCCGGGGCGCAGGGGGCAGGCGGGGAAGAGGCAGCGGGACGCGGGGTTCCCCTCCTGCCTGTCAGGTGTCGGAAACGCTTGGGGTGGGGGTGCTTGAGGGGGGCTCGGTCCCCTGGGAGCAGCCAGGCTCGCGGCCGGCGTCCCCCCCACGTCGGTGCGTGTAGCCGGGGCGGCGCTGACCTCGCCTTTGGCATCTGTCCCCTCTCCCCCGCAGTCGACTCAGTTCTGGAAAACTGCAGGACCTGGGGGTCGTGGAAGGAAGCAAGCTGACGCTGGTGCCCACCGTGGAGGCCGGCTTGATGGTAAACGGCCTTTTTCTGCTGCTCCCTCCCTCCCACTCGTCCCCATCTATTATTAAAGCCCTGGGCGAGGATGTGCTGGCAGCCCTGCGGCTCCGCTGCCCCAGCCCTCGCTGAGGAGGCAGCGCTGGGCTGGGCACGGCAGCAGGTTTAATATTTCACTGCTTTCTCAGGGCTTGTGTAGAAATAGTGGAAGTGACATGTCATCCCTCCCCTCCTGCCGCACAGACGCCCCCTCCTTCTCTGCATTTGTAATGTTAATTCCCCCCCCCCCCTCCTTTTTTTTCCAGTCCCAGGCGTCCAGGCCAGAACAGTCGGTGATGCAAGCTCTGGAAAGCTTAACTGAAACTCAGGTGAGAGGCTCGATGCCGGGGCACCGATAGAGACAAAGGAGGCTCTGCGGGGCGGTGGGAGGGAAGGGACTGCTGCGACCTGACTCCTCTTCCTCTCCCGAAAGGCTTTGGTGTTTAGTGCCTCGGTTAGGTTTCACCTTCAGAAGGGGTTGGGAGCGCTGAGGGTGGTGCCCGGGGCGGGCACCGTCATCCTGTGCAGCACCGAGCGCAGGGAGGTCCCACGCTGCAGCGCTCGCAGCCCAAACAAGCCGGCAGCCGGGGAGGGCAGAGGCGCTGGGAGGTGAAGTGACTCACTCAAGGTCACGCAGCAGGTCGGCGGCAGAGCCCGGCGGCCCAGGGCCCTGCCCGGGGGTGCGAGGCTGCAGCCCCCCGCAGCCGCCCGCCCCGTGGTGCAGAGGCAGGGCTGGCTGCCTGCCCTGCGCTGGGACCGGGGCCGGCAGGGCTGTGCCGGGGGCTCGTGGGGCTGCAGAGCCCGGTTTTTCCTCCCAGCGCCCAGAGGACTCTTCCCCCTCTCCTTGGAGCCGTCCTTGGGGGGGTGCGGGGGGGAAATTGGCCGTGCCCGGGTGTTCCGGCTCTCTCCGCGTGCCCGCTCAGCGGCCTTGGGCTGGGGTGCCGAGGTGGGGTGCGGGTGGGGGGTGGTGCTGGCGGGGGCCGTGTTTAGAATAACTGTGAAGTTTCTTGGCGGCTGGCGGGGCGGCCTCCAGCGCGGGAGGTGTCATGGGCGGGGGGGTCCTCCGCCTGCGGCGCACGGAGAGGAAGCGTTCCCAGGGCTGGGTGAGCCGCCGCGGGTGCGCACGCAGCCACCGGCTGCCTGCCGCGAAGGTGGAATTTACCCCCAGCCGCGCAGGCCCTGGCTTCTTTGTTTTAAGTCTCTTTATTATTGCCGTTAAAGTCTTTCCTTCCTTTCCGGCCAGTGCTGCAGCTTATTTTTTTAAAGGTTTGGGGTTTGTTGGTTTTTTTGGGTTTTTTTTTTGTTTGTTTTCAACCTGCCTTGCTGAATTTGGAGAAGGGGGCTGAGCCCCACGGTGTGCTGCCGCTCACCCGGGGCTGGACAGGGGGGCTTGGTGGGGGCATGGCTGTGACCCCTCGGAGACGTGGCAAGGGCCAGGGCTGCCCCGTGCGTGGGGACCTTTGCTGACCCGCGGTGCCCTTGGCTGCCCGGGGTGACCTTGACTTTCGGCAGCTGGTGTAACCCCGTGTGGGCCAAGGGGGTGAGCTTGGGCCAGGAGTCCTGTGCCAGAGGCTGGCTCTTGCCTCTGCCTTCCCCTGCCAGGGTCCCCCGGGCCCCGCGGAGCCCGGTTTGCTCGCAGGGATGCTGCCCATCCCAGCTGGGACGCAGAGCTGCGGGAGGGGGCTGGTTCTGGCAGCCCACCCCCCGGGGGTCCCGGTGAACGTCCCGGCCTTAGGCCTGCAGCCACTTCTGGGGGGCTTGTGCAGCTCCCCGCCGGGGTGGGCGGCGAGGTGGGATGTACCGGGGAGCAGCAGGGCCAGGGAACCCCTGGGGCTGCCCAGAGCAGGGGGGCTTGGGGTACCCCCTGCATCTGCGGGGCTTGTAAATGCCCAGCACGGCTCCCGGCGGGCGGGTGGCTGCGGTCCCTGCCGGCCGAGCGCAGCAGAGGCGGAGGAGAGGTGCGTGGGCTACGGTCTGGTGGCCCACCGGGGCCGGCGGCTGCAACACGGTTTTCCCCTCCGGGCTCTGCCGGGCGGGCCGGGGGCCTGGCAGCCCGGGCGTGCCGCGGCAGGCTGGCGGCGCTGGCTGCGGGAAGCGGCTCCGCGCCTCCCTGCCCACTGCAGGTTCCTCCCGGGTCGGTGATTCAGGAAGCCAGGGCTGTGCAGGAGGAACCGCCAGCACCTGGGGGGCGGAGGGGGGGGGGGGGCAGGAAACCACTCCTCTCATTCATGCTTTGCTCGGCTCTGCCTGCGTCACGCATCCTCCGGCAGCGCAGGGAGAGCTGCGCCGACTTCCTCTGGGGGCGGCGGGGGGGCCGGGGCGCTGCCACCCCCTCCCACCCAGGTGCCTTGGGGAAGCGGCTGCCGGGCGGGAGGTGACGCTGGGCCCCCGCCGAGCGGCACGGGGTCTTCGTGGAAGGGCTCGCCACGCTTCCTTCCGCCGGGCACGCTCGGCGGCTGCCCCCGCTTTCCAGGGAGCTGTGCCCACGGCCCCGGCACGGCAGCGCCCGAGCGGGCAGCTGGCATTTGATCCCGCAGCCTCAGCTCTTCCTTCCCCCCCGTCCCTCTGCCCGACTGCGGAGCGCTGGGGGGGGGGGGGGGGGACACGACGGGGGCGCATCCTGCCCGGCCAGCCCGGGTCTGCCAGGGGCTGCGGCCAGAGGAATGCGGCCGAGGGGCTCTGGCCCTCTGCCCTCCTTGGCACGGAAAAACCCCCGAGCAGCGGCGCGAGCATCTCGGCGGTGGGACCCAGCTGTCGGCCGCAGCTGCGCCCGGCTGGAGAGCGTGTTGGGAGCCTGCAGGGGCTGGGGGGGGCATTTCCTGCTCCCCCCGCCTCGTCCTCGGTCGGGGCTGGCCTTTCCCCTCCGGGTCTGCCAGGAACCGAAGCGGGACAGCTTGCCGGCGTTTTTGTGGGGGTGCTGCCCTCCCCGCTCGGGGCAGGGGCTGGCCGGGGGCAGCTCCCGCTCTCCGCCAGCCCGGCGGGGGGGGGGGCCCGGGGGTGTCTGGGGCTGGGGGCCGGGGTGACGCGGGGCCAGGCGTTGGAGCGAGGCGGGAATGCGGCGTTCTCTGAGTCATCGGCGTTTCTGAGAAGCAGCCGGGAGACGCTTGCCCCGTCCCTGCGGGCCCGGAGCCCGGCCCGGTGCAGCTGGATCCCCTCCCAGGGCTTGGCAGGGTCCCGGGGGACCCCCGGGCACAGGGGCTTTGGGGGCCCGGCGGTCCCGGACCCCCCGGTGGGGCTGTCCCAGCCCCTGCGGCAGTGCTGGCAGGGAGGGACGGGGTCCTCCCCGGCTGGCCGTGGGCGGCCGAGCAGGCGGCTGGGTGGGACGTGTTTGCATTGGAGCGGCCTGGTTTCGCCGGGGGGGGGTTGGCAGCGGCGTGGGGGCGGGCGCTGGGAGCCCCGGAGCCGCGGTCCCGCCGGGACGGCCGCCCTGCCCGGGGTGCCTCGGGGGCCCGGCCGGCTCAGCACCGCGGCCGAGCCCCCGGCTGCCTGGTGGGGAGGTGGGGTGCAGGGGGCCGGGGGGTGGCCGTGAGACCCCCACGCCTGGGGAGGAAGGGGTTATTTTTGTTCCCGCTGGGAAGCGCCCGGCGGCACGGGCTCGGCGTGGGTTTGGGGTGCTCTGGTTTCTCGCAGCGCTGGCGAGGGGTCAGGCAGGACGCGGGCAGGTGTGAGTCAGATGGAGCGGGGAGGTGGCCTCGGGTGCCGGCTGACGTCAGGGGGCCCCGGGGAGGTGTGCGGGGCTCCCCCGGGCAGGCTTCGGTACAGAGCGAGGGCAGCTGGGATGCCGGGGGGTCGGTGGAGGGTGGCGGGAGCTGGTGTGGGTGCTCCTGCCCCGGCTGCCCCCCCCCCCCCCACCCCGGCTGCCCCCCCCCGCCTGCGGGATGGGGCCGGGAGGGCTGCGAGTGGACCCTGCTCCCCACTCAGGATCTCGGTGGAGGGGAGGATGGGAGCTGCCCTGCCCGTCCCGGGCACGGGGCTGGGCCCCGCTGGGTGGCGGGAGGGGGCCGGTCCCCTTCCCCAAACCCAGTCTCCGCACCCCAGCTGGGAGAGCGGCGCGCGGGTCCCAGTTTGGGGGTCTGTGGGGTCTCTGGGGTTGTGCCCTGTGGGAAATGTCCCGCCTACGCCGGCTCCAAGAGCAGCAGCCGGGCCAGGGTGGTCCGGGGGCCGTGGGCAGCCTCTGCCCGCCCGGCGCCGCCACCCGCGGTGGGCTCCGTGCAGGAGCTGTGACGGCTGCGCCGGCGATGCCGGAGAGGCTGTTGTGGCTGGAGCTGGGGCGGTCGTGACCGAGCGGTGGGGACCGGGTGCCGCATTTGTGGGGCCGGTACGGTGCTGCGGGGGGGGGCAGAGCTGCCAGCCGGGCACGCATCCGTCCCCGGCTGCTGCGGGCAGGGAAACCGAGGCAGAGTCTGAGCCGTGGGGCGGGCTGGGGGCCGGGGTGACGCTTTCCTGTGGCCAGGTGCTGTGTGCACGCACACGCGTGTGCGCACACATGCCCGTGTGCATGCCTGCCGTCCTCTCCCGCCCCCTCACCCCGTAACCTCCGTGTCCAGAGCTGCAGTGTCTCCTTCACGCCCACTTCTTCCTCTGCAGCCTCCGCCTGACATGCTCGGGGCTTTGCTGCTGGTATTTTTAAAGCTGCTTTTCCCACGGCTTCTCAGAACCGGCCTCCGCTGGAACAGGGCGCGGGGGAGCCGGGACGGGGCTGGGGGGGACCGGGGGGGGGCTGTGCGCTGCGGAGGTGCCGGCCCTTGGCTGGGCAGGGGGCGGGGGCCAGGGGGGTGACGGGGGAGCGCGGCTCTGCGGGTGCGCCTGGGACCCCTCACCTCATCCTGCCGCAGGCGATGGCTGCGCCCCGAAGGTGCTGGTGGGGGTGTGGGTGGGTGACGTCTGCCGGGAGCCGTGCACGGCGCTGCACGTGACGGGCTGGGAAAGCCAGTCCTTGCTGCGCCCTAGAATAGCTCGGCTGGGGGGGGCGGCGGTGGCGTCATCCCCATTAGCTGTGACCCGGTGTCCTGCCCACAGCCCTGCCTGTGCGTGAGCTCCTGCCCTGCAGCCGGCCGGGCGGCAGGGCTGGCGGGGGCGAGAGGCACAACCCCCCCGGCAGCACACACGAAGGCACGAGGGGGGGTTCGCGGCTGCCCCAGCCCCCCCAGGAATGTGGGGGATTCTCAGCGGTACGGGGGGGGGGGGCTCCCCCGTTCCCTAGCACAGATGTCGAGTGATTTATGCATCCTGGGGGGGCTGAGTGGTGTGCTGGGGGGGGGGGGGGGGGGCAGCAGGTGGTGGGGATTGGGGGGCCCCCCCTCACAACCTGGGCAGGGTCAGGCCCCCGCTCTTGTCTCCGCGCTGCAGCTGCTCCGTCACCTGCCTGCGACAGAGGCTCTGGGGTGGGCAGGGGCAGGTCCTGCCTGTGCGGCCGCTCCCCCAGGCCTGCCCCCCCCCGGGGCTGCGGGTGGGGAGGGAAGCGGGGGGCAGGGGGCTGCCCTCCCCTCCCTTTCCTGCCTGATAGCCCCACGCCACGGCAGCGGGCACGGCAGGGACCCGGCACGTCCTCGCCTGCCCCCTTCCCATCCTCCCGGCGAGGAGCTCGCTCCCTGTGCTGGGGGCGGGGGGCAGCCCCCCCAGCCCCTCTCCGCGCTGGCACGGAGGAGCGGCGCTGGCCCCGGGGGCGGGTGTGCGGCTGCACGGCAGCCCCGGCTGCGGCCCCTGCCCTGCCCGGCGGGCGCTGGCAGGAGCACCCTGGCTGCGGCGGGTTCACCGCCGGGGAGGGCGGGCGGGCACGGCACAGCCGTTTTGTGCTGGGACATAAAGGGCGGGGAGGACAGGAGGGAGAAAAATAACCCCCCGGCGCTGTCAGCTGACGGAGCTGGCACCGGGCTGGGGTCGCACGGGGACGATGGCCGGGCTCGCCTGCCTGCCAGGCTGGCACAGCCAAGGCGCCGGAAAAGGGCTGCGGGGAGGGGGTCATCCCTTCGCTGCCCTAATGACCCGTCCCTACGGCCGCACGGCCCTGGTGAGAGGCGCGGGGGCAACGGCCGCCCCCTGCTCGGCGCTGGGGGGGCTCTGCGTGCTGGGCTCGCTGCGTGCTGGGGCTGACGGGGGTCCTTCTCTCCCCAGGTCAACGACTTCTTGTCGGGACGGTCGCCGCTGACCCTGGCCCTGCGCGTGGGCGACCATATGATGTTCGTGCAGCTCCAGCTGGCAGCTCAGCAGAGCAGCGGGCAGCTCCAGCACCGGCACGTCATCGCCAGCCGAGGCGAGGCAGGGGCTGCCGCCAGCCCCCACTGCCGGACGCTGCACGGCAGCGCCGGCTCCGGCTTCGCCCGCATCCCCGTGGTGCCTGCGTGCCAGCAGAGTCCGGCTCCCAGCCCCGCGCCCGCCGCACCGGCCCCCCCCATGTACTGTAACGCCCCCCACCCCGCTCCCGTCACCGCCGGGATGTTCCGGTCACACGGGGCCAGCGCGCCGACGGTGAACAGCAGCGTGGTCTCCTCCTGCTCAGAGGTGAGTCGGGCCTGGGGGGCTCCCGGGGCCTTTGGGGCAGGGGAGCAAAGCCGTGCGCTTCCCAGCCCTGCTGTGGCGATGCCCTTCCCTGCCTCAGTTTCCCCACGCGTGGAACAAGCGTGTTCCCCTGCCCGGTTTGCAAAATGCCCCCGGGTCCCCGGGAGGGGCTCGGGGACAGGGTGTAATCCAGGCTCTCGCTCTGCTCCTCTTCAGACCCGTCCTGTCCCCACGGCCAGGCAGGAGCTGCCTGCCAGCGCGCTCTGCTGCTGCTTCCCTTTCCCCCTTGCAGAGCACAGCTGGCCCGGGGGGTGACTGTCAGGACCCCCAGGGCTGGGGACACCAGTGCACGGGGGGGGGGGGGGGGGGACAGCCACAGTTCCTTGCGTCCCAGTAAAACTGGGGCTGGTGGTGCCTGCTGGACCCCGCTTCCTGCCTGGGGCTGCTGCGGGGGTCTCCTGACCTTTTGTGGGGGGCAGAAGGGCTGGAGCAGGGCTGCGTGCCCCCCCCAGCGCCCCGGCACGCCCGGGCCCCTGCCCGGAGGCTGATGCCGTGTCTCTCCTGCCTGCCCAGGTGGACTGCGGCACCCGCAGCAGCAGCTCCCCGGGCAGCAGTCCTGCCCCCACGGCCCGATCCCGCAAACCCGGCGCGGTCATCGAGAGCTTCGTCAACCACGCGCCTGGGGTCTTCTCAGGGACCTTCTCCGGTAAGCGATGCTGAGCGTCCCCGGGGGCTCCGGCGGAGGGGCTGGGGGGGACGTGGGGGATGTGGGTCTGGGGGCGGCCGCTCCTCGTCTCACACCCACCTCTTTTCCCCCCGCCGCCACAGGCACTTTGCACCCCAACTGCCAGGACAGCAGCGGGCGGCCGCGGCGGGACATCGGCACCATCCTGCAGATCCTGAACGACCTCCTCAGCGCCACGCGACACTACCAGGGCATGCCCCAGTCCCTGACGCAGCTCCGCTGCCAGACGCAGTTCTCCTCCTCCTCCTCCTCCTCGCCCCCCGCCTCCCCGGACCTCGCCACCAAAACTACCTCAGAGCCGCTGCCGGCGGCCGCGGCCTCCCCACCCCTGCACCCCGTCGTCCAGTGCCAAAGCCAGATCCGGATGTGCAAGCCCAGCGGTAAGCCCGGCCGCCTCGTGCCTCGCGTGGGAGGGGGCCGCTGCCGGCCCCCGGGGTCTGCTGCGTGCCGGGGGGGCACCTTGACCGGCCGCGCCGCCTGCGTGCTGCCTGTGCCGGTGCCAGGAACCCACTGGGGTTTGGCTTTGGCACCTCTCGGTGTCCTCTGTCTGTCCCGTCCCGCTTGGGTCTGCAGGTGTTCGCAGCCAGGATGGGCAGAGGGGGGCTGGGGAGCCCCTGCCGCCCGCTGCCCCCAGCAGGGCCAGAGCCGACCCCTCTCTGCACGGGGTCGCTCCCCACGACAGCCCCCGCTCCCGCCGAGCCCGGGGCTGCGGAGTCCCGGGAGCCTCTGGTTTTTATATAACTTTTTTCCGCTGTCCTGACCGGCCGCTTGCTTCTCTCCGCACAACTGGGTGGGCTGGAGCGGGCCCGGGCGCCCCGGGGCTCTGCCCTGCTCCTGCCTGCAGCGGAGGGAGCAGGCAGGGGGCTGGCAGGCAGGACGGGGCGGGGGCCAGCGAGTCTCGGCCGGGACCCGTGGGAAGGGGCTGCGGCAGAGCCCCTGCCCTCCCCTGTGGCTGGGAGGGGGCTGGAATGATTGACAGGTGTCAGTCAGGGTGGGGGCCCTGGGGGTTTGCGGGGTCTCTGCAGGGGGGCAAAGGTTTGCTCCTGACCCTGCAGAGGTGGGGGATGGCCAGCACCCCCGGGAACTTGGGGGAGGGCCCCCTACCCCTGCCCAGGCCCCAGCCCCTCCTCTGGCTGCAAAACCCTGTGGAAACAAAGGATCCCATCGGGGGGGGGACGGGGGGGGCAGCTACCACGTCCCCGTCTCTGTCCCTGCTCCCCTGGGGGCTCTGGACCTGCCCCTGCCACCGGGGTGGAGGTTTTGGGGGGACGGACGGACACGGACGCCCACTCCTCGCCCACCTCCCCATTTGCAAACCCGCTGCCCCAGCCTGGGGGCGAAGGTGGGTTTGGCTGGGGGGGTCCAGACCCCACCGGGGCGCGGAGGGCGGCTCCCGCGGCCCCCCGGGCGGTTGCGGGGTGCGCACCTGCGCGCCCCGAGGCCGGAAGGCGCCCGGAGGCGCCCGCCCCGGCCCCCCCGTGATTTGCTTAGAGAAAAGAAGTGAAACCGCCGGTGCCGGCCGGGGGGGGCTCGCCCTCCCCTCGGGGTTTTCTCTTCCTTCTCTCCCGGCCGAGGGGGGTCCGGGCCCCTGCCGGGGGCGGCTCGGTGCCGGCTCCCTGCCCTCGGTGACGTGGCCGGGGTCCCGGTGTGCCGCCGCGGCCGGCCCGATGCCGGGGCTTCCCAGGGGCACCTGCGCCTTGCGGCAGGGTGTGTTGGTGGGGGGAAACCAGCCCCCCTGGTGCGATGGGTCCTCCCTGGCCGGGCTCACCCCTCACCCCCCTTGGTCTGCCCCCCCCCCCCATCCCCTTTGCACGTTTTTGCACCAGTGTGAAATTCCCGGCAAGGGAGACAGATGCCCCCAAACCTGTCACCGGCCCCGCACCGCGGCTCGGGGTCGGGGCAGCCGGCATCCAGCCCCGGTGGCAGTTGTGGCAGGGCCACCCAGGTGGCTCTGCTCCGTGCCGGGACCCCTTCTCCCCTGTCTGCCCCAGAAGGGGCCTCCCTTGGGTTTGCAGGGGGGTCGTCCCCCCGTTTCTGGCGTGCGTTTCCACCCATGGTCTGGAGGGCGATGCCGGAGCGTTCACGGGGGGGGTCCTGGGGCTGTGCAAGGGGCCACGGCTCAGCGTGGTGCACCCGAGTGGGGCTGCCCCGCTGCTTTGGGGGTGGCCACGGTGGGCTCTGTCCCTGTGCCCCGGGACCAGCTCAGGTCCCCGTTGTGCCAGTCGGCGAGCGGTGGGCGCCCTGAGGTCCGAGCTGCATTTCGGATGTGGGGCCGGACCGGGGCTTTACCCGCTGGGTTCACGTGGGGCCGTCGGAGCAGCGGCGTTCGGCGCTGACGGTGCAGCCGTGTCCCTGTCCTGGGGTGGCTGCATGGGGGAAACTGAGGCAGGAGGGAAGCAGAGCCGCTCCGTCCCCTTTGCGTGGCTTTGCCGTGTCCCCCTTCCCGGCCGCTGCAGATGGGGGTTCGGTGCTCCCAGCCCCCTGCCCGCTCCCAGCCAAGTTTGTTCTGGAGCGGGATCCCTTTTTTCCTCTCTCCCAGCGCCGAAGCCCCACGTCTGGAGCTTCAATTGTTCGTCCTCCCACGCGCCGCAGCGGGGCCGGGCCCGCGCCGGCTGCTGTGCCGCGGTGGAGGGGGCGGCCGGGCTGGCGCTTCTCCTCCCTCGCCGGGGAAATGCCCCCCTTTGGCAAAGCACCGCAGGAAGGGGCTCCTCCCCGACGGGGCGCAGCCCGGCGCCGGCCATCCCGCAGGCTGGCGGGGACCCCGCTTCGGGGGTGTCCGTGCCTCCGTGCTGGCGGCCGTGCCGTGGGATGCTGGAGGGTGGGGAGGGGGCTGCGTGCGTGTCCCCCGCCCCGGTCAGCCCCCCGTGACCTCCCGCCACCTTTGCCGTTGCAGGGGACCGCTTGCGGCAGACGGAGAACCGGGCGACGCGCTGCAAGGTGGAGCGGCTGCAACTGCTGATGCAGCAGAAGCGGCTGCGCCGGAAGGCTCGCCGGGACGCCCGGGCCCCCTACCACTGGCTGCCGAACCGCAAGTCCAGCCGGACCAACAGCAACAGCAGCGTCTCCAGCGAGGGCAGCCTGGACCTGGACTTCGAGGACTCGGTGTGGAAGCCGGAGGTCAAGGCGGACATGAAATCGGAGTTTGTCGTAGCATAGAGCCGTGCCCGGGGGGGGCCCCGGGGCCGCGGACTCTGCCGGGGGGGCCCCGCTCCCGCCGCCCCGGCTGGCGGTGGTGTCATTTCTGTTGTCATGGGCCAGATCTCCTCTAGATTTGCCATCTCCTGCGACCGGACGCCTCGGGGCTGACCCTGCCCGTGCTGGGGGAAGCGTTTCACGGAGGGGGGGGGGGGGGGGCGGCCCGGGCAGCCTCACCCCCCCACCCCCCCCCGGCTCGGTTGGGTTTGGGGAGATGGGGGGGGGAGCAGGCAGGAGCTGCTGGCCCCCTCCTGCATCCTCCCCAGTCAGGAGTGGGGGGTCCCGGCAGCCGGGGGGTCCCTGGGGGATATCGAAGCTGCTGCTTTGCTGTGAAGAGGGGCGCAGCGGGGTGGGCTCCGGCCCCCCAGCGTCTCCCCCTGGTGCGGGCGGGAGGAGATGAAGCCGAAGCCTCTTTCGGAGGTGCTGGGGCCCCCCTGGGTCTGGGGGCCGTTTAGTTTTCCTTCCCTTCTATATGTAGCATTGCTCGGCTGCGGGGCTGGGACCCCCCCGGGCGGCTGGGGGGGACACGCATGTGCCTGGGCGCCGCCGGCCCCGCTGCCGCAGCCGGGGGGGGGGGGGAGGGGGGGCTTTGTTTTGGGGTGGGTTTTAATTTTGTTCGGGGGGAGAAAAGAAATGGCGCCTTCCCTCTGCGGCTGAGACCAACTTCCGAGTCGCTGGACTCCTTCCCGCCTGCCTCTCGGTTGGCTGGATTTTCTTTTTTAACTTAAAAAAGGAGAAGGAAAAAAAAAAAAAAAAAAGAATTAAAAAAAAAAAATAAACCCAGTACTCGGTCATGGCTGTCCACAAGCCGTGGGGCTAATATTTATAGACATTAATTACCCGACTGAGCCAATACTGACATAGTCTTGCATAGGCCGTAGAAATCCTTTTTCTTGTCCGACTTTGATTTTTTTCGTCAGGAGATCTGTGCAAATAGAGAACCCATGTGATGTGTTTTTTGTCTGTAAAAGTCTTTTTTGTGTGTTTTGGGGAGGGGGGGCGGGGGGGAGAGCGAGGCTTTCGGTCTTTAATATTTTATTTTTTATTTTTGAAATAAATTTGGGCAGTCTGGATGCAACCGTGCCTGCCGTTGCCGTCAGTGCGGGGACGGGGGGGCGGGACGGGGCAGCGCAGGGACAGCCGGGCACCCCCGCCTGCCGGGTGCAGCGCCTTAAAGCTCTTGACCTCGTGCCCACGCGCAGCCACGCACGTGTTCAGCACTACAGGTACATGTGTGCAGCCCCCCGTGCACACGCGTGGCCACGCGTACCCCCCACCTGTGCACACGCATAGCCTGTTCAGCTCTGCGCATCCATACGTGCGCACACCCGTGCACGTCCCTACGCACGGCCAAGCACGCATGGCCGTGCATATGTGTTCAGCGCTGCACATGCATGTGCACACGCGTGTGCCCAGCTATGCACACGCTCTCATGTACAAGCGTGCACACGCCCGGCCCCGCAGGAGGAAGGGAAACCCAAAAGCTTGGGGGGGGGGGGGGGGGGTGATGGAGCTGCCCCTTCCTCCCAGGAAGGGGGAATGGGACTGGGGTCCCCTCGCCCTGGGTGCCCAGGGCCGGCGTTTCCAACCCTCGCCGGACCCTGGCCTGTGGGGCTGCGCGGCGCTCGCCCCACTGGGTGAACGCGGCCCCGTCCCACCGGCCGCGCTGCCGCGCTCCGCCGCTGCCCCGAGGAGCCGGGCCGGTTCCACCAGCCGGGCCAGCCGCGGGTGCTGGCACCCTCCTTCCCGTGCCGGCCTCACCGGCCCTCCTGCGTCACAGCGGGGCGGCCGCAGGCCGGGGCGGAGGGGTTGGTGGCCACGAACCCGCTGCCGCCCCGACGCCCCGGTTCAGTCTCCAGGGCCTGGCACGGCCGTGCCTCAGTTTCCCCACCTGCAGCTGCGGGTTCGTTTCCCCGCGGCTTTCCCCCGCCCCGGGAAAGGTAACGAGGTGGGGATGGCCTTGGGGACGTGAGTCAGCGCCGTCCCACCCGCGGGTGCCCGCTTCCCCTCGCCCCTTCGCTCCTGGGGGCAGAGGCCACCGGGGTCCCTGGGAGGAACCCAGGGGGGCTCAGGGCACGGGTGGCCGCGTGGAGCCGCGCCTGGGGACGCCGTGGGCTGGAGCAGCCCCGCACTGCGCTCCCGCGCCCGGCACAGGGACGCGGTGACAGGGTGGGCATCGGCGCTCCCAGGTCCCCGGCACGCCTGGTGTCTGGGGAGGGGGCAGGAGCGTCCCCAAACCCACGGCCCTTCGTGCCTGCCCATGTCCCCAGCCCTGTCCCCCGCACCCTGTGCGTGTCCCCTCTGCCGCATCCCCGTCCAGCCCTGTCCCTGCACCCCAGGGACTTGGAGGAGGAAGCCGGGGAGGGGGGACGATCCCGAGCCCCACGGGGGCCCCAGCACCCCGTGGACGGGACGGGATCGCCCAGCTGGGACCGGCGGCTCTTCCCATGCAGGAACACCCGGGGGTCCAGCCACGGGGCTGGGGGGGGCCTCGCCAGACCCCGAGCCCCCGGGGGCAGCCGAGCGCCGGAGGAAGCCAAGGCCGGGAGAGGAAGTGGCTCAGGTTCCTGCGGTGACATGTGCCGTACCGGGCGTCCCACTGCCAGCACCCCGCTTTGACGTCATTTCGGGTAGAGCGAGCCCCGGGCCGCCCCCCCCCGACACCCCCGGCCCGCACCACTCGCGCCAAATTTGGCAATGGGAAGAGGAGCCGCTCGCCGTGCCGGGAGCGAACGGCAGAGGCCTTTTAAGGCAATCGCTGCCCGGCCGGGCACGCGCGGGGGACACACGCACGTGGGCACGCTCACGCCTGCCCGTTTGCACATGGGCACGCTCATGCCCGGCTGCTCGCGTGCACACGTGCGCGTGCAGACGGACACGCGCAGGCAGCCGTGCGCGGGGACGCGCACGCAAACAGCCACGCTGCGGGTGGTCCTCCGGGGACCCCGACCCCCCCCGGCCCAGCCCGGGGGTCCCGACGTCTGCTCCCGTCCCGTGGCCTCAGCTCAGGGTTTGGGGGGCCCCGAGGGAACTGGGGGAGCAGCGGGGCCAGTGGGCGCTGCAGGGTCGGTGGCCTGGGGTGCCGTGCATGGGACAGGCCTGGCCCCAAAGCACGACACGGCACGGCACGGCACGGCACAGCATGGCACGGCACAGGCCAGCTCGGCACAGTGTGCTGCGGCACGGGCGCCCGCAGGAGGTGTCTGCGGCGCGGCAGGAGGCAAGCTGGGACACGGGGTGCTGCATCGCGCCGCGCCACCGGGGTGACATCACTGCGCCCGGGGCCGGCAGATGCTGGTGATAAAGTGGGGGGGTCGCTGGCGGCGGGGCGAGGCCAGGCAGAGCCGCACTCGCTGCCCAGCCCAGGCGTCCGGGTGCTCTGCGCCCCCCCGCGCCCCATCCTGCCTTCTCCTCCTCCTCCTCCTCCTCGCTGCCCCCAGCCCGGCCAGCGCCCCGGCCCCCCACCCTGCCCTGGCACTGCTGCGGGGCCAGGCCCACGCCGGCGAGGCTGCGCTCAGCCCAGTCCTCCCAGTATGGAGCAATCCGGCAGCGCCAGCGTCGCGCCTTTGGTGTGGTGCCCGCTGGGGGGGCAGCATGGGTGTCACCCTGCGGGTGTGCGTCCGTGCACGCGGGTGTGTGCTTGCACAGGGCGAGGGCTGCGGGCGGGCGGGTGTTCGCAGAGGGGTACGCGTGGGGCTGCGTGCACAGGGGGTGCTGGGGGGGGCGCGCGTGCACGGGGGGTTGTGGTTGTGCACGCGGAGATGTGCACGCGCGCGAGCCAGCGCGCGCTCCCAGCGCGCCCCTGCTGTGTTTCAGCCCCCGGGGGAGCGACCGTGCCCCGGCCTCGGCCGTGCACGGCTGCAGCTCCTGGCAGGGGAGCGGGTACCCCCCCAGTGCCCGGGGGTCGGCCCCAGGGTGCAGCCCACGGCCGGGTGAGCGTGGAAACACCCGGCAAACACCCCGCAAACAACCCGGCGGGGCCTCGGCCGCGGGCCTGGGGCAAATATTTGCCTTCAGTGGTGCAGCCCTGCCGCGGCGGGGTGACCTGAGCTGTGGGTGCCAGCAGGAGAGGGCTGAGGACCCCCAGGGCCCCCCTACCCGTACCTGGCTGGCGGGTGCCCCCCCCCAGCCCAGCCCCCACAGCAGAGGGTGCGCCAGGAAACACCCACGGCGGGCGAGCGCCTGGCGGCTCCCACGGCCCTCCCGGCACGCCCGTGGGCCCCGGCACACACCCACAGCGCCGGCCACAGCCGCGGCCCCACGCCGCACGGGGCGCGCGCCCAGTCCAGGCGCGCGCGGGGGCTGCGCACCAGCCCCTCGCGCGCCCACCCGCCGCCCCCTGCACCCCGCCACCCCGCAAGCACAACCCGGCCTCGCCACGGCTTGTGGGTGCCTGCGCGTAACCCCCTGCCCGCAAACACGCGCGCAAGCGCGGCAGCGCGTGCCACGTGCTCGGCGTGCCTGCGCGGCACCGGGACCCCCGCCGTCGCCTCCCGCTCGCCGGGCTTCCCCGGGGCTGCCCCGGGGCCGGACGCTGCTCGGGACGGGGCCCCAGCCCCGCAGACCCCCGCGGCCACCCGCCGCTCGCTGGGGCACCCGGAGGCCGCGCCCGGCGGTGGCCGCTGGCCGCAGACGGTGCCGGCGCGGCTCTGCCGGACGCCGGGGGGGGGCGACGAGCAGCCAGCGCGGCCCCGCCGGCAGCGGGGATTCGGCGTCCGCCGGCAGCGGGGTCCCCCCGCGGGGCTGCAGACGGGCTCCCCGCCGCCCGGCTTCGGGCCCCTGCCGGGGCGAGGGCACCCGCGGCGCAGCCCGGGCATCGCCGCGGGGTGCAGAGGCCCCCCCAAAGGGCCGAGCCCCGCGGCAGCCCCGGCGCGGGGGGGGGGCTGGGGCAGGAGCTGCCGGCGCAGGACGGGTCCTGGAATTAAAAACATTCCAGGAACTGACTTTGAACCAGATAAAATAACAAGCGCCGCAAGGAATGTCTCACCCCACCCCCCGCCGGCCGCGGCCCGGCCCGGCCCCACACCGCTCCCCGGCCCCACACCGCTCCCCCGGCCCCACACCGCTCCCCGGCCCCACACCTCTCCCCGGCCCCACACTGCTCCCCGGCTCCACACCGCTCCCCCCGGCCCCACACCGCTCCCCCGGCCCCACACTGCTCCCCGGCCCCACACCGCTCCCCCGGCCCCACACCGCTCCCCCCGGCCCCACACCACTCCCCGGCCCCACACTGCTCCCCCCGGCCCCACACCTCTCCCCCGGCCCCACACCGCTCCCCCCCGCCCCACACCGCTCCCCAGCCCCACACCGCTCCCCCCGGCCCCACACCGCTCCCCCGGCCCCACACCGCTCCCCGGCCCCACACTGCTCCCCCCCGCCCCACACCGCTCCCCCGCCCCACACTGCTCCCTGGCCCCACACCGCTCCCCCAGCCCCACACCTTTCCCCCGGCCCCACACTGCTCCCCCAGCCCCACACGTGTCCCCGGGCCCTTGCACACGCGTGTGCACGCAGAGCACGCAGCCAGGGTGCACGCTCGTGTGTGCGCCTGCAGCCCGGCCGTGGGTGTGCAGCCCCTGGGCCCCAGGGGACCCCGGCTGGGTGCCGGCACGGGGGGGGCCGGGGGTCCCCCGGGGGCAGGGGCTGAGCACCCTGTGTGCAGCGAGGGGTCCCCCGGAGCGGTCTGTGAGGGTGCACGCGTGTGCAAGCAGTGCACGTGCACGCGTGTGTGAGCACGGCTGTGCACGCGTGGGTGTTGCGTGCGTGGGGTGTGCGCGCACCAGCCCCCCCCACCCCGCGTCCCCCGGCTCCCTCCCAGCCCAGCCGGGGTGCAGAGGGTCCCCCCGTGCGCTGCTCGGCCCCTGCGGCCGCGGGGCCTCCCCGGCCCCCCCAGCCTGGCCCGTGGCCGCGGTCGGCGGAGGCAGCCCGGCGTGCCTGGGCGGTGATATCACGGGGGCCGCGGAGCCAGGGGCACGCCGCCCGGCCTGCTCCCCGGGGACCCCCATGGGGCTGGGCTGGGGTTGGAGCGGGGACGGAGCAGCAGCAGGAGCCCGTCCCACAGCGCCGCACTGGGAACCGGCACTGGTCACGCTGGGAGTCCCAGTCTGGCTGCCTGCCCTTGCCAGCTGCCTTTGCCAGCAGCAAAGACCCCAAATCTCCCTCCTCCACCCCATGGGGACCCCCCCCTCAAAAGCATCTCCCAGCTGGAGGTGTTGTGGGAGGGGGCACAGCCTCAGACCCCGGGTTGGGTTCCACAGGGGACGGTGCTTAAATGCCCCTGGTGACACCAGTGTTGGCGAGGGGCGTCTCCCCACGTCACCCCAACCCTGCAGCCTGCGCCATGGGGGTCCCGGCCGGGTGCCAGGCAGGGGGTGGGCCGCGGGGCCAGCACACCGTGGTCCCGGCAGCGTGGCAGGGCCGGCAGGGACGCAGGGGCCGGAGGGCAGCGCCGGTGCGTCACCGTGTTTACGAGGACCTCGAGGAGCTCTCGTGACGTCCGCGCTGGCCCTGCCAGCCGGGGCCCTGCCAGGTGGCACGGTGCCACCGCTGCCGCGCTCCCCCCCGGCTGCCGCTGAGATTTTCAGGGCTGGCGTGGGGCCACCTGGCCCCTGGGCTCTGGTGGCGCGGGGGGCACGGAGCCTGGTGTCCCCCCCCTCCCGCCACCAGCCACTGCGCCGAGCGAGCAGATGGGGCGTGCGTGGGGCTATATATAGCAGCGGGACCCACAGGTAGCGATGCGTCAGCGTGCGGGTGATGCAGTCCCGGCGAGCAGGCGACGCTCGGCCGCATGCCCTGTGCACACCCCCGCAGCCGGCTCCCCGGGGGCTGCGGTGCCCCCCCTGCCCCCCCGTCCTCCATGCACCCGGGAGCTGGGGACGTGCAGCCTGCTGGGGGTCTCCACGTGGGCTGCTCACGGCTGGAGGATGCTCAGCCCTCGGCTGTGCTGCGCGGTGGCATTTGCTGGGTGACACGCGCCTGCACCCCCCCGTGTGCACGTTCATGCGTGCGTGCATGTATGTGCATGTATGTGCATGTATGTGCATGCGCTTGCGTGCACATGGTCCCTGACGGTGCACGTTGTGTCTCTGCGCGGTCAGGGCTGCGTGTGTCACTGCGTGTGCCCACACGCGTGTCCTCGTGTGCACGGCTGCAGCTGTGCTGCCTCTCTCCGGGTGCTGCCCGTGCACGTCCCCACACACGTGCCCGCGGCCGCGCCGCGTGCGCGCGAGTCCCCGCGCGCGTCGCTCCCTGCGCGTGCTCCCGCGTGCGGGGCCGCGGCTGGTCCCTGCGTGTGGCTGCGCGTGTGCGTGGCCGCGGTGGCCGGGGGTGACTCAGCCCCCAGGCAGCCCAGGAATGCCCCCTCCCCGGCGCGGGAGCCAGCCCGCCTGTTGCAATGCGGTTTCCTCCGCCCGCCTGTGCTGGGAACGGCCCGTCCTGGGGCCGATGACAACCAGGGCTGACCCGGGCCCTGCTGGGAAGATAAGGCGGTGCCCCCTGCCGCCATCCTGCCTTCTGGGAACCGCCTTATCGGGGCGGCGGCGGGGGGCGAGGGGGGGCCCGGGCAGGGCCGCGCGCCTTGGCCCTGCGGAGGGGCGAAGGCTCACCCGGGGACCCCCCCGCTCTGACCAGTGCACCCCACAGCCTGCACACCCCCCTCCCCCGTGGTAGGGCGGCCTGGGGACGGGGTCCCCCGGGAGCCCCAGCAGCAGCCCCTACCCATGAAATAGGGGCAGGGGTAGGGTAGGGGTAGGGTTCGGGGTTCGGTTCGCAACCTGGGCTGGGGTGGCGGGGCCCAGCCGAGGCAGGCGGCGAGCCCTGGGGGGGCCCAGGCCAGGGGTGCGTGAGGGGGAGCTCCGGCTTTGGAGCCCTCCAGGCAGCCCGCGCTGGGGCTGCTGCGCTGCAGGCAGGACGGGGGGGGGCCTCAGGGCTGGGGGGCTCCGGCCCCTTTGTGTGTCCCTCGGAGATGCCCGGCGTGGGTGTAAAGGGGTCCCATGAGAGTGTCCAAAGGCACCAAGCAAGAAAATGGGGTGCTCCCCGCTGGGACGTGTGTGTGGGGGGGTCACAGGCCCTGGCCGGTGCGTGGCCGGAGCGGGGAGACGGCCCCACACGGTGCATGGCCAGAGCGGGACCCACGCCAGACGCTGCGGCGGGGCCGGGCCGTCCCGGAGCAGGGAAGGGGCCGCCGCGCAGCCGGGCCGGGCCGGTGGGCGCAGCTCGGGTCCTGCCGCGGCCCCGCACCGGCGCTTCCCCTCCACCCGCGGCATCCAGGCCGGGTCTTGCCGCCCGCCGGCGAGCCGGACCCCTGACCCGCTCCGGCCGAACAGCCCGGCCCGGATCCCGGGGCAGCGGAGCGGGATGGCACCGGCACCCACCGCTCTCCCCCAGCCCCGGGTGCCCGATGCCTCTGCGGGCGGGGGGGAGGCTCGGGGGCGGGCAGGCGGCTGCGCGGGGACACGCGGGACCGGCCGGGCGGTGCGTGGGACGCTCGGGCGGCGGCGTGGCGGGGCTGGGCTGCAGACTCCGCTCCGGGCTCTGCGCTCCGTTCCGGGCTTTCCGCGCCGCCCCGGCCCCGCTCGGCCCCGCGCGCTCATTCATTCATAGATCGCGCCGCGCGCTCCCGGCCCATTCATTCACGGCGGCGCGAGGGAGGCCCGTTACCCTGGCAACCGCCCCGGCTCCCGCCGCGCGGGCAGCGCCCCCCCCCCGCACACACGGTGCCCCTGCAGCGCCGAGCACCGCGGGGGACCGGGCCGGGCCGGGCCGGGGGAGCCCCGGTGCGGAGCGGGGGCCGGGGGGTCCCTGTGCCCCCCTGCGGGCCCGGGGCGGGGGGTCCCTGTGCCTGGGGGGGGGGGGCGGGTCCCCTCGTTTGCGCGGCTGCAGGGGGCTCCCCTGAGGCTCCTGCCCGCTCACGCACCCCGCTGCCCGGGCAGCCCGAGCCGTCCTGACCCCCACCCAGGGCGGCTGCCACGTCGGCGGGGTGGCCCCCACCCAGGGCTGCGGCAGGAGCCCTGCCCTGCGCTCGCCGGGCCCCGGCGGTTCCCACCATGGGCTGGGCTTGGCGCAGCCTTAACGCCCCCCCGCCCCGCTCTGTGGTTGTGGTGCTGAGCTCCGGCTCTGCAGAGCAGAGCGCAGACCCCCCCCCAGCGTGGCGGGGAGCCCCCCCCCCCAGGAAACCCCTGTGGGCACGTGGCCGTGTGGGGTCCGGCCCCACGCTGGGGGTGCAGCGAGCGCCAGCGGGGAGCGTGGTGGCTGTGGGTGCCAGAGGTGCGAACCACCTGCACCCACCCTGCAGGCGGCGGAGGGGGACGTCCCGGTCCCGTACGTAAGGGTGGGTGCGGGTCCTGCGTACGCGCGTGCACACGTGTGCGCCCACGGCTGCGTGTGCGGGGGGGCCGTGCGGGCCCTGCGTCTCCGGCTCTGCTGCAGCCGTCCGCGCGTCCCAGGTCCAGCTGCACGGGGAGGACAGACGGTCACTGGGGCACCGTGGGCACCGGTCGTGCCGGGGCCCGCGTGCGCGGTGGCAGAAAGCTCAGGGCTGCAGCGTGGGCACGGGGTGAGCGGGAGCTGGACGAAGCTTCCTGACCGCCTCTTCTGCCTCCCCAGGGCATCCGGAGCGAGGAGCCTCGGCCACGGGGTGCAGTGGAAGCTGCCGCTCGTTTCCCGGCTGCCGTTCCAGCCCCGCAGGTGGGCTCCAGCCCGGGGTCCGAGGTACGAGCGTGGTGGGTAAGTGCCACCAGGCCTGCGTGGGGCTGGGCGCGGACGCTTGCACGGCCGCGCTCGTGTGCATCTTGCACAGACGGGTCCTCCGGCAGTTTGGGTTTGTGCGTGTTGGGGACACGGGCAGACGAGAGCATGCGTGTGCGTATGCGCACATGTCCTGGCGCTTACTTGTGCTCCCGGGCACGTCTGCACATGGGGCCACACGCGTGTCCCCGCCGCCTGCCCGTGGTCGTGCGCCGATGTCAGCGTGTGCGTGCGCGCGCAGGCCGGGCGGGTGGGTGTGCTGGGCCGCGCGCACGCACATGTCGGGGGTTGCCCTCACATGCAGCCGTGCGCACTTCGCCCCCCCAGCGGCCTCTGCACGCCGGGCCCTGCGTCTCGGTGCTGCCGGGGAATGACTCACGGGCTCGCAGAGGAAGCCGTGACTCAGTCCTGGATTCCTGCCTCTCCCCACCCCCGGCCAGCCCGGCCATCGCAGCCACGTGGAGCCTGCGGGACCTGAGCCGCAGCCGGCCCGGTGGGACGCAGCCGGGTGCTGGGTGCTGGGGCTCCCCGTCGGGCTGCTGGGAGCAGCGCTGGGGGAACGCGCCCCTTCCCTGGGCTGCCGTGGGCCGTGGGGACCGCAGGGTCCTTGTGCGGCCGTGGGGACCCCGGTGCCTTTGGGCAGGTGGGAGGAGGCAGCCCCGGGCACTCGGGGTGGCACCACGCACGCCCTGACTCCCACCCGAGCTGGGCAGCGGGTGCAGGCCCGGGCACGTTTCCCGGGGTGTTTCTGGTGGTGCCGGCTGCGCGCAGCCCTGGCTGAACTCGGCGTGCCAGCCCCGGGCAGCGGTGCCAGGCGCTGCCCCGAGCTCCCACCCAGGAGGGCTCCCCTCTGCTCAGGGGGTACCTGCGGAGCCGTTACCTTTGGGTGCACGCCGTGGGCCGGTCACGGCAGCACGCCTGGCACTGGGCATCTCCCACCCCGCCGCCCAGGCTCCTGCCACCCCCTCAGTGGCCCTGGCCAGCGGCTGCTCCCCGTCCCGTCCCAGCCCCACGGCATGGGATCTGCCTGTCGCCGACCCGCTCCTTCCCTGGCCCGACACGCCGGTGCCCCTGGGGGGGCTGCAAGCCCCGGTACGGCACCGGCACCAAACGTGGCCGGGGCTGCTCCACCTGCCGTGGCTTTGCCGCGGGTCTGGGGTGCGGCGGTGGCTCCACCTGCCCCTGGCGCTGAGCCACCACTGGCACCGGGCACTGCGGCCTCGCCGGCTGCCGGCCCTGCGCCTGCCGGGGGTCCGGGGTGCCGCAGCGTCCCGCAGGCATCGCCGGGGACCTGGGCACGGGCAGGGGGCAGGTGCTGGTGGCTGCAGAGGGGAGAGGGGCTCGTGCCACGGGCCCGGGGCACCGGCACCTTTGGCCAGAGCAGACGGGGTCCTGCCTGCGCCCTGGGCAGGTCTGTGCGTCTGCGGTCACAGCCCAGGGACGGGATGGGGACGCGGGCGGGGGCTGGCTGCGGGGGCCCGGGGTGCTGTGCCGGTGGTCAGCGGTGCCGTGCGGTGCCCGGGACGCTGTGCCGTGGCCGGGGCGGCCTCTGTGAGTCAGAGCGAGGTGGAGCCGCTGCCCCCTCCCCGCTCGCCCCGTTCCCAGGCCCTGCTCGCCAGAATCACTTTCGCAATGAGTGGGGCAGCCACCCCTGCCCTTCCCTCCAGCGCCCGGCTCTGCTGAGCTCGCCCTGGCCCCGTGCCCCGCAGTTTGCCCCTGCCCACGCCGCCCGCGGCCTCCTGCGGCACATCGCTGCCCGTGCCCTGGCACGGTTGCTTCCACCGGGTTCAGCCGAATCCCCTTAACTCTGCCCCTCGCCGCCTCCTGTCCCGGGCGCTGCTAAGCACCGCGGCGTTCGCCCTCCCGAGCGGACCCCGCGTGTCCCCGTGGGGCTGCGGTCCCCTCCGCGGGGCCGGGGTCTGGCGGGGGGCAGTGGGGGGGGTCACGGCGAGCGGCCGCCAGAGCCGGCAGCGAGCGCCTGCGGAGCCAAGGTGAGTCAGCGGCAGGCAGGTGGGGAGGCGCGGGGACGCGGGGCGATCCGGGAATGACTCATCTGTTAAACAAACAAACAGGTGAGTCCATGTGAAGCCGCGCTTCCTCCGCGCCCCGGCAGCGCCGGGGGAGCCGCCGGTGCGCCCCATCTGCCGAGCCCCCCGGGGCGGCAGCGGCTCTGGGAGCAGCCGTGGCGCTGCAGCCGCGCACGTGGCCGTGCACGCAGACGTGCGCTGGGCACCGCTGTCCCCGGCCGCTCCCCGCACCGCCAGCAGCGTTGCGGTGGGGTGCGCTGGGGGCTGTGGGCGGGCGGCCGCAGCCCAAGCAGGGTCTGGAGCTGCTCCAGGTTCAGAGAGAGACGCGCGGCAGCGCGGGGACGTTTCGGGTGCCGGCAGCAGCGCGCCAGAGGTGCAAGGCTCGGCCGGTGCCGTTCAGGGAGGTGTTAGGGGTGTGAGAGCGAAGCAGCGAATCCACCCCCGGCGTGCGCAGGTAGCTCAGCCCTGAGAAGAAGCCTCGAGAGGTTCCGCGGCACGCGCCAGTGGCTCCGAGCTGGCAGCCGGGACGGGCGCGGGGGGACCCCGGCTCCCGCCGTGCAGCGGGGACCCCGCGGGGCTGGGGTCGACCCGGCGGGGATGCGTCCCTGCCTGTGCAGGAGCCGGTCGTGCGGCTGGGGGGTCCCGAGGGGCTCTGCAGGGGCGATGCTCGGGGCCGGCTGCTCGGTGGGGACGGGGTGGGACGGTTCCCCTGCAGAGGCCGCGGTAACCCCGAGCCGGGGAGGAGCGGGGACGGAGCCAGCGCTGGGCCGGGCAGCGGCGGCGGCGGCAGCGGGTGCGTTTGAGGGCACGGGCGTGGGAAAGGGGCAGCAGGGCTGGTGCCGGGGGACAGGGGGACCGAGGGCAGCGAGCGGCGGCTGCCGGAGCCCTGAAGCAGCGGCAGCCGAGGAGCTCGGTGGGAGCCGGGGCAGAGCACTGGGGACTTCCAGGACAGGGGAAAAAGCCGCGCTCGGCCAGGGGTTGCGAAGGGTAAAGAGGCTGAGTCAGCCAATTACAGAGCCGCCAGCCCAGCATCGATCCCGGCAAAATCACGGAATAGCTGATCCAGGCCATGATTAATAAAGCGTTAGAGCGCAGCGGCACGGCTGCCGCTCGCGCCCACCAGCCGCCTGCGCTCGGCACGGCCCTGCCGCCAGCCCGCTGTCCCCGGGACCTCGGATGAGGTTTTATTTCCAAGACCTGTTTTTCAGAAGTCAGCAAGTTTCCGGGCACAGCGGAGATCTTTCCTGGGCCAGCAGCCGGGCGTCCTGGCTCCTGCCGGGAGGGGAAGCGCTGCCGGTCCCCAGCAGGCACCGTGCCCTGCCCCGCGGCCAGCAGGACGGTGGCCGGGGGTCCTGGATGCGGGGGGAGGTGGTGACCGGGCGCTGGCGGGGCTGGGGATCCCCAAACGCCTGCTTTTCGCCCCGGGGTGAAGGCGCCTTTGCAGGAGCTGTGGTGGCCGGTGCCGGGCGGGCGCCTGGCTCCGGCTGCCGGGGATTTCCAGGGTCTGGGCTCACCTGGGCTGGGGCCGCACGGCCTCTCCCTCGGCCGGCGGGCTGGAAAACCCAACCGTACGCAACGGCCCCGGCCCACGCCGTGGCCGGCCTGCCCGGGCACCCTGCGGCTCAGCTGCGTGCCCCGCCGGGCAGGGAGCGAGCTGGGGGACGGCCAGGCCGTCCCCCAGGGCTGCCGGCTGCCCGGCTCCGGCTGGTCCCGGTCCTGCCCCCCCTGAGATGCAGCCCAAGCCCCTGACCTGCGGGTCCCATCTCTGCTCCAAGTTTTGACTGTTCTCAGCCCAAAGGAGCTTCCTCCAGGCCCCGCTGCAGCCGGGGCAGAGCCAGCGCGTCAGCCAGCACGGGGGGAGCCGCGAGTGCTGCAGCGATGCTGCGCCCGGGCGCCGCGTCCATCGCCCCGACCCTCGGTGGGGCTGTGCCGTCACCGTCACCACCAGCGAGTCCCAAGCGTGACTCGGGGCCCCGTGCGTACGCCCGTCCTTGCCGGCGTAGCCCAAAATGCCAGGAATGTTTTGTGGTGAGGCTGGAAAAAGGGTCATTCACTTACTGGATTTTTTTATTTTTTTTTTCCCTC